>NC_088644.1:45860135-46203733 GCF_964019385.1 Sycon ciliatum
CGCTAACAGGGAACTGTTACACCCCACCTCTATGATGTCGCGACCGCCATTTTCCAATTTTGTCTTCAACAAAGTATCCAGATTTCGGCAGAGTGGATAACGCGGTCAGAGAACGATCGTGCAGACTACCTTTCGAAACTGGACGACCTTGACGACTGGATGCTTTCCTCCGCCATCTTTTGCCGTATTAATTCGCTGTGGGGCCCCACACCATTGATCGCTTTGCCTCTCCAGAGGACAACCAACTCCCACGCTTCTGTTCTAGGTGGTGGAACCCAACTTGCGTGACGGTGGACGCCTTTACCGTCTTGTGGTCGGGAGAAACAAACTGGGTCTGCCCACCGATCTACCTGATCGCGCGCTGCATCCACCACTTCCTGTTCTCCAAAGCCGATGGCACTCTTGTGATCCCGTTTTGGCAGTCGGCAATATGGTGGCCTCTGTTGGTCGATAACACCCGCATCTTTCGCGCCTTCGTCCGTGACACTTTGCTTCTGCAACCACACCAGGACATGTTCAAATCCGGCCACTGCCAGCGGAATTTCTTCACCTCCAAGATTCCTCGTTGTGAAGTAATCGCCATCAGAATCTGCGCCTGCGGCAAGCACCAACGCCAACGGGTCCCTGTGCCCCTTTGCTGATGCCCAGCTGAACTGTCCTCGATACTCTGTTTGTCATCACGCATGCTTTAGTTCTGAATTGTTTTACTTGCTCTTTGGTTTACGGTTACTAGTACTGGCGGGATGCCATAAGTTCACCTCCCCTCCCCCGTGCACTTTGTCGTTCTCTGGATTATTCGTGAATAAATGTAGTGATCCTTATAAACACCGGCCGACACCGATCCTCATTGCCCTGGGCATTTCCCCATGGGGAAGGGTGGGTTACAGTGTGTGCATGGTCTCAACTTGGGCTTGCACCCGAGTGAGCGGGCCTTGGTAGAGATAGTCCGCAATTAAATCTGCTTGGTCAGCTGGATGCATATTGTTACAGGGTGTACTAGAGGATGAGTATCTGTACAACTGTCTAGGTGCCTACATGGTGCTCTGTGAGATTTCAGATTGCCCCAGTACACCCGTCTTCCTGAAGGTACGCCTGGCGCACTGTGCGTTGACGAAGGAATCCCAGTATAACTGTCTTACTGGAAGAATGCATTGTGCATTGCGTGATGGCGGAGGATTCCCAGTATAACTGTCTTACTGGAAGAATGCATTGTGCATTGCGTGATGGCGGAGGATTCCCAGTATAATTGTCTTACTGGAAGAGTGCATTGCGTACTGCGAGACGGCGGAGGGTTCCCAGTATAACTGTCTTACTGGAAGAGTGCATCGCGCACTGCGGGACGGCGGAGGATTCCCAGTATAACTGTCTTACTGGAAGAGTGCATTGTGCGCTGCGAGATGACGGTGGAGGCCTGGTATAATTGTCTTACCGGAAGAGTGCATTGCGCACTGCGAGACGGCGGAGGATGCCCAGCATATCTGTCGTCTTGGACGGGTGCATTGTGCACCAGTACGAGACCGGCCGAGTGACACTTTATCTGCCTATTGCATAAGCTCATTGTCTGTTTGTTTAGGCCGGGTGGCGACCGTTAATGATCGTTAATTGGGTTTCTAGTAATCTGTATGCAGTGCATTGGGGAACGGGGGGTAATCCCCCTTTCTTGTTACGGCCTGGCCGATAATGTTCAGGTAGCCTCGGGTCCCCATTGCAGTCGCCACTCCCACAGGGAGCCTTGATCACCTGATTTTCCGGGGTGCTGTCTGGCTACTGCCTATGGTTGCTTCACATATCTCTTGCACCCTGGCGTCTAACCTCACTGTACTGTGTGCTTCTCCGGTGTTCTCTCTCTCTCTCTATCTGTCTTCCTGCTGTTCTCCCTCTGTCTCTCCTGCTGTTGTATCTTTTGCTCCAGAGTTCTTTCAGCACGGACCCTGGGAGGATTGTTTCCGCTCAACCCACCCAGAGCTGCAGCGGCTCGCATCGATGGTTCCGGCAGTCGCGCTTCCTGATCGCGCGAGCTCTACAATTAAGAAGTACTCTGGCGCATTGGGCCGTTATGCGGACTGGGCATCTCACTACGATCTACCCGTCCTTCCTGTCAGGCCCACCGACCTGGTTCTGTATATGATGCATCTTCTACAATCCGCGCACACTGTGTCCCCGATCGTTTCCGCCATGAGTGCTATCAATTGGGCACACGAGAAGGCAGGATTTGACCAGGTCACTAGCTCCCCGATTGTGTCACAGGTCTACCTGGGCTGCCAGCGACTCCTCGCGACGCCTGCCTCAAAGAAACAGCCACTGTCACTCGACATGGTCAAGTCTCTGGTCGACCAGTTTCTGACACCTGACGTCTACTTGGACACCCTCCAGACCCTCACCCTCATTGTGGCGGGCTTCTCTTCGTTCCTGCGCTGGGACGAACTGCATCAGATCCGGGTTCACCAGATTACTTTCACGACCACTCAAGCCGCTATATTCGTGCCGCGTCGCAAGAACGATCAGCTACGAGAGGGGCATGAGGCACTGATTGCCCACTCCCCATCAGAGTACTGCCCGGTCAGCCTCCTCAGCCGGTTCATTCGCCAGGGCCGCCACAGCGAGAACCAATTTCTGTTTGGTAAAATATCTCGCGGTTCGCGGTCGCCCGATCAAATTCGCAACACGCCGATGTCGTACTCCCGGGCTTTGGAGAAGGTGCGGCTGCTACTCCAGGGAATTGGCCAGGACCCTGCCCGCTTGGGTCTCCACAGCCTCCGGTCTGGTGTCGCTTCAGCTGCGGCCGTAGCTTGCGTTCCGGCTCTTCAAGCTGCATGGCGGTTGGAGGAGTGATGCCGCCAAAGATGGCTATCTGGAGGATTCCACTGAGCATCGTCTTCTGGTCTCCCAGTCACTCGGACTCTGAACTCTTTGTTTCCATTGTGCGCTGTAGCATGTCTCTCCTTCTCTCTTTTGTCCATCCTCCTACCTTCTCCCTCCCTCCGCTGCTGTTCTTACCGCGCTATGCTTTTTCTGTGTCACATCTGGCTGCGGCCTACTACCCTCACTCTGTGTGCTCCTGTCTCTGTTGTCTGGGTCCATGTCGTTATGTCGGTGTATGTGGAGCGAGAAGTTTTATTTCTCGCCGGCCGAGCGGAGCGAGTGAGGCGAGAAATGATTTCTCGCGCAACAAAATTATTTGTCTTGCGAATATGGAATCTAATGTTTTCGCTTTTTGTTGCTGTTCTTTTTGCCCGACTCCTTCAGTCAGCTTTTTGTGTCTCACCAGTGTCCCCACCCTCCCACCCTTCATGTCTGCCCATCTCGCTGCACCTACCACTCCCTCTTCGCAGCATCATAGTCACCTACTCCAAGTTGACACGGATGCCGCCCTGAAATGGGCCGACTCGGCAGGTGGACGCTTTAACCCTACGAAGTCCTTCCAAATGACGTTCTCCCCACGTACCAACGGACCGGACCCTCCAAACATCGGGCACCTGCGAATGAACCAGGAAGAAGTGCGCACGGTCGACACACACCGACATCTTGGCGTGCAAATTGATAGTCACCTCAACTTCCAGTGCCACATCGAAACAATCACCACCAAATTTCGCCAACGCGTGGTACTACTTGCCCACATGTCGAGCCGCCTAACGCCGGAAGTTACAAACCGGCTTTATACTGGTTATGTCCAACCCACCATTGAATACGCCTCGCCACTGTGGCAGTTCCAACTGTCCGCATCCCAAGCGTCGGTGCTTGAGCGTCTGCAGGCCAGATTGGCACGAGGTGTCTTGAGACAGTACGGTGTGTTTCCCCCCGCTACTGAACCGAAGGCATCTCTGTTCGCGCACCTGCAATGGCCCAGTCTGGCCTGGCGGCGACACATCCAGTGCCTCCGGGAGCTCCATCACCTGGTCCACCACCAGACCACTGTCCTTATGGAGCTGGGCTATAGTCTCTCCACCAGCGCGCGGCGCCCTCTCCAACTTGTACCGCCTGCCAGTGGGAACAGCTACTTGCGTGCCACCTTCCTCTTTGTTACCGCTGCCACCTGGAATTCTTTCCCCACTGACATTAGAACCACCCAAAATAGTCATTGCTTTGTGTCTCGTGTCCGTAATATCTTTGCCAACACCCGCTTCAAACCCGCTGGTTTCATTCCTACCAGAGTTTCTATAACATAGTAAAGAATGGTATGGCTGATTTCTACAGTATGCATTTGTTATAACCCTTCCTCTTCTCAATCTATATGTTATAATTTTGCAGATATATTCCCAGTAAGCCATGAACGGAGACCCCCTCGACTTAGGCCTCGGCCTTTGGGGAATCCATAAATAAAAAAATAAAAAAATCTTCTTCCATTTCTTTCTTGGTTGTAGATATGTTGTGCCTGCTTTTATGCTGCCAGGTTGCCACTTGGGGTTATACACCCGGTTTTTCCCTCATTCGTGCGTCCGTCGGAGCAAGGTTTTTTCTCGGCTGGCTCGGTCCAGAGAAATTAATCTGACGGTCCCAAGTGGTGCTTGTCCTGGCTTATTATGTTAAATGAATGTGCTAATTCCTTCCTCCTGGGGTCTGTCCCCCTCTGGTTGCTCCTAGTTTCTTTCTGCATTCCGGTTCACATCTGGCTGCGGCCTACTACCCTCGTGTGCTCCGGTCTCTGTTGTCTGGGTCCATGTCGTTATGTCGGTGTATGTGGAGCGAGAAAAGCATAGTATTTGAGATAATGTTGGTTGTGCAACTCACTTAATTTTTTTTTATAATCAATGCAATATGATTGTGTTGCTCATGCCAGTTCCTCTTTCCATTGTGTACTTTTGCAGATCACAGAACCACTTTTCTCGTGTACCAGTCGATCAAACGATTGAACATACGTTCAACCGCGACACAAAGACGAAGGGTGGTGTGATTGGTTTGAGCACCCAGGCAGGTTCTGTTCATGGCTGGATCCTCACTGCTCATGAGAGTAGGCTGCTGCAATGACGAGTGCTTGTAAGAGTATAACAGATCCACCACCTGAACCTACGCAAGCAGCTCCAAGTACCCACAAAGACCAAGGTAAATGTGTGTGTATGTGCATGTGTGTGTATGTGTATGTGAGTCATTTCATGATGGCATGGTGGCGGAGGTGCGTGTTCCTGGAGGTTTCACGGATGAAATTCGTGTGGAGAACGGCCTGAGGCAGAGGTGTGTAATGGCCCAAATCCTCTTTAACCTCTATCTGGCTCTGGTGGTTGAACGTTGGCGGTCTGTTCTCGCTGATCGTGACCCAGACATTGCCATCCAATTTCACTATCGCTTGGATGGCCAGTTATTCAACCCAGCACGACGAACCCGTACCTATCAGCAGACCGCTGTTGTTGATGTTCTGTATGCGGACGATGCAAACTTTGTAGTTGGTTCGTGGAAGCATGCTGTGTTGGCCTTGACGGCGTTCCAAGATGTTTCTGCTGAATTTGGCCTCACTGTGAGTATACCCAAGACCAAATTTATGGTGGCTGGTGTTGGTGTTACTTCAGTCGACACTGCTGGCATTCCGCTTCATGGACAGGTGGTGGAAAATGTTTCCTCCTTCGTTTATCTGGGTTCTGTCATCACTCCGGATGCGCGTTCTGCAGCAGACGTTCGAGGCGTTTGTCACTCGCCTCGCGTGCCTTTGGATCGCTCCAGGATGTGTTTGCTAATCGTGATCTTTCACTCCATGTGAAGCGCCGATTGTATAACGCCTGTGTGATGACAGTGCTACTGTATGCTTCGGAGTGCTGGTGCCCTTTGCAGGGTGACCTCCGGCGCCTCGATAGCTTCCACCACCTATGCATCCGTAGCATCTTGTGTGTTTCGCGAACACAACAGTGGGAGGAACGCATCACCAATGAGCAGCTCCGAGAGATGTGGGGTGATCCATCGCTATTGCCCTCCCGGCTTCGGAAGCGGAGGCTTGAATGGCTTGGCCATGTGGCCCGCATGTCGGATGTTCGTGTGCCCAAACAGCTGTTGTTTGGCTTCCTACCGTCGCCTTGGCCTGCGTGTGGTCCCTGTCGTCGCTGGAGGGATGTGATTTCGGCTGATCTTCGGCACATCGGCATTGAACATCTGGCTTGGTATGGGATTGCTCAGGATCGGTCTGCCTGGCGGGTGGCTGCCGTTGGGCCGAGCCTCGGCGGTCCTTCCCATGACCAATCTCAACGGGTGGACTGCCTTATCTGCCACAGTTCGTTTCGTAGGCCAGGTGACAAAGCAAGACACAAGTGTAGCGCAGAGCGAAGTCTCCCTATCTAGGAGCAGCGTGGTGCTGTGCAGTGTGGTACATGCAGGAGGTGGTTTCACTCTCGTGGTGGCTTGCGTGTACATCATTTTTTGCCCCAGGAACCATCGGAAGCGTCCGCACCGGCAACACCTATTCCGCTCAACGTCCCAGCTTCTCTCTTGTGTGTGACATGCAATCGGCAATTCAAGTCAGTGCCTGGTTTCAGATGTCACAAGTGCGACCGTGGCCATCGAGCAACCATGTCTGATAGAGCGTCGTATGGTGTTCGCTGTTCTCGCTGCAACCGTCAGTTTCGTCGACCGAGTGACCTGAGTCGTCATCTCGGCTTCTGCTCCTGACAATGACTCTGGCTCCTTTCGGAGTGGTGTGGCCCGTATGGCAACCAAGCTACAGTAGTAGTAGTAGTATGTGTGTGTGTGTGTGTGTCAGCAATGGGAGGAGAAAATCTCATCGGCAACGCTCCGTGCGCGCTGGGGTGACACTACACCGGTGTCAGACCTTGTTCGGCGTCGGCGGTTGGAATGGCTCGGGCACGTCGCGCGCATGCCTGCAGACTGTGCTCCCGTCCAGATTTTGTTTGGAAGGTTGAGTGGTCGTCGCCCTCCTTGTGGTCCCCGGCGGTGCTGGAAAGACGTTGTCCAGAGTGACATGAAGGCAGCAGGCGTGGATTCCTGGTTTCAGAATGCCCAAGACCGGCAGAAATGGAGGATGTTCCTTGCTGAGCCACCACTGCACGCAGATGATTCGCCACATTTCCGCTGCTTGCTGTGTTCCAGAGACTTCCGCCACCGTAACGACATGGCCCGACACAAGTGCATTGCCCAGCAGAAGTTGCCTGTGTCACAACAGAAGGGTGCCAGGCAATGTATGAAGTGCATGCGGTGGGTGAGGAGCGCTGGGGAACTGGCTGTGCATCGCTGTCCTGTGTCCACAGATGTCCCTACTGTATCTATTCGCCATGAATCTGACTCTTTTCGATGTGATGTTTGCCGCCGATCTTTCCGCTCCCGTTCTGGTTTGAGCCGTCATCACTCTGACCGTGCGAAACGTATGTCACGTGCAGCCAGGAACAACTGCCGTCATGAATGCGAGCAGTGCAAAAGGCGGTTCTCGAGGCCACAGGACTTGCAACGCCATGCCCAATACTGTTGACTTTGCGATTTCTCTCTTTTCTCTTTTCTCTTTTTGTCTTTGTCTCCCGCTTCTGGGAGCGGCGTGACCCGATAGGGTAGCTGTACATAGTAGTAGTAGTAGTAGTAGTAGTAGTAGTAGTAGTAGTAGTAGTAGTAGTAGTAGTAGTAGTAGTAGTAGTAGTAGTAGTAGTAGTAGTAGTAGTAGTAGTAGTAGTAGTAGTAGTAGTAGTAGTAGTAGTAGTAGTAGTAGTAGTAGTAGTAGTAGTAGTAGTAGTAGTAGTAGTAGTAGTAGTAGTAGTAGTAGTAGTAGTAGTAGTAGTAGTAGTAGTAGTAGTAGTAGTAGTAGTAGTAGTAGTAGTAGTAGTAGTAGTAGTAGTAGTAGTAGTAGTAGTAGTAGTAGTAGTAGTAGTAGTAGTAGTAGTAGTAGTAGTAGTAGTAGTAGTAGTAGTAGTAGTAGTAGTAGTAGTAGTAGTAGTAGTAGTAGTAGTAGTAGTAGTAGTAGTAGTAGTAGTAGTAGTAGTAGTAGTAGTAGTAGTAGTAGTAGTAGTAGTAGTAGTAGTAGTAGTAGTAGTAGTAGTAGTAGTAGTAGTAGTAGTAGTAGTAGTAGTAGTAGTAGTAGTAGTAGTAGTAGTAGTAGTAGTAGTAGTAGTAGTAGTAGTAGTAGTAGTAGTAGTAGTATTGCATTGCTGCTCCATCTACATGGCTGTATTTGTGTTTCACATCTCCATTTCAAGTTTCCTAATAAAGATTGTGTCAAGTAGTAGTAGTAGTAGTAGTAGTGGTAGTAGTAGTAGTAGTAGTAGTAGTAGTAGTAGTAGTAGTAGTAGTAGTAGTAGTAGTAGTAGTAGTAGTAGTAGTAGTAGTAGTAGTAGTAGTAGTAGTAGTAGTAGTAGTAGTAGTAGTAGTAGTAGTAGTAGTAGTAGTAGTAGTACTTGTAGTAGTAGTAGTAGTAGTAGTAGTAGTAGTAGTAGTAGTAGTAGTAGTAGTAGTAGTAGTAGTAGTAGTAGTAGTAGTAGTAGTAGTAGTAGTAGTAGTAGTAGTAGTAGTAGTAGTAGTAGTAGTAGTAGTAGTAGTAGTAGTAGTAGTAGTAGTAGTAGTAGTAGTAGTAGTAGTAGTAGTAGTAGTAGTAGTAGTAGTAGTAGTAGTAGTAACATCCTTTATTGCTGAACCCACAAATAATTGTGTTACAAATTGTAAACCCTCCGAGGAAGAAGAGAAAGCCATTAAAAATTAAAAATTAAACAAAAAAGGTTATTGTACCATGGCAAACGGCTATTATTAAGTCATGTACCAATTGTAATACATGACGTAGTATAGTAGTCAAGCACCTACAAAATACTTTGCAGGATAATATTTAAATTGCCTAGCATCCCTACAAATCCGCAGAGCATGCCAATGTTAAATAGGCCAACATATGAATACCGAAGGCGGTTACATGGACAGAAGGCGACATTGGTCGAGAAAAGATGGGCCTATTCTCTTCCTCAAGTAAGACGCTCTGCAACCACGGAGGCACGTGATTGACCACCTCAGCAAAACAGATGCAATTTTGCAGCGTAGCTGTGCCATCACAACAGCGTACTGGAGGTCACTATGCTTGTTAACCACCAGCTGAGCAATGTTCTTCAATGCACGAGAGCACTCCGTGCCACATACGCCGTTTGTCGAAAATACGAGCGGAGTGAATGAATCCCTCTCGACATCGACAACACGCTGAAGATAGGCCCGCTTCTTCTGATGTTCATTCCGGGAAATCTGTGCAAGGACTTCCTGTCGCGACAGCAAAGACGCCGAGGGGTGAGTAACCCTCACATCAAAGAATGCATCTTGCTGTGGCGACCAAAAGCCCCTTGCACGGATATCCAATCGAGCCTCTGCAGCACGATTAGTGGTAGCGCCGTGAAGTTGTTCACCATCCAACGGCAAAAGCGGTGGCTCTGTTTGAACATCCGGGATGGCAGAAGTCATCACCTCCACCAGCACATCACGAAGCTCATTGTGTCGCAGACTTGGGTAGCCCCCTGTAGGGCATGTCAATGCATGGTCGACAGACATGTCTCTACCACACACACAAGTTGGTGGGAGGCCATCAATACCCCAGCCATAGCGCAGGGCGAGACCATCCCGGAAACATGCTTTATTTAGCGCAAAGCCGTTCACAGCCAGAGGCTCAGCCGTTATCCAACTGGACACGCCAGCATCAGCAGCAATCTCCAACAGCACTCGCTGACATGGGCTGAGCTCAGGACGCAAAGCAACCTGAGCCTCCTTAGCCGCAGTAGCCATTCTCCGACGTTCGGCATTTCGCAACGCCATTACCTCCGCCTGCAAATCAGCCGGAGCAATGTCAGCATCAGGGCGACGAAGCAAATCAATCACCGGCCGTGCCGAGGCCATACTGGAGGTCCACTAATGCAGTGCATGAGGCCCAATGGCAGGAATTGAGAGACCACCGGACTTAACAGGCAAGCCGATGAGACTCCGCTCAATGGCGGACATGTTCTTCCGACCAGTGATTGCTGGTATCAATTTGTTGTCAATCACATTATCTAGCCTGCCGAAAGCATCCGGCTCCGGCAAGCCATGTGAGCACATTATGGTAGCGCCAACGCGACCTCAATCCACGGGAGAAAACAGAATATGCAGCATGTGGCTGGGTTTCCGCCAGAGTGGAGAGAGTACCGACCTCCCTGCACCATACGGAAACATGACGACACAGACTCTCCTGTACAAATTCCTCCTCACCAATGGCCCCACCAAGATAACGAACACCATTGGTCAGCACACGTATACCCGTTGGGTTGAACAGCTCTTGGGCTTCTGACTCCAGGGCGGGTTTCACCAGCAGAACTGTCTTGGCTGCATTAGGGTAATATCCATACTTCGGGCCAATCTCCTCGATTGATTTCCAAAACGAATGCACGGCCGCCAATCTGCCACCAGACTCGCCATCATCCGCGTACCAGTAGTAGTAGTAGTAGTAGTAGTAGTAGTAGTAGTAGTAGTAGTAGTAGTAGTAGTGTGTGTGTGTGTTTGTGTGTGTGTGTGTCTGTGTGTGTGCATGTTTGTGTGTGTGCATGCGTGTGTGTGTGCCATTATACTGCTTACCATAGAAGTTATTCACGTGCATGTATCTGTGCGTGTTCACGTGTCTCTCTGTGTCCATGCATACCTTGGCTGATGTACAGGTAAATGCCGTCGCAAGCGCGATCAATTGGACGTCCAGAAGATGACTAATCTCCTCACTTCATGGGCCAATCCGTTTCTTGGAGACGAGATTGTCAGCCTTTCATCCCGGGAAATTGCCTCTTAAGTCCTTCAAGCCGACCTGCTGCGAGCTGATGATGTCGGTACCAAAGCTTTCACAGCATTCATTAGCGACCGCATCACCACAGACAAAGTGGCATTCTTCGACGCATTGGCATCCAACAAACTGGCCACATTTACAAGCAAACCGAAGTCGGGTGGGAAGAGCAAGTCTGATGTAAGTAGTGAGCTTACTTCAATTGTCCTGTCATATGTGTGTGTGTGTGTGTGTGTGTGTGTGTCCCAGGGATTCACTGGCCAGAAAAAGTCACTTCAATCAGCTGTGTGGTGGATACCAGGCTAAAAATAGTGGCGGTCAATTCATCAGCCTTGCAAGCTGTTGAATGGTGTAATCCCAGCCCAAGTTGCTATGTCTAACATAGCTGTTCGCCATCATCGCTTCCGTGATGGGCAGGTCTGAGGTCTGAGGTCTGAGGTGTGTGTGTCCCATATGGTGCAGTGGTATGTGCAGTCGATTTCCAATCGAGAGGTTGCGGGTTCAATTCCCGACGATTATGGTTGCACACGTCTTTCTTCTCTTTCTCGGACTCTTCCTGACTTTTCTTTCATTCTCCTGGGTGGTTACCAACAGCCAGTGTATGCCAGAGTATGTGGTGTGGTGTGTGTGTGTAAAAAATGGAAAAAATTGAAATGAAAAATAGGGATTCACTGGCCAGAAAAAGTCACGCCAAACAGCTGTGTGGTGGATACCAGGCTAAAAATAGTGGCGGTCAATTCATCAGCCTTGCAAGCTGTTGAATGGTGTAATCCCAGCACGAGTTGCTATGTCTAACATAGCTGTTTGCTATCATCGCTTCCGCGATGGGTTCCGCGATGGGCATGTCTGAGGTCTGACGTGTGTGTGTGTGTGTGTGTGTGCATCTGTGTGTGTGTGTGTGCATGTCACGCAGGCGCGTGCCCCATATGGGTTCCTGGGTGCCCGGAACCCCTTTTTTCGCTCAAAATGCAGGATTTTGGTTAATGTTTTGAAATTTTCCCGGGGGATGCCCCCGGAACCCCCCTTAAAGGCACCGGCGCACGTGCCTGATGTGTGTGTAGGTGCACGTATGTGTGTGTATGCACGCGTACCAGTGTGTGTATGTGTGCTTGTGACTCGGAGAGCATCTGTTCACCTTCAGTGGATCACTGTACAATGAATAACTCACTCTAATTGCCATTATTCTTCTAACTATAAGTTATTCACGTGCATGTATCTGTGGTGCTTGGCTGACTGCCACGCAATTTTTCCTCTCCTCTCCTCCACTCTTCCTCTCTTCCTCTCTACTAGATACCCTATTTCTCCCCTTCTTTTCCTTTCTAGTCTCTCCCTGTCCTCTCTTCTCTTCTCTTCTCTCTCCTTTTCTCCTCTTGTCAACGTTCTTGAGCAGCGGATATGGCGAGCAGCCGAAATTTATCGTTATTGAATTTGTTCAAATTAGCGACGTTCAATGTTCGAGGCCTAACGTCGAACGTGAAGCAGCAGCAACTGGCGACTGACATGGATGCCTATGGCGTAGACTTCTGCAGCCTTCAAGAGCTCAAGACCACCGAAGCATTCGACAGGAAAATACACGCGGGCCAAAAAACTTTCCGCTTGATCAGCTTCGGCCAAGAATCTGGAAAGCATGGCGGCCTTGGATTCGTTATCTCTCCAAGAATCGAACCATTCCTGCTACATCATAAGAAGTTAACAGACAGAGTCGGCTTCGCGGACTTCAAGTTCCCTCGGGCCCACGGTCGCGACACTCTCGATGTGCGTATCATTTCTGCATACGGCCCAACAACCCCTCTCGCGGAGAAAAACCCAGACATCCGAGACCAATTTTACGATAGTCTGTCGAGTGCATGGACCAGCGTGAAGAAACGAGCCATTGTTCTGTACGCAGGTGACTTCAACAGTAAAGTTGGAACTGGGACGGCACCCTGTGTTGGTCAGTTCGCTAAGGGCAAACGGAACGAAAATGGCGAGGCCCTGGTTCAATGGGCGACGTCCAGGAGTCTGGTGTTGGCGAACACACTCTTTCGCTATTCACAGCGCTACAGAACGACGTGGACTGGATATGTCAGAGACGGACCGTGCACTAAGCCTATCTACAATATGATTGACTACATCATCGTACCGGAACATTGCAAATCCCTTGTCCGACGAGCACGCTCATATGGTGGCACCATGGTGTGCAGTGATCACAAACTTGTGATCAGCGATCTCCGACTCGATTCATTCTTCAAAGTGTTCAGAGCGTCGAAGAAGCAGGAACCACCCGTTGCCATAGGGAGACTGCATGACAGCACCGTGAGGCGGCAGTATGTGGACGCACTGAGTGCGAGTGACTGCATGGAGCAAGTCGCAGCGAACACAGCAGACCTCTCGGTGGCGTGGCAAACAGTCACAGAAATAGTGAAGGAAAAGGCAAAATCCGTTCTTGGAACAATGGTGAAAACGCGTCGGGGACTCGTCAATCCAGACCCACAGATCCAACGGTTGTCGATGCAGCAGAGACTACTGCGTCTACGATTGGAGGACGGCAGTTTGGACGATGAAGGCAAACGCAGAGCTAGAGAAGAGAGGAACAGGATTTCCCACCAAATACGACGCAGGTGCTTGGACAACGCCAACTCCCAGCTGGATAGAGCAGCAGAAGCTATTGAGCGCGCTCCCGACAGCATCAAAATGTACCAAGCAACATCAGTCTTCCGCAGAGAAAAGCAAAAGAAAATCATTGTGGAGTCTGTGGACGGATTAGTCCTTGATCGAGACGTCGACAGAGCTGACCGCGTCCGTGACCACTTCAGCACACTGCTGTGCAATCCCACACCAACAAACCATGTGACGACACCGGAAGGCTTGGCGACGCCACTGTCAAACCCAGTAGCAGTACATGAAATGGAAGCTGCACTGTCAAGAATGAACAACCAGAAAGCTGCAGGACCTGACGGAGTGCCAGCGGAGCTGCTGAAATATGGAAAAGGATACATGTCACCCTTGATCGTCGGACTCATAAACACAGCTGTTACCAATAACCAAGACATATCGCAAGTCATTGGAGCTGGCATATTAGTACCACTAGCAAAGCCAGGAAAACCCAGAGGTCCAGTAACAAGCCTAAGACCAGTTGTTCTCCTCAATACCATCAGAAAGGCTCTATCTCTGGTTGTACTCAAAAGAATAGCCCCAGCCGTCGATGGACACCTTGGCGCGATACAATCAGGTTTCAGAAGAGGCAGGAGCACGGCAGACGTCGTATGGACACAGCGTTGGATGAGTGCTAAGACACAGAGGCATCCATTCACCTACCACATGCTGGGAATCGACATGAGTCGTGCTTTTGACACTATCAACAGGCAGCTGCTATTGGAAGTGATGGATGGAGTAGTTGGCCCAGACGAACGCAAACTCTTGCGACTGCTCCTGGAGAGAACTACCCTCGTGGTCCGTGTTGGACAGGCGACCTCAGAGTCGTTCAGTAACACAGTTGGAACACCACAGGGCGATGGCCTAAGCCCAGTCCTGTTCACCTGTTATCTCGAAGCGGCTCTGAGGGATGGCCTGTCCCATCTGCCACCCCGTCCAGAAAGCGATAGACTACTACCCCCTGAGAGCAGGTATGCTGACGATGTCAACTACTACAGCACAAGTCTAGACTGGTTACGAGCTGCACTGCCGATCATTGCGAAGGTCCTTGAATCCTGGTCGCTGTACGTAAACACCCAGAAGACGGAATGGGTCACAGTATCGTCAACAACAGAAAATTGGAGAACAGTAAAGCAGCTGGGATCACTCATGGCAACTAACGAAGACATCCAAAGGCGAAAGCAGCGGGCAACGATTGCCTTCAAGAACATGTACACTCTGTGGCTGCGGAGGGAGCATGTCTCAGAAGCTCGCAGAGTTCGCCTCTACAACGCATATGTTCTGCCGACCCTATTGTACAATTGCTGTACGTGGGGATCAACAAAGGCAGTCAGTGACAAGCTGGAAGTGTTCCACAGGCAACAGCTTCGCTCGCTACTGGGCATACATTACCCCAATCGTATCACAAACATCGAGTTATACCGGAGATGTCAGAGCCAGCCCATCTCCGAGGAAGTCCACAGACGAAGAATGACCATGCTGGGACATGTCCTACGCCTACCCGAAGACACACCACCGCAACAAGCCATGGCACTCTACTTCAATCCATCGAACACAGCCAAGCCAGGAAGACCTCTGACTACTTTAGTCACCCAGATCCAGCAAGACTGCGTCCACAGACAAACGCCACTCAAGAGGAGCCCGCATCTGCAGAGCCTCCGGCAGAAGGCATCCGACAGGCAAGTGTGGAAGGCCTTCGTAAAAAACGCACAGTGAACACTGACGAAACAGAAGTTGCCCATCCTTCTCAGTGCTATTTGCTTATTGTTGATTTGTAAACCGTACCTTGCAGTCCATGTCTTCCCTTGTCATCATCATAATAGTATAGTTTTGTCTCTCTCCTTCTATTGCTCAGGAACACAGAGGCGGAAAGAGGCTGGTCCTCAAGTACGCGAGACTGTTCATATATATATATACTGGCAAGGTACGTTCGGACCCGATTGGAAATTTTTATTTCCATTGCTATCAGGTTCGGCCTCATTTCCTCTGTGCTGCGCTGACGAGTCCACAAAGGACGAAACAGTTCTGTCCGCAGATTGAGTATATATATATATATATATATATAGAACAATAGAAGTATTTCTTGCGTCGGCAAAAAGTGCTCAATGTCCTAAGACAGAGCGGGGTTATACACTCAGACACAAAGGATCTCCAAGTTTCTCAGTGTTGCTACTCTGAGTTTCGTGCAAAAGCACTCTTCAGGCAACTGAAACTGAAGAGTGCTTTTGCACGAAACTCAGAGTAGCAACACTGAGAAACTTGGAGATCCTTTGTGTCTGAGTGTATATATATATATGAGCCGTCAGATGCGAAAACAGACCTTATGGGAAAAAATTCATATTTGTGTTAGTGATACTATCTGAAAGCCAGGAGCATCAAGAGTCGTATGCAAAAAACTAGAGTTGATTTGGACCAAGGGAAGTAAAGTTATAGCCTCTACAATAGGAGACCGTTTCAAATTGCATCTCAATTTTGGGTGAAATACCAACAATTGTTTCACCTACTTTGTAGAATATTTCCTGTTTCCTTTGACCGATTTCCACAAACGTGGGCTTTCTGGAAAGCTCTGGCGACGAGCAACCCGTTGGGCCCAAATCCGATAGCAAATAAAGCACAGCACCAGCGCAACAAGCTGCAGACATCGCTTCAGCGCTGGACTTGCGCCGTCACACGAAAATTGCTCGCCATTTCCATCTCCATTATCCCAGGACGCCCATTTTTTTCGTGAAGATGCACTGAGAGCTTCCAAGACGTCTGAGCCTGTTGCCGAGATCGTAGGTCGCTTGAAAAGGGGGAAACCCCGGGTCTGGATCGTTTGATTTGCACGTAGAAATGCAAAGTGCCGTGACGTATCTTGCAGGCTTCGCAGCTGGGGAACGCAGCCTCGTGCCGCGATCGCGCTTGCTGCATTGGATTCCTTGGAGTTTTCTCTTCGATTTACATACTTGGATTGTCCCGAAAGACTGAAATTTGACTGAAATACGAAGGTTTGTAGCTTGGTTGTCCAGGCGCACCAGAGCGTAAACTCGCCAACTTTCAAGTGCATTTTTCTGCACTGTGCAGTGTTTCCCATAAGGTCGGTTTTCGCATCTGACGGCTCATATATATATACACACAACAACAAGGTTGTCAGTTTCATAACACTAAAAGCTTTTCACCCATTTTCATCAGTAGATACATGGGAATGAGGAAGAACGAAAACGAAGCCAGAATTTATACTGGGGGTAGAGAATCAGCAAGAATATTCTTACGCGCCTCAAGTTCACACTACACTACCATAAGAATGTATGGAGCGGTGGAAAAATGCGGGAAACAACACATGAAGGGAATGCAGTACCAGAACAAACACGTGATAAAGTTGTCAGTCCGGTTGCAGCTTGAACAGCCGCAGCACCTTGATGTGCTTCTTTTGTCGACACAGCTCTGGCCTCAAACTGCGAATGTACAGCGCCTCCAGTGTGAATCTGTGCGCGCTGTTCCGGGCTGGTGTGATGACACTGAAGCTGCTGTTGCGTTCTTGCGGGATGCATTCAGGTTGCGCCTGCAAATGCTTTGTGATGGCGCTATCACTTGTTGCCAAAAAATGATGAAAATGGGTGAAAAGCTTTTAGTGTTATGAAACTGACAACCTTGTTGTTGTGTGTATACAAATTTTGTTCGCCTACGTCTCTATTTAAATATATATATATAGATTGAGTATATATATATATATATATATATACACACAACAACAAGGTTGTCAATTTCATAATACTAAAAGCTTTTCACCCATTTTCATCAGTAGTTACATGGGAATGAGCAAGAACGAAAACGAAGCCAGAATTTATACTGGGGGTAGAGAATCAGCAAGAATATTCTTACGCGCCTCAAGTTCACACTACACTACCATAAGAATGTATGGAGCGGTGGAAAAATGCGGGAAACAACACATGAGGGGAATGCAGTACCAGAACAAACACGTGATAACGTTGTCAGTCCGGTTGCAGCTTGAACAGCCGTAGCACCTTGATGTGCTTCTTTTGTCGACACAGCTCTGGCCTCAAACTGCGAATGTACAGCGCCTCCAGTGTGAATCTGTGCGCGCTGTTCCGGGCTGGTGTGATGACACTGAAGCTGCTGTTGCGTTCCTGCGGGATGCATTCAGGTTGCGCCTGCAAATGCTTTGTGATGGCGCTATCACTTGTTGCCACACGTTTGTCAGGCGGCTTCTTGTACAGCTTGTCTGGGATATGCTGCTTGATCCTTTCCGACAATCGCTGACATGTCTCACCAACGTACGTCCTCTCACAGCGACACGCATACTTATAAATAAAATTACTGTTTTCAAGAGTTGGTGAAACATCCTTCGCGATAGACCTGAATGCGGGTCTGGTTGTATAAATTACAATGGGGGATACTGTAGGATAGCAGTTCAAAATTGCAGCTTTAATCTTTTTGCGCCTTGAACGCGCCTTGCAGGCATACCTATTGCGATACAAAAAGGCTGGAAAAATACTCAATATAGATTACGACCGGATCCGACCCGTTGGCTCGTGCCGACCAGTGCTCTATGGCGTACCGAAAATACATAAGAAAAACGTGCCACTTCGACCAATCCTGTCCATGATCAATGCTCCCCAACATGAAATGGCAAAGTGGCTAGCTGAATTACTAAAGCCAGTCCTGATTAAATATTCCGCCCACGCAACTAAGGATACTTTCGAGTTCGTGGATGACGTAAAGGAATTTGGCCAGCAGCAGGCAGAGAACTCTGGATCGCTGTTCCTGTGCTCTTTCGATGTCGTCAGCCTCTTTACAAACGTGCCTCTCAAGGAAACAATAGATATCTGCATACAGTCGCTATACCATGATGATGAAATATCAGCCCCGCAAATACCCCAAGATCTTTTCAAGAAGCTGCTTTTCAAAGCCACATCAGACGTGCAGTTCAGTTTCAATGGCAATATGTACGCACAGAGGGACGGAGTAGCCATGGGTTCACCCTTGGGCCCCGTGCTAGCCAATATCTTTGTTGGATATTTTGAGAACACAATTCCAGACAGTCATTGGCCCCAATTCTATAGGCGTTATGTGGATGACACATTCGCAGCATTTCACAACCGGAAACTGGCATTGGAATTCTCTGAGCGTTTAAATAATCTTCACCCAGATCTCCAGTTTACAATAGAGGAGGAGAATAATGGAGAATTGCCGTTTCTTGATGTGTTGATTAAGCATTCTTCCACAGAATTGCTCACCACAGTATATAGAAAGCCGACGTTCACAGGTCTTTACACCCGCTGGGACTCGTTTTGTGACACTAGAAACAAAATCAATTTGATCAGATCATTAACTTTCAGAGCTAAAAACATCTGCTCACCATCACTATTATCAGCTGAAATTGCTAAGGTAGAGGATATTCTGTGTTCTAACGGTTACCCACTCAAAGTACTCAAGCGAGTCATGACAAGCGTTCTTGAACCTAGCCCAGATACAGCTTCTGCTCAACTTGAATCTGCAACGCGTATTATCACAAAATTGCCGTGGAAAGGGCAAAATTGCATTGCCTTCCGCAAAAAGATTAAAGCTGCAATTTTGAACTGCTATCCTACAGTATCCCCCATTGTAATTTATACAACCAGACCCGCATTCAGGTCTATCGCGAAGGATGTTTCACCAACTCTTGAAAACAGTAATTTTATTTATAAGTATGCGTGTGGCTGTGAGCGGACGTACGTTGGTGAGACATGTCAGCGATTGTCGGAAAGGATCAAGCAGCATATCCCAGACAAGCTGTACAAGAAGCCGCCTGACAAACGTGTGGCAACAAGTGATAGCGCCATCACAAAGCATTTGCAGGCGCAACCTGAATGCATCCCGCAGGAACGCAACAGCAGCTTCAGTGTCATCACACCAGCCCGGAACAGCGCGCACAGATTCACACTGGAGGCGCTGTACATTCGCAGTTTGAGGCCAGAGCTGTGTCGACAAAAGAAGCACATCAAGGTGCTACGGCTGTTCAAGCTGCAACCGGACTGACAACTTTATCACGTGTTTGTTCTGGTACTGCATTCCCCTCATGTGTTGTTTCCCGCATTTTTCCACCGCTCCATACATTCTTATGGTAGTGTAGTGTGAACTTGAGGCGCGTAAGAATATTCTTGCTGATTCTCTACCCCCAGTATAAATTCTGGCTTCGTTTTCGTTCTTGCTCATTCCCATGTAACTACTGATGAAAATGGGTGAAAAGCTTTTAGTATTATGAAATGGACAACCTTGTTGTTGTGTGTATATAAATTTTGTTCGCCTACATCTCTATTTATATATAATATATATATGTGACAGTCAATTTTTTCTTCAGACTTTTCCCGTTTGTCTCTTTCCCTCAAACCAGTTAATATATATATATATGTATCTGTGCGTGTTCACGTGTCTCTCTTTGTCCATGCATTCCTTGGCTGATGCACAGGCTCAGGCTCTTAAGGATGACCGTCAGCTTTTCACTCAGCTATCTATTATGGCCAAGCACAGGAAGTTCGATACTGCCAAGCTCATGCAATATGAACTCGGTCATGTGCCTTGGGCGATTGCTCACGGCGATGGAAGTCTTATGACAACTGCCAAATCCAAGCTATCGGCAGAGCTGGAGAGAAATGCGCCTTTGCTGGAGGAAGTACCCAGTGGGGGTGCAATATTGGTTGACGCAATGGCTCTGTTGCAGTCTTTCACTTCTGTGCCCGCAACCTTTGGAGCATTGAGCTCACTCGTGTTCGACAGGCTGCTCTCGATAATGAACCAGCACACAGCAGTCAGGATTGATTTTGTTGCTGACCAGTACTTTGATGTTTCGATTAAGGGTCTGGAAAGAGCTCGGCGGTGGGCCCAAAATCAACTCGTCAGAATGCAGGACGAGCGCACCGATCAGGCAACCACCAAGCACTGGAAGCGTTATCTTGCTGACGGTGAAAACAAAACAAACTTGATCGCTTTCTTTTGCAAGCATTGGCAAGATGACACCGTGCTGGCTGTAGATGGACAACACTACAACAATACAAGTCTGGAGGTAGCCATTGCAGGCTTCGTCTTCAAGCTCTGTGAGTGCTCTACTGCAAGCATGCACGCATGCGCACACTATACATATGTACATGATTACATCACTACATCTCCCCCTTCAAATAAAAAAAACAGAAGAAGGAGAAGAAGAAATCAAAATAAAGGAACAAAGTGAAGAAGGAAAGCATTATTAATTGAAGAGAAAAAAACAAAAAGAAGAAAAGGAGGAAAAAAACCGAAGCGAATGCGCATGTCATGCGCCAGTAATTCAAAACTGCAAATCATTGAGAAAAAACCCCAACCACACTACATACTACCGACAAGCGGCTGTGAAGGAGGAAGAAAACAAAAAAAAACTTCAGCACAAAAAACCGTAAAATGGTCTCTACGTGTCCATGGACACACTGCCCCACAGCAGCAGCAGTCATCCATTAACCGCTCTGGCCTTCTCTGTAAGGGTTACCTGACGGCCAGAACGGGTCTTCATGCCATCATGAAATCGCTTGGGAGACTCACTGGCTGGTGGACTGGTCTGATCCCTGCAGACATCGTTAGGAGAAACTGGACCAGGCGAAGAACACGCAGGGAGGCGTCAGCAAGTGCAGTACGGTCGAGAGGGGCCTCAGCTTCTGTTGACGCTGGCACCAATGGCTCACTACCTGTCGCCGATTGTGGTGCGGCCAGGCTAGTCGAAACAGGAACACTAACAGGAGGCGTGGACAGCGGTGACTTGGGTACGGGGGAGGCAACAAACTCAGGCCAATCATACGATGCAGCAGCAGGTGAGACCAATTCTCTGACATGTTGTAATGGGTAGCCGAGTGGTAGGCGCGGTGAAATCAACAAGAATTACTTTTATTCTACTTTCAGGTACACACCTGAGATATAAGTATTAGTGAAAGAAGAAGCGGCAAAAATAAATAACTTTCTCTCCGGTGCTCACCTAGAGGTTGAATCCTTCTTCTTCGAGTTAGCTTTCATTGCTATCTAATCTAATCTAATCTAATCAAAGCAGAAAAAGCGCAGCTGCTTTTATGAAGCAGACGCCGTACGCTTATATGCGGAGATACACTAAAATTAATATACATAAGGTCGTTCCGTATTGCTTCCGTATTAGTTCCGTACTGCTTCCGTATTGGTCGGGCAGGGATACTACAATGTTGGCAGTTGCGAAGCAGAATCTGGACACCATCGGTTACTCCCACTTGCCTCCCGTACTGCTCCACCACGGTCCACGCCTTGGCTGGATCATTGTATCCGTCATGGAGGATCACCCGCTTGCCCGCCTGCAGATGTGGCAAGGCCTTCACTCCCCCACGAGCGTCATGACCACGTGCCATTGTGGCCTTGGCTCTCAGCTGGATGCTGCGGTTGACAACGCGAGGAGGGATCATGGTAGGAACTCTGCTACGCAATGGGCGAGAGAACAGAGCCTCGTTTGGAGAGGTTCCCAACATGCGGTGTCGAGAATGTCGGACGTCGAACAGAACCTGGTTCAGTCGTCGACGGAAAGGTAAATGAGGCTTCTGTGCCACCGTCCTTTCCTTGAGGAGACGATGATGGAGTCGTTCCACCATGCCATTGGAACGTGGATAGCGTGGGCTGGAGCAGATGTTACGATGCCCAGGCGCTGCAAGAAAGTGGTCATCTGCTCCGACACAAACTGTGGCCCGTTATCCGAAACCAGTACAGACGGTAGACCAAATCGGGCAAACACTTCATCTAGATCGTCCACAATAGCTGTAGTGGTTGTAGAGGACAGAACCTTCAGGATAGGGTACCGGGAGGCATAATCAATGAGGGAGAGAACAGAGTGGCCCTCAATAGATACCAGGTTGATTGCCAGCTTCTCCCACACGCCTTCAATCTCAGTGGGGAGAAGATCTTGCGGACTGTTTGTGCGACGTCGCCAACACTCTGAGCAACGTTCCACATACAGTCTAGCGTCCTTGGTGAGCCCTGGCCACCAAACCCTCTGCCGGAGGGAATCTTTAAAGTCTTCCTGGCCCGGGTGTCCCTCATGCGCTAATGGGCGTAGCCCTTCTGGTATCACAACACATACCGACAATAGCAACACACCGTCAGCTACTGTGAGTTGATCTCTGACGAGCTGTACGGCTGCTCAGCGGGCGAGGCATCGCGCCAGGGTGAGGTGAGCACACGCTGCAGGACACTGTGGAGCGTTGCATCGTCTTGAGTGGCACGGCAGATCTCCTCAAGGTTGACTGGTGCTGCCTCAAGAACCATGTTGACGTACTCATTCAATGACCGGTACTCCGCTGGACACGAGACAGTGGTCTTCAGCGGAGCACGAGACAAAGCGTCAACGCACAACAGTTGCTTTCCTGGGATGTGCTTGGGTGAGCACGAATACGGCATCAGAGAGACTAACCAACGCTAGAGAAGTGGTGGGACGTTATCGTACGGCTTCTGAACCATATGGAGCAGTGGTATGTGATCCGTGAAGACGTCTACATCCGAGCCCAGAACGTACTGGCGGAAACGAGTTTATGCGAATACCACACCCAACATTTCACGCTCCATCTGCGAATAGCGTGTCTCCACGTCAGTCAATGATCGGCTGGCACAAGTGACTGGCACCCACTGGCCCTTGTCGTCGTACTGCCAGAGGATAGCGCCCAAACTTTGAGGCGAAGCATCACAGCTGACAGCCGTACGAACATCTGGAGATGTGCGGAAGTACGCCAATGTCTGCAGAAATGAAGCGACTACCTGCTTCACTGCGTTGAATACTGCAATCAGGCTCTCAGTAGCTACAATTGGCTCTGGCTGCTTGACGATCGAACGAAGTGGCTCAGTTACTTGAGACAGCTGAGGAACAAACTTGCCCAGATAGATGACCATCCAGAGAAAAGACCGACTAGCTGCTGAGTGTTCCGGTAAGGGCATCTCATGGCACTTCAACCTGCCACTTGCTCCCCACAGGGGTGGAAGCTGGGAGAGCCTCGTCAGCGCAGTGAAGACCGCTATGAAATCCGTCATGAAGGAGCGAGTCGTGACAGAACAAGTCCTAGCAACGGTCTTCGCTGTAGCCGAGCAATTCGTGAATAGTCGGCCGCTGACTCACATCTCAGTAGGTCCTGATGATGACGAGTCCCTCACACCCAACCACTTCCTCATTGGGTCCAGTAGTGCGTTTAGTCGGCCAGGTGTGTTTGTAGGTGCTGATCTGATCTGCCTGAAGAAGCACTGGGGGATTGCACAGAAGATCACTGACGAATTCTGGAATAGGTAGATCTTCGAATACTAGCCAGAACTCACCTGGCGGAGGAAGTGGCAGGACGGGACACCGTGGCACTAATGGAAGGACAAAGTGCTCACTTGCGCCCGCAAACACTGTGCAGTACCCCGAGGCTTACTAGCCACGCCGCAAAGCCATGGCTGATCCCAGAGCTCACTAACGCCATCAGAGAAAAACACCGGCTCCACCGTGCCTACTTGCGCACCCGGACGCCCTGCAACTGGACAACATACACCACCCAACGCAACAAAGTTACTCACCTTCTCCGAATCGCTAAGTCTACACATGTCAGTAATGGCACTGGGACGAGCCACTCCACACCAAACCTACTATAACTGATGCGCGGCCTCCAGTCCTCACAACGACCTACTCTGCCAGAAATGCTCTCCCAGGGCCAGACTCTCTCAACCCCCGCTGAAAACGCAACCGCCCTGAACGCTTTCTTCATCTCGCAGAGCCAACAATCAGTCACAGGGTGCCACGAGGAACTTCCCTCCATTCATTCCCCCACACCCAATACACCTGGCCTCACTACACTTGAAACAACAGCCCAAGAGGTCTCAAAGTTACTGTCTAACCTGGACCCGTCAAAGAGCCCGGGCTGTGATGGCATACCAACCCGCCTACTGAAAGGGGCAGCCAGTTCACTTGCGCCGTCCCTAGCAACCCTTTTTAACATCTCCTTCGAACGTTGCACTATCCCGCAAGAGTGGAGGGACGCAACAGTCACCCCCATCCACAAGAAGGGCAGCAACACCGAGCCCTCCAACTATCGACCGATATCGCTACTCAGCGTGACGTCGAAAGTACAAGAGAGGATAGTTGCTGACCGTATCTCGAAGCACATCCAACCTCACATCCCCAACGGCCAATCAGGCTTTCGGCTAAACGATGGCACCACACAGCAGCTATCTCGGTTAATCCATCAGATCACCAAGAAAAGAGACGCCGGGCAAACAGTAATTGCTTGTTTCTTCGACCTATCTAAGGCGTTTGACCAGGTGTGGCACCAAGGATTGCTTGCAAAATTGGCCCACCTCGGACTCGATGGCAAATGCCTCCAGTGGCTTGCCTCTTTCTCACCAACAGACGACAACGTGTGCAAGTGGAGAGCAGCAAATCAACCTGGCTAAACATTCCAGCGGGGATCCCCCAAGGCTCTGTCTTGGGGCCGCTTTTGTTCATGGCCTACACAGTTGATCTGCCAACCGCCTGCATAAACGCCAACACTGGGTGCAGCCAGTTTGCCGACGACACTGCCATCATTGCCGCTCACGAGAATTTTCTAGCCGCAGAAGAGCACCTCCAGTCAGCTGTGACAACCGCGGCACAGTGGCTGAAGGATTGGCATCTCCTGGTCAACGAAAGTAAGACCACTGTCATCCACTTTCACCACACCAACCGGCCACCTCCCAGACCACCATCAATCACACTAAACGATACCAACCTCACTGTGGCCTCAAGGCATCGCCACCTTGGCCTCCTCATACAGCAGAATCTGTGCTGGAACTCGCATGTTGACTACATCATCACTAAAGCGACCAGGAAGATGTTCCTTCTCCTGCGACTACGCAATTCCTTAAACACTTCTGCTCTCTCTTCCATCTATCTAACCTACATCCGCCCCATTCTTGAGTATGCTTGCACTGTCCTCTCACCCCTCCCCGCAACCCTGAACGACCGGCTTGAGCGCATCAAACGGCGCGCTGCTCGCCTCTGTTTGCATCTCCCCCTCTTTGAACACAGAACACACTCCGTGCTGCTGCACCGACTCAAATGGCCATCACTCAGCAGCCGCCGTACCCTCTCCCATATCCTTCTTGCACATAGCCTGCATCATAGATATGCACCACCACACTTTCTTGCAATTCACCTACCCCGAATACAACCCATTCGCACGCTCAAGTTCCCCCGAACCTTTGAGCTACCCACCACACGTACAAAACCGGCTAAGAGACTCCCCCATCTATGTTTCTCTTGATCTCTTCAATAGCATCCCACCCAGCATCCGGCAAATCAACCCCAGACGAGATTTCAAAGCAAACATCCTACCACTTGTCATCTCTTCCGTATGTACAGTAAAACCTGTACTTGTACTTGCTCACATTGCTCAGCACATCTATAGCTCCATTGCACCCAGCCTACGTGATTAACTCCCAATTAGTATTGCCATCGCTACTGCCTCAGCAAGCAGCTAAACTTTGATCTCTCTGTATCTGATCCCCGTGCCTGTAATTATTTTTCTCTTATTGGCCACAGGCAATCGTGAGAATAAAAAAGAATTCAAAATCACTACGAGCTATAGCTTATGGCTAGTGCTCAGAGCAATTTTGAAACCCAGTAAATGGACATAGTTTACCGTAGCAGAGCGCTCTTTGTTCTACGGTGTGAGATGCACTTTCGTACAGTAGG
This sequence comes from Sycon ciliatum, assembly GCF_964019385.1. Taxonomy (NCBI): domain Eukaryota; kingdom Metazoa; phylum Porifera; class Calcarea; order Leucosolenida; family Sycettidae; genus Sycon; species Sycon ciliatum. The sequence goes on from NC_088644.1 coordinate 45,886,163, forward strand.
GGTGACAGTGCATGGGGTCAGTGTGTACAGGCCAGCAGATCTGGCAAAAATGGGGTGGGCGTTTGCAGCGGACTTTACGGTACTGCTTTGAGCAGAATTCTGACTTTGAGGCTCATAATATGGCCGAATTTGGACATTGTTTTACGGGATCGAAACCTCCCCGCCGATTAAGCGAAAAATGGGCCGATTTTGGGAAATACCGAGTCTGTAGTGCTCCTGGTAATTTTTTTCTTTCTATTTTTTCGTATTTTTCTGTTTTGCGCGCATGAGCAGTTCTCAAACCGAGACCCCCTGGCCAGCTTAGCTGCTCTTGCCTCGCCTTCGCTGCTTTGACTGCCATCGCTATGTGCATCTCTATGCGTTTTTGCCGGCGTTTGCACCATGATGGTTTGCGGTTATGTTGTAGTAGTTGATTTTCCCGGATTTGGCCAGGAAAACCGAGAGGATTCGCCTGCATGCAAATCTTAACGACGAATCAGGGACCAATAGGTACAAAACACATGACCAAGACCAAGAAAACCAGACCACGGACTAATCACACTCTCATTCCCAGACCAAACTAGCACTGCGCATGTACAGCATTTACTTGACAGTCTCACACAGACGGAACCAGATTCTCACACTCTGACACGGCGTCCTCTTGCATCCACTACTGTACAACCGGAAAGTCTAACGTTTTAACGACCAATTTTTATTTTCTTTTTGAAGAAACGTTATCCCGAACACAGTGTGTGAAAATGCGCATACATCGCTGCATATTCTTGGTTGTCAGGTAGCGATCGTTAAATTTTCTCCACGTTATCATCAGCCAAAATTAGAAATACGTTTAAAAACATATCGGTTTTACAGTACACTATCAACGTCACACATCACACCACACTCGCACATACACTTAAAGGGGCACTCCGGCTTCATTTTCGACGCCGAGTTTTCGATGCCAAGACGAAGGTAGGTGAAAGAGAAGACCCCTCGAACAAGAACGAGTCTCCAGAAGCGATCGAGTCGAGCAGGAAGACGACTTTTGAATTTCGCAGAGCGAGCGCTGATGACGTAATGAGGGATTAGCTTGCCAGTGGAAATGCATCTTCGCACATACATTTCACATACTTTTTGGCCAATTTTCAATCGAAGAGGAGGTTGTTTTCTATGTTCTCACAACGTCGTGAGCGATCCCGTCTTCTATACCTGTTGTGAACCCTCTGGTTCTCTAAAGTATCAGGAACGAACGACCCCACACGGCACGAGGACAACTATTTATACTCAACAGTATATTTCACTTCCATCGACTAATAACAATGAACAATAAATGAATGTAATGAACAACTAACACTAAAACCACCAGGTAGTTATAGCGTGAAAATGACAGCGTATCATGAGAAAAGCATACACATACAACATACGACTACAGCGCACACAGCAATACTGGCGATACTGGTTAGCACGGAAGAAGTTGGCACGGAAAAAGTGAGCGGCGAGACTGTGTGGAACATGGAGATTAGATGTATGTTATCCGGTCCAGCGTCCACCCCACAAGGCAGTGGCCCAGTAACGGTGTCATGTGTGACAGCCAAGATCTGCAAGCTTATCGGTTGTGTGTTGTCTGGTCCATAGTCCGCCCCATGTCGAAGTGGATCGGTGACAGTGTTGTGTGCAACAGCCCACAGCGGCAAACTTGGCGAAATCGAGTTGGCCGAAGTGGGGGGCATTAGTTATATTCTACCCTGGCCACCACCGCTGCAGAAGATGACGCGTAGTAAACCCCAAATCGTTTGACTCGTGAGTTGTAGCACGGCGGTGAGAAGCCCTTTGGTGGGGAGAATGTTGTGAAACCACAAGTTCTCGAGAGTGAAAGGCCTTCTCGCTTGTGACATTGTGTTCGTTTCTATGCAGTTGTATCCCGACTCCGCTGCACCGCTGATGTTTACGACGTGGTATACGCTACAGGCGCTATGTGCTGTTTTGCTGTGTGCGCTGTTGTTGTATGTGGTATGGGTATGCTTTTCTCATATACGCTGTCATTTTCACGCTATAACTACCTGGTGGTTTTAGTGTTAGTTCATTCATTCATTCATCCATTCATTGTTCATTATTATAAGTCGATGGAAGTGAAATATACTGTTGAGAATAAAATTAGTTGTCCTCGTGCCGTGTGGGGTCGTTCGTTCCTGATACTTTAGAGAACCAGAGGGTTCACAACAATACCCTTCCAGGTACTCTCAAGGTCCTCCAGAGGAGAATTTATCTCCAGCGAAGCGTTGTTGATCCGCTAAATTCGTCTCGAGACATATAATCACATATTCCGCACCCAGTGCAGTGCTGATAAATGTAGAATGTTAAATCTGTGATAATTGTTGACGATGGAGAGAGAGGCTGATAGCCGCTGTCGCAGGGAGAGTGAAGCTGCTGGAAGTAACAACGGGGAGCCCGTTTGTATCACCTGAACAACCAGACTTCAAAGCAGCTTGACCAAATCAGAGGGTGCCTCTTTGCTTATCGTGAATATTACACCGACATGAATTACTACAAGTACACTGGTGAGTTCTTATCTTGTTTTGTTTGTATGCTAGTACCCTGGCCTGGAGTTCTCGTTAGCAAATTCCTATTCCCCGGCGTTTTCTAAACATTCCGTGTAGTACTGAATACGTGATCAAGTATTCCGATTTGGGTAGATGTGGACTTTGGACATGTATTTTATAAAGAAATTCTATTTTCCCAATAGAGCGTTTGTAGTGAAATGGTTGCCCAAATACAGCGAAATTGATTCTGCAGTTCTACAACTTGTACTGAAATCCAGTCAAAGTAAAAATGATTCTTGATGACAGTTGGGGTCAATGAAATCTGATCCAGGCATAACGAATAGTGACGCCTGCCACCCCGAGAACGAATGCCCATTTCGTGGGGGATACCTAAGTACTCGAAAGTGGTGCGTGTTTCAATGTGGCATGGAAGTTTTATAATAATCTCTGGTCAATGCAACATAAGATAGCCATCATGAATTGCAGGCTTCGAACGCAGCTCAGACCAGAATTGGCAGTTCCCTAAGTTTATAATTCCATGGCCCCAGCTGTGGTTATAGAAGTTTGTTTGCACATTATTCTTATAGTCGATAGGTTTATACTGGTGGCCACAAACAACGGCAGCTCAAACTTCTCTGATGTGTTCATGAGCTGAGAGATTTCTCTCCACTATTTCTGTTGTGCATACAGGTCTGTCTAATATGCATTGACCGTATTGGGTATGGTATCTGCTCTGGAAAGGGAATCGCTGGAGCCACAGTCCAATTATACAGGCTTTCAAGAAACAGAGAGGATCCATCTTTTCAAGCTGATACCTGATGTGTGCCGACAGAATTCTCACGAGATACCTTACGGACTACGTGTGGTGTGTACTTCATAGTACTCCTTCGACTACTACTAGTATCTAGAATCAAGTCGACTGAAACAAGTTCAAACAACTCTGGCTTCAAACGAGCCGACGATTAGACAAACAAAACATTCTCTCATATACTGGAGCACTCTGACAACTCACGACCTATTCCTAACGATTGCCACCGCTTATATAAATATGTAGAGTGCTGATTGGAATGTGCTCACAATCTCAACAATTCAGTGCTATAATTATTTGAACAATGTGTTAGAAATTATTCCACTTTTCCTTCCATAAATGTATCCACATATAATCCACAGTGCTCCAAAGTTTCAGAGTACTCAGGGTATCAAACAAAATTATTTCAAATACAGTGAAATTGTTCGTGGACATTATAGTGTAACTAATTTACTTGTAGTTCCCTGGTCATTTTCTTTGCTATAAATTAATCCTTTGCTCTCTAGCGACCTGCGAGTCGAGCAGTGAAATTGTTAGTTCATATTTTTATGTGGGTATGTGGGAGGGAGTTGAACATATTTTTTATATAAGGGACCTGCAACTGTAATACCACAGTACAGTAGCTGGCAAATATGTAGAAAACAGAAATGCATGCTCCCATCATTGTACATGGACAGGCGCAGCAGGCCGAAGCTATCAGCCAGAACAGGATTTACAATCACTTAGAGATACTTGAGCTATTCCAGTATTCTCCGTGAGCTGTCCCATTCCACAATGGTTCATGCCACCATTATTTCTGGTAGTATCCATGTGCATAGTTCCAAGACCATCTCGGATTCTTCAGCAATTTGTGCCATGGCAAAAGACAATGCTTGACTAGGTCACTGGGGCTGTCAAACTTCCCATCACAAAATAATGAACTTCAATTTCTCATCTGTTTCAAGTATACATGGTATAGGTACTGCCATGACTTGACCATGCTTTATCCACAGCTGGGCGAAGATTGTGGCGTTGAATTCCATAGCGCACCTTCTTGCTGCCATGCAGAAGAATGTTGAGAGAAGTGAACATATTTTTACTAAAAAACAACAGCCACTGAAGAGGATAGCAATAGCCTTGGGTGAATTTCCTGCAGGTACACGTTGTTAGTAGGTCTACTGGTCGGTCTCCATATCGTCAAGTTCCGAAATCACCTGTACTACGCATCTTGTAGAAGGGATCCTGATCGAATAATTTTCTGGTCATAAAATTCGCTAAACTGAGGGCGAGACAAATAGTCAGTACTCCCCGATTCCGTCAAGCTGCTTTGAAGTCTGGATGCACATGTGATGCTAACAAGCTCCCCGTTGTTACTTCCAGCAGCTTCACTTTCCCTGCGACAGCGGCTATCAACCTCTCTCTCCATTGTCGACAATTATCACAGATTCAACATTCTACATTTATCAGCACTGCACTGGGTGAATATGTCTCGAGACGAATTTAGCGGATCAACAACGCTTCGCTGGAGAGAAATTCTCCTGTGGAGGACCTTGAGGGTACCTGGAAGGGTATAGAAGACGGGATCGCTCACGACGTTGAGAGAACATAGAAAACAACCTCCTCTTTGCTTGAAAATTGGCCAAAAAGTATGTGAAATGTATGTGCGCAGATGCATTTCCACTGGCAAGCTAATCCCTCATTACGTCATCAGCGCTCGCTCTGCGAAATTCAAAAGTCGTCTTCCTGCTCAACTCGATCGCTTCTGGAGACTCGTTCTTGTTCGAGGGGTCTTCTCTTTCACCTACTTTCGTCTTGGCATCGACAATTCGGCGGCAAAAATGAAGCCGGAGTGCCCCTTTAAGACCATTTTTTCCCTGGTGTTGGGCTGACTGCTCAGCAAACTTTCTCTCTCCCACTCTTTTCATGCAATGTAAAAACGGTGGAGACGATGTGCAATAAAACGATGAAAATATGAAGAAATGGTGTAGGGAAAAATATGGATTCAAACAAGTTTTCGTACAACACTCATCAGGAATCGTCGTTGTACTAAAGGACACTGAAACAAAAATTGAACTATTATAGAAATTCTTAGTTAGAGAAATAACACTGAGAGCAACAGCAGTGAGATTTACAAGTGTGAATTTTAACATTCAAAGCGAGAAATGAACAAAGGAGAAATGAAGGAAAGACAACGTGATAACACATAACAGCAGTACATCACACCTAGAACATTAACGGCCGAGCTTGTCCGCACTAAACACGACAAGTTACTGCAACAATTTCAACCCCATTATACTATCTTTCTGTACACACAAATTAGGCTTATACAGACGCTGATAGATAGTTTCCAACACTTTTAACTGTAGTCCATAACCATGACGACCACTGTATCTGTATAAGCCTAATTTGTGTGTACAGAAAGATAGTATAATTGGGTTGAAATTGTTGAAGTAACGTGTCGTGTTTAGTGCGGCCAAGCTTGGCCGTTAATGTTCTAGGTGTAATGTACTGCTGTTATGTGTTATCACGTTGTCTTTCCTTCATTTCTCCTTTGTTCATTTCCCGCTTTGATTGTTAAAAATCACACTTGTAAATTTCACTGCTGTTGCTCTTAGTGTTATTTCTCTAACTTAGATTTTCTATAATAGTTCAATTTTTGTTTCTCCCACTCTATTTCTCGATTTTTATATTACCTAAGGAACAAAATTGGAGGCGTATCCAATTTCGAAAGTAAAGGTGACAGCATCGACACAATTCACACAGTCGGGTAAGCCAATTTAGTAACCGAACGTTTTCGTTGCCTTCTCATCATGGGTAAATACAGGGAAGAAGACAATGCCAGGGACACCCAGTCGACGAGTCACTCGCATCCAGGTGAGGATGCGCACTGGAGGAGACGAACAGGCGATGATACTGGAAGTGACAACGAGCGTAAGTGGGAGGAAGCGTGGAAGACAACCACGAAAGCCAGTGATGAAGACAACGGAAGAGTCAGACACTGGACGAGTGGCCGGGCGGTGTAATAGAAGGGACGAGTCAGGACCTGGAGCATCGAAAGTGACAACAAGGCGACTGCCCAGTGGAAAGGACGAGTCAAGAGCTGCGACATCGGAGGTGACAAAAAGGAGAAATTCCAACAGTCAGCAATCGGCGATCAAGAGTCATCTGTCGGTTAGTGATAGTTGTCGTGAGCTGTACAGAGATGATGTTTTCGCAGTTTTGGCCCGTGGCAGATCTGTATAACATTTGTCCGTTTTGGAAGCGTTATAATTTCGCAAGTTGTCCCTGAACTGCATTTTATAATGATGAAGCCGGCTGAAGATTTTTTTCAATCGGCTCGAAAAATTTGAGCGTTCCGTGAAGAAGGAGAGTGGAATGGTGTTGTTGGGACGATTTGCTTGCATATTAGGCTCGGAAACGACTTTGCTGTGTTACCGCGCCTGATTTGTTTCGGCTGCATAATGGAGGTTGGCGTCCTGGGGTTGACCCTGCTTAGAGTTTTCTAAAGAGCCCTAGATTGTGAAAATCAAGCGAAGTAGACCAAAGTTACGACCTGGTGAAGTTGACAATTGTACTGAATTCGTACATAGGCTTCACAAGTGAACTAAATCAGTCAAAATGTTGACCTGAAAAACGAGTACGGAAAACTCTGAAAAATTCTGCAAAATGGGACTGGGCAATACGCATGGGGGTAGAGGGCATTTGGTAACACTGACTTTGTCTGGTTTCAGGCATGGCCGTGACACTGACGATGTGGTGTGGACACAGCGCTGGATTTCAGCTAAAGCCACCCACTTCGTTTGGGATCGCCACGTCCTTGGCCTCAACATGTCAAAAGCATTTAACACCAGTAGCTTCATGAAGTAGAATAGTTCGCCTCTTTCTCCGCATGTACATGATACAAAATTTGGGTTGTCCAAAAAGAGTGCAGATCCCCAATGAGGCTGATATATACACACCTGCTAGTGAAGGACCATACATGTACATAGCGCTCCTTGTCGATTTGGAATAATTTATTATATTTTATATATTTTTGGTCTGAATCCTTTTTTTCTTCTGAGTCCTATTTTCATTATCGTCATCTGTTTTGTTTTTGGTCTTTTTGTTGAAGAACGTAAAAGCATAATCAGCTGTTTTCTCGATCATCCTGCGAGCATCCCCTACAGCATAATCCTGTCATTTCCGAGCATAATCCGCTTACCCCTACTAGTGTGCAGAAGGAACTATGACACTATGTAGAATTACAGGGGTTGTGACTGAGAGGAGCATCATGGCGAGTCGATTGTCCAAGCCGGGTGTATTGCGTATATAATGATAGACAGGAGCAGTTATGTAGCAATGGGATTTGGGATAAAGAAGACGAGCTCTGAGACGTTGACAGGTCACTAGAATGATAAAGCACTTTTGTTCTCCCGCACATATTGCCAGGCGTCAAGCGCCCAGCCTCCCTGCCTATCCGACCCAACATACACAACAACAAAACTGAACTAAAGTTTTACATAATTTAATTATTCGACACGACGGAGACGGGCACCAGACAAGCAAAGAAGACCGGACACAACAAGTGAACCTGGAAACTGAAGACAAACATCATAGCAGCATATGACCATGCACGCAAACAAAACAAAACAAAACGCATGACAATGATGTAACCGTTCCATGGTGCATGCACAAACTGGATGTGAAACCCAAACCGTCCAACTGGGGGGGGAAAGGAAACCGCAAAACAAAACAAAATAATATACCAAAGGACCACAACAAAATTGGGCCAAGAAACGTCCTTCTTTCCAATAAAAACGATATGGAACAAGCGCTTTACACAAAGCATCTACAACTGTTTCCTTCAATCCACTGAAGCACATAATAATACCCACAGATGTTAGAGGTTTGTTCATCACTTTTCCAGCAGTACTCTATATACACACAGTTATAATTACTGTTCCCTGCGTTCAGTGGTGCAGTTGATAATACTCACAGTGTTTGGAGGTATATTAGACCAGAGAACACACCGCCACTTAAATTCTGGATCTGATTTTTGTACAAATATCTACAAACGACAAAGCACAAAGACAATGTTGTTGTTGCCATGTTCCGGGTAGTGCACAAAACACCGAGTCTAGGATGTTGTAGTTCTAATCTAAAAGGCCGAATCATGACCTTGTTTTCAGAAATAACCTACACTCTTAACCAAAACATGATTCATATGCAACTGGGTTAGGTTGCACAGTTCACATACACCAATGTCAATATCGTCTCCGGCATTTTTCCTCTATTGCCAAGCAAGAGGTTAATCGCAAAGCTAAGAAAACACAATTGATCTTCTAACGATGCATTGTTTGACACTGCAGACACACAGGTCACATACACCACTGTTAATTGCTAATGGTGCATTGTTTGACAATGCAGACAAATAACTGGCCACCGAAGAATGAACAATATACTGGCTTGAATTGTTACAAATGGCGTGAGAACTGGATATGACAGTATACCTAAACTGGGACTTCCCCAAGGGATTCATAGTCTTTGGCGGATCATGGTGTTAGAAAAGGTACAAAAATCCTCTGTCTTCTTTATTATTATTATCTTCTTTATTCACTTCTTTCGAAGGCGATAAGCCAAACCCACCAGGAAATATTTCCATGGGTGGGACAGCAAAAAAAAGTGAAAAATTAAAAAGCTAAAAACCAAGGGGAAAAGAAATAGGGGAAAGAAAAGGAAGAAAGGAAAGAAACTCAATCCGAACTCCAACATCAAAACAATAATGAAGAATTTGTAGCGACATGCAAAGTACATCAACCAATGAAGGGAGTAACAAAGGAAATATCCTTACCAGTCGTTATTCAAGTCTCTTGGCTATAGAACATGCAAACGCAGCAGAGGTGCATCTACATGTTAAGGACAGTTCTTAGTATTTTAACCGAACCTTGGATAGCCTCCTGTTGCACAATAGCCAGTCTCCTCCCTGCACAGACCGAAGGCGTTGAGGAATCTCTCCCACCAAGCCTCCCAGGGCATCGACAACCACAGGGACCACGTTAACCTGGGTAAGGGACCAAATTCTGGAAATCTACCGCTTCAAGTCATAATATTCCGAGCGCTTTTCAGCCATTTTCCTATTGATGTTATTCTCGCCAGGAACGCTGATGTCTATAATGTGTGTGATGCGCTCCTTGTCATCAAAAAGGAGCAGATCGGGCCTGTTTGCTGATAGTTTCAGGTCAGTTGGGATTATTATTATTATTATTTTAATAACGAAGGTACGTGTTGGGTCGTAAGTATCCACGCAAACAAACATCCAGTCAAAATAAGGCACTTGTCAAAGTATCCGAACGTTTTCGGTCCCTTCTCATCAAGGATTATACAGGGAATGGCTCAAGTTGGAAAGACTACCTTTGTTTTTAAAGTATTATCCGCCTCCGACTTCTTGTAAAATTTTTATTATTATTATTATTACGAAGTAGTGGTTGCGACTTCGGCGATAATTTGTAAGAAAGGGTTTGCTCCCCACACCGGAGCTCGCGCTATTCCGCTTTACTTTACTTAATTATTATTATTATTATTGTTATAAGCACGTACGCGTTGCCGGGGCCCCCATTGGATGGAGGTTGCCCAGGTTCGCATGTGCCAAACAGATTGTGCCAACGCCTCATGACGAAAAACATACAGAGAGAAACAAATTGTGGGGAAACGAAACAAGAACAGTATTCGTACAAGCAAAAAGGAAGCTAAACGATAACAAACAAAACTAAACAAAAACAAACAAACAAATTCTACGAAGGAGAAATGGAACGGCGGACAGGCTACATGAATTTGAAAACACAAGGGCATGGAATGAGTCGAAGGGAGGACGTGAGAGGAGAAGACTAGGGGAAGGGTACACTTAGGTAGAATGAGAAGCGATTTACTCTATTCACTCTACGCATTCTAATAGTTCGACAAACAAATCGCCATGCTGCCCTACTGCGACTATGCCTTGTGCATATTTCTAAACCCTAACCCTAACCCTAACCCTAACCCTAACCCTAACCCTAACCCTAACCCTAACCCTAACCCCCCCCCCCCTACGATGCCCAGGCGCTGCAAGAAAGTGGTCATCTGCTCCGACACAAACTGTGGCCCGTTATCCGAAACCAGTACAGACGGTAGACCAAATCGGGCAAACACTTCATCTAGATCGTCCACAATAGCTGTAGTGGTTGTAGAGGACAGAACCTTCAGGATAGGGTACCGGGAGGCATAATCAATGAGGGAGAGAACAGAGTGGCCCTCAATAGATACAAGGTTGATTGCCGGCTTCTCCCACACGCCTTCAATCTCAGTGGGGAGAAGATCTTGCGGACTGTTTGTGCGACGTCGCCAACACTCTGAGCAACGTTCCACATACAGTCTAGCGTCCTTGGTGAGCCCTGGCCACCAAACCCTCTGCCGGAGGGAATCTTTAAAGTCTTCCTGGCCCGGGTGTCCCTCATGCGCTAATGGGCGTAGCCCTTCTGGTATCACAACACATACCGACAATAGCAACACACCGTCAGCTACTGTGAGTTGATCTCTGACGAGCTGTACGGCTGCTCAGCGGGCGAGGCATCGCGCCAGGGTGAGGTGAGCACACGCTGCAGGACACTGTGGAGCGTTGCATCGTCTTGAGTGGCACGGCAGATCTCCTCAAGGTTGACTGGTGCTGCCTCAAGAACCATGTTGACGTACTCATTCAATGACCGGTACTCCGCTGGACACGAGACAGTGGTCTTCAGCGGAGCACGAGACAAAGCGTCAACGCACAACAGTTGCTTTCCTGGGATGTGCTTGGGTGAGCACGAATACGGCATCAGAGAGACTAACCAACGCTGGAGAAGTGGTGGGACGTTATCGTACGGCTTCTGAACCATATGGAGCAGTGGTATGTGATCCGTGAAGACGTCTACATCCGAGCCCAGAACGTACTGGCGGAAACGAGTTTATGCGAATACCACACCCAACATTTCACGCTCCATCTGCGAATAGCGTGTCTCCACGTCAGTCAATGATCGGCTGGCACAAGTGACTGGCACCCACTGGCCCTTGTCGTCGTGCTGCCAGAGGATAGCGCCCAAACTTTGAGGCGAAGCATCACAGCTGACAGCCGTACGAACATCTGGAGATGTGCGGAAGTACGCCAATGTCTGCAGAAATGAAGCGACTACCTGCTTCACTGCGTTGAATGCTGAAATCAGGCTCTCAGTAGCTACAATTGGCTCTGGCTGCTTGACGATCGAACGAAGTGGCTCAGTTTCTTGAGACAGCTGAGGAACAAACTTGCCCAGATAGATGACCATCCAGAGAAAAGACCGACTAGCTGCCGAGTGTTCCGGTAAGGGCATCTCATGGCACTTCAACCTGCCACTTGCTCCCCACAGGGGTGGAAGCTGGGAGAGCCTCGTCAGCGCAGTGAAGACCGCTATGAAATCCGTCATGAAGGAGCGAGTCGTGACAGAACAAGTCCTAGCAACGGTCTTCGCTGTAGCCGAGCAATTCGTGAATAGTCGGCCGCTGACTCACATCTCAGTAGGTCCTGATGATGACGAGTCCCTCACACCCAACCACTTCCTCATTGGGTCCAGTAGTGCGTTTAGTCGGCCAGGTGTGTTTGTAGGTGCTGATCTGATCTGCCTGAGGAAGCACTGGGGGATTGCACAGAAGATCACTGACGAATTCTGGAATAGGTAGATCTTCGAATACTAGCCAGAACTCACCTGGCGGAGGAAGTGGCAGGACGGGACACCGTGGCACTAATGGAAGGACAAAGTGCTCACTTGCGCCCGCAAACACTGTGCAGTACCCCGAGGCTTACTAGCCACGCCGCAAAGCCATGGCTGATCCCAGAGCTCACTAACGCCATCAGAGAAAAACACCGGCTCCACCGTGCCTACTTGCGCACCCGGACGCCCTGCAACTGGACAACATACACCACCCAACGCAACAAAGTTACTCACCTTCTCCGAATCGCTAAGTCTACATATGTCAGTAATGGCACTGGGACGAGCCACTCCACACCAAACCTACTATAACTGATGCGCGGCCTCCAGTCCTCACAACGACCTACTCTGCCAGACATGCTCTCCCAGGGCCAGACTCTCTCAACCCCCGCTGAAAAAGCAACCGCCCTGAACGCTTTCTTCATCTCGCAGAGCCAACAATCAGTCACAGGGTGCCACGAGGAACTTCCCTCCATTCATTCCCCCACACCGAATACACCTGGCCTCACTACACTTGAAACAACAGCCCAAGAGGTCTCAAAGTTACTGTCTAACCTGGACCCGTCAAAGAGCCTGGGCTGTGATGGCATACCAACCCGCCTACTGAAAGGGGCAGCCAGTTCACTTGCGCCGTCCCTAGCAACCCTTTTTAACATCTCCTTCGAACGTTGCACTATCCCGCAAGAGTGGAGGGACGCAACAGTCACCCCCATCCACAAGAAGGGCAGCAACACCGAGCCCTCCAACTATCGACCGATATCGCTACTCAGCGTGACGTCGAAAGTACAAGAGAGGATAGTTGCTGACCGTATCTCGAAGCACATCCAACCTCACATCCCCAACGGCCAATCAAGCTTTCGGCCAAACGATGGCACCACACAGCAGCTATCTCGGTTAATCCATCAGATCACCGAGAAAAGAGACGCCGGGCAAACAGTAATTGCTTGTTTCTTCGACCTATCTAAGGCGTTTGACCAGGTGTGGCACCAAGGATTGCTTGCAAAATTGGCCCACCTCGGACTCGATGGCAAATGCCTCCAGTGGCTTGCCTCTTTCTCACCAACAGACGACAACGTGTGCAAGTGGAGAGCAGCAAATCAACCTGGCTAAACATTCCAGCGGGGATCCCCCAAGGCTCTGTCTTGGGGCCGCTTTTGTTCACGGCCTACACAGTTGATCTGCCAACCGCCTGCATAAACGCCAACACTGAGTGCAGCCAGTTTGCCGACGACACTGCCATCATTGCCGCTCACGAGAATTTTCTAGCCGCAGAAGAGCACCTCCAGTCAGCTGTGACAACCGCGGCACAGTGGCTGAAGGATTGGCATCTCCTGGTCAACGAAAGTAAGACCACTGTCATCCACTTTCACCACACCAACCGGCCACCTCCCAGACCACCATCAATCACACTAAACGATACCAACCTCACTGTGGCCTCAAGGCATCGCCACCTTGGCCTCCTCATACAGCAGAATCTGTGCTGGAACTCGCATGTTGACTACATCATCACTAAAGCGACCAGGAAGATGTTCCTTCTCCTGCGACTACGCAATTCCTTAAACACTTCTGCTCTCTCTTCCATCTATCTAACCTACATCCGCCCCATTCTTGAGTATGCTTGCACTGTCCTCTCACCCCTCCCCGCAACCCTGAACGACCGGCTTGAGCGCATCAAACGGCGCGCTGCTCGCCTCTGTTTGCATCTCCCCCTCTTTGAACACAGAACACACTCCGTGCTGCTGCACCGACTCAAATGGCCATCACTCAGCAGCCGCCGTACCCTCTCCCATATCCTTCTTGCACATAGCCTGCATCATAGATATGCACCACCACACTTTCTTGCAATTCACCTACCCCGAATACAACCCATTCGCACGCTCAGGTTCCCCCGAACCTTTGAGCTACCCACCACACGTACAAAACCGGCTAAGAGACTCCCCCATCTATGTTTCTCTTGATCTCTTCAATAGCATCCCACCCAGCATCCGGCAAATCAACCCCAGACGAGATTTCAAAGCAAACATCCTACCACTTGTCATCTCTTCCGTATGTTTTCTCTTATTGGCCACAGGCAATCGTGAGAATAAAAAAGAATTCAAAATCACTACGAGCTATAGCTTATGGCTAGTGCTCAGAGCAATTTTGAAACCCAGTAAATGGACATAGTTTACCGTAGCAGAGCGCTCTTTGTTCTACGGTGTGAGATGCACTTTCGTACAGTAGGGGTGACAGTGCATGGGGTCAGTGTGTACAGGCCAGCAGATCTGGCAAAAATGGGGTGGGCGTTTGCAGCGGACTTTACGGTACTGCTTTGAGCAGAATTCTGACTTTGAGGCTCATAATATGGCCGAATTTGGACATTGTTTTACGGGATCGAAACCTCCCCGCCGATTAAGCGAAAAATGGGCCGATTTTGGGAAATACCGAGTCTGTAGTGCTCCTGGTAATTTTTTTCTTTCTATTTTTTCGTATTTTTCTGTTTTGCGCGCATGAGCAGTTCTCAAACCGAGACCCCCTGGCCAGCTTAGCTGCTCTTGCCTCGCCTTCGCTGCTTTGACTGCCATCGCTATGTGCATCTCTATGCGTTTTTGCCGGCGTTTGCACCATGATGGTTTGCGGTTATGTTGTAGTAGTTGATTTTCCCGGATTTGGCCAGGAAAACCGAGAGGATTCGCCTGCATGCAAATCTTAACGACGAATCAGGGACCAATAGGTACAAAACACATGACCAAGACCAAGAAAACCAGACCACGGACTAATCACACTCTCATTCCCAGACCAAACTAGCACTGCGCATGTACAGCATTTACTTGACAGTCTCACACAGACGGAACCAGATTCTCACACTCTGACACGGCGTCCTCTTGCATCCACTACTGTACAACCGGAAAGTCTAACGTTTTAACGACCAATTTTTATTTTCTTTTTGAAGAAACGTTATCCCGAACACAGTGTGTGAAAATGCGCATACATCGCTGCATATTCTTGGTTGTCAGGTAGCGATCGTTAAATTTTCTCCACGTTATCATCAGCCAAAATTAGAAATACGTTTAAAAACATATCGGTTTTACAGTACACTATCAACGTCACACATCACACCACACTCGCACATACACTTAAAGGGGCACTCCGGCTTCATTTTCGACGCCGAGTTTTCGATGCCAAGACGAAGGTAGGTGAAAGAGAAGACCCCTCGAACAAGAACGAGTCTCCAGAAGCGATCGAGTCGAGCAGGAAGACGACTTTTGAATTTCGCAGAGCGAGCGCTGATGACGTAATGAGGGATTAGCTTGCCAGTGGAAATGCATCTTCGCACATACATTTCACATACTTTTTGGCCAATTTTCAATCGAAGAGGAGGTTGTTTTCTATGTTCTCACAACGTCGTGAGCGATCCCGTCTTCTATACCTGTTGTGAACCCTCTGGTTCTCTAAAGTATCAGGAACGAACGACCCCACACGGCACGAGGACAACTATTTATACTCAACAGTATATTTCACTTCCATCGACTAATAACAATGAACAATAAATGAATGTAATGAACAACTAACACTAAAACCACCAGGTAGTTATAGCGTGAAAATGACAGCGTATCATGAGAAAAGCATACACATACAACATACGACTACAGCGCACACAGCAATACTGGCGATACTGGTTAGCACGGAAGAAGTTGGCACGGAAAAAGTGAGCGGCGAGACTGTGTGGAACATGGAGATTAGATGTATGTTATCCGGTCCAGCGTCCACCCCACAAGGCAGTGGCCCAGTAACGGTGTCATGTGTGACAGCCAAGATCTGCAAGCTTATCGGTTGTGTGTTGTCTGGTCCATCGTCCGCCCCATGTCGAAGTGGATCGGTGACAGTGTTGTGTGCAACAGCCCACAGCGGCAAACTTGGCGAAATCGAGTTGGCCGAAGTGGGGGGCATTAGTTATATTCTACCCTGGCCACCACCGCTGCAGAAGATGACGCGTAGTAAACCCCAAATCGTTTGACTCGTGAGTTGTAGCACGGCGGTGAGAAGCCCTTTGGTGGGGAGAATGTTGTGAAACCACAAGTTCTCGAGAGTGAAAGGCCTTCTCGCTTGTGACATTGTGTTCGTTTCTATGCAGTTGTATCCCGACTCCGCTGCACCGCTGATGTTTACGACGTGGTATACGCTACAGGCGCTATGTGCTGTTTTGCTGTGTGCGCTGTTGTTGTATGTGGTATGGGTATGCTTTTCTCATATACGCTGTCATTTTCACGCTATAACTACCTGGTGGTTTTAGTGTTAGTTCATTCATTCATTCATCCATTCATTGTTCATTATTATAAGTCGATGGAAGTGAAATATACTGTTGAGAATAAAATTAGTTGTCCTCGTGCCGTGTGGGGTCGTTCGTTCCTGATACTTTAGAGAACCAGAGGGTTCACAACAATACCCTTCCAGGTACTCTCAAGGTCCTCCAGAGGAGAATTTATCTCCAGCGAAGCGTTGTTGATCCGCTAAATTCGTCTCGAGACATATAATCACATATTCCGCACCCAGTGCAGTGCTGATAAATGTAGAATGTTAAATCTGTGATAATTGTTGACGATGGAGAGAGAGGCTGATAGCCGCTGTCGCAGGGAGAGTGAAGCTGCTGGAAGTAACAACGGGGAGCCCGTTTGTATCACCTGAACAACCAGACTTCAAAGCAGCTTGACCAAATCAGAGGGTGCCTCTTTGCTTATCGTGAATATTACACCGACATGAATTACTACAAGTACACTGGTGAGTTCTTATCTTGTTTTGTTTGTATGCTAGTACCCTGGCCTGGAGTTCTCGTTAGCAAATTCCTATTCCCCGGCGTTTTCTAAACATTCCGTGTAGTACTGAATACGTGATCAAGTATTCCGATTTGGGTAGATGTGGACTTTGGACATGTATTTTATAAAGAAATTCTATTTTCCCAATAGAGCGTTTGTAGTGAAATGGTTGCCCAAATACAGCGAAATTGATTCTGCAGTTCTACAACTTGTACTGAAATCCAGTCAAAGTAAAAATGATTCTTGATGACAGTTGGGGTCAATGAAATCTGATCCAGGCATAACGAATAGTGACGCCTGCCACCCCGAGAACGAATGCCCATTTCGTGGGGGATACCTAAGTACTCGAAAGTGGTGCGTGTTTCAATGTGGCATGGAAGTTTTATAATAATCTCTGGTCAATGCAACATAAGATAGCCATCATGAATTGCAGGCTTCGAACGCAGCTCAGACCAGAATTGGCAGTTCCCTAAGTTTATAATTCCATGGCCCCAGCTGTGGTTATAGAAGTTTGTTTGCACATTATTCTTATAGTCGATAGGTTTATACTGGTGGCCACAAACAACGGCAGTTCAAACTTCTCTGATGTGTTCATGAGCTGAGAGATTTCTCTCCACTATTTCTGTTGTGCATACAGGTCTGTCTAATATGCATTGACCGTATTGGGTATGGTATCTGCTCTGGAAAGGGAATCGCTGGAGCCACAGTCCAATTATACAGGCTTTCAAGAAACAGAGAGGATCCATCTTTTCAAGCTGATACCTGATGTGTGCCGACAGAATTCTCACGAGATACCTTACGGACTACGTGTGGTGTGTACTTCATAGTACTCCTTCGACTACTACTAGTATCTAGAATCAAGTCGACTGAAACAAGTTCAAACAACTCTGGCTTCAAACGAGCCGACGATTAGACAAACAAAACATTCTCTCATATACTGGAGCACTCTGACAACTCACGACCTATTCCTAACGATTGCCACCGCTTATATAAATATGTAGAGTGCTGATTGGAATGTGCTCACAATCTCAACAATTCAGTGCTATAATTATTTGAACAATGTGTTAGAAATTATTCCACTTTTCCTTCCATAAATGTATCCACATATAATCCACAGTGCTCCAAAGTTTCAGAGTACTCAGGGTATCAAACAAAATTATTTCAAATACAGTGAAATTGTTCGTGGACATTATAGTGTAACTAATTTACTTGTAGTTCCCTGGTCATTTTCTTTGCTATAAATTAATCCTTTGCTCTCTAGCGACCTGCGAGTCGAGCAGTGAAATTGTTAGTTCATATTTTTATGTGGGTATGTGGGAGGGAGTTGAACATATTTTTTATATAAGGGACCTGCAACTGTAATACCACAGTACAGTAGCTGGCAAATATGTAGAAAACAGAAATGCATGCTCCCATCATTGTACATGGACAGGCGCAGCAGGCCGAAGCTATCAGCCAGAACAGGATTTACAATCACTTAGAGATACTTGAGCTATTCCAGTATTCTCCGTGAGCTGTCCCATTCCACAATGGTTCATGCCACCATTATTTCTGGTAGTATCCATGTGCATAGTTCCAAGACCATCTCGGATTCTTCAGCAATTTGTGCCATGGCAAAAGACAATGCTTGACTAGGTCACTGGGGCTGTCAAACTTCCCATCACAAAATAATGAACTTCAATTTCTCATCTGTTTCAAGTATACATGGTATAGGTACTGCCATGACTTGACCATGCTTTATCCACAGCTGGGCGAAGATTGTGGCGTTGAATTCCATAGCGCACCTTCTTGCTGCCATGCAGAAGAATGTTGAGAGAAGTGAACATATTTTTACTAAAAAACAACAGCCACTGAAGAGGATAGCAATAGCCTTGGGTGAATTTCCTGCAGGTACACGTTGTTAGTAGGTCTACTGGTCGGTCTCCATATCGTCAAGTTCCGAAATCACCTGTACTACGCATCTTGTAGAAGGGATCCTGATCGAATAATTTTCTGGTCATAAAATTCGCTAAACTGAGGGCGAGACAAATAGTCAGTACTCCCCGATTCCGTCAAGCTGCTTTGAAGTCTGGATGCACATGTGATGCTAACAAGCTCCCCGTTGTTACTTCCAGCAGCTTCACTTTCCCTGCGACAGCGGCTATCAACCTCTCTCTCCATTGTCGACAATTATCACAGATTCAACATTCTACATTTATCAGCACTGCACTGGGTGAATATGTCTCGAGACGAATTTAGCGGATCAACAACGCTTCGCTGGAGAGAAATTCTCCTGTGGAGGACCTTGAGGGTACCTGTTAGGGTATCGAAGACGGGATCGCTCACGACGTTGAGAGAACATAGAAAACAACCTCCTCTTCGATTGAAAATTGGCCAAAAAGTATGTGAAATGTATGTGCGCAGATGCATTTCCACTGGCAAGCTAATCCCTCATTACGTCATCAGCGCTCGCTCTGCGAAATTCAAAAGTCGTCTTCCTGCTCAACTCGATCGCTTCTGGAGACTCGTTCTTGTTCGAGGGGTCTTCTCTTTCACCTACTTTCGTCTTGGCATCGACAATTCGGTTGCAAAAATGAAGCCGGAGTGCCCCTTTAAGACCATTTTTTCCCTGGTGTTGGGCTGACTGCTCAGCAAACTTTCTCTCTCCCACTCTTTTCATGCAATGTAAAAACGGTGGAGACGATGTGCAATAAAACGATGAAAATATGAAGAAATGGTGTAGGGAAAAATATGGATTCAAACAAGTTTTCGTACAACACTCATCAGGAATCGTCGTTGTACTAGAGGACACTGAAACAAAAATTGAACTATTATAGAAAATCTTAGTTAGAGAAATAACACTGAGAGCAACAGCAGTGAGATTTACAAGTGTGAATTTTAACATTCAAAGCGAGAAATGAACAAAGGAGAAATGAAGGAAAGACAACGTGATAACACATAACAGCAGTACATCACAACTAGAACATTAACGGCCGAGCTTGGCCGCACTAAACACGACAAGTTACTTCAACAATTTCAACCCCAATATACTTTCTTTCTGTACACACAAATTAGGCTTATACAGACGCTGATAGATAGTTTCCAACACTTTTAACTGTAGTCCATAACCATGACGACCACTGTATCTGTATATGCCTAATTTATGTGTACAGAAAGATAGTATAATTGGGTTGAAATTGTTGAAGTAACGTGCCGTGTTTAGTGCGGCCAAGCTTGGCCGTTAATGTTCTAGGTGTAATGTACTGCTGTTATGTGTTATCACGTTGTCTTTCCTTCATTTCTCCTTTGTTCATTTCCCGCTTTGATTGTTAAAAATCACACTTGTAAATTTCACTGCTGTTGCTCTTAGTGTTATTTCTCTAACTTAGATTTTCTATAATAGTTCAATTTTTGTTTCTCCCACTCTATTTCTCGATTTTTATATTACCTAAGGAACAAAATTGGAGGCGTATCCAATTTCGAAAGTAAAGGTGACAGCATCGACACAATTCACACAGTCGGGTAAGCCAATTTAGTAACCGAACGTTTTCGTTCCCTTCTCATCATGGGTAAATACAGGGAAGAAGACAATGCCAGGGACACCCAGTCGACGAGTCACTCGCATCCAGGTGAGGATGCGCACTGGAGGAGACGAACAGGCGATGATACTGGAAGTGACAACGAGCGTAAGTGGGAGGAAGCGTGGAAGACAACCACGAAAGCCAGTGATGAAGACAACGGAAGAGTCAGACACTGGACGAGTGGCCGGGCGGTGTAATAGAAGGGACGAGTCAGGACCTGGAGCATCGAAAGTGACAACAAGGCGACTGCCCAGTGGAAAGGACGAGTCAAGAGCTGCGACATCGGAGGTGACAAAAAGGAGAAATTCCAACAGTCAGCAATCGGCGATCAAGAGTCATCTGTCGGTTAGTGATAGTTGTCGTGAGCTGTACAGAGATGATGTTTTCGCAGTTTTGGCACGTGGCAGATCTGAATTACATTTGTCCGTTTTGGAAGCGTTATAATTTCGCAAGTTGTCCCTGAACTGCATTTTATAATGATGAAGCCGGCTGAAGATTTTTTTCAATCGGCTCGAAAAATTTGAGCGTTCCGTGAAGAAGGAGAGTGGAATGGTGTTGTTGGGACGATTTGCTTGCATATTAGGCTCGGAGACGACTTTGCTGTGTTACCGCGCCTGATTTGTTTCGGCTGCATAATGGAGGTTGGCGTCCTGGGGTTGACCCTGCTTAGAGTTTTCTAAAGAGCCCTAGATTGTGAAAATCAAGCGAAGTAGACCAAAGTTACGACCTGGTGAAGTTGACAATTGTACTGAATTCGTACATAGGCTTCACAAGTGAACTAAATCAGTCAAAATGTTGACCTGAAAAACGAGTACGGAAAACTCTGAAAAATTCTGCAAAATGGGACTGGGCAATACGCATGGGGGTAGAGGGCATTTGGTAACACTGACTTTGTCTGGTTTCAGGCATGGCCGTGACACTGACGATGTGGTGTGGACACAGCGCTGGATTTCAGCTAAAGCCACCCACTTCGTTTGGGATCGCCACGTCCTTGGCCTCAACATGTCAAAAGCACTTAACACCAGTAGCTTCATGAAGTAGAATAGTTCGCCTCTTTCTCCGCATGTACATGATACATAATTTGGGTTGTCCAAAAAGAGTGCAGATCCCCAATGAGGCTGATATATACACACCTGCTAGTGAAGGACCATACATGTACATAGCGCTCCTTGTCGATTTGGAATAATTTATTATATTTTATATATTTTTGGTCTGAATTCTTTTTTTCTTCTGAGTCCTATTTTCATTATCGTCATCTGTTTTGTTTTTGGTCTTTTTGTTGAAGAACGTAAAAGCATAATCAGCTGTTTTCTCGATCATCCTGCGAGCATCCCCTAGAGCATAATCCTGTCATTTCCGAGCATAATCCGCTTACCCCTACTAGTGTGCAGAAGGAACTATGACACTATGTAGAATTACAGGGGTTGTGACTGAGAGGAGCATCATGGCGAGTCGATTGTCCAAGCCGGGTGTATTGCGTATATAATGATAGACAGGAGCAGTGATGTAGCAATGGGATTTGGGATAAAGAAGACGAGCTCTGAGACGTTGACTGGTCAATAGAATGATAAAGCACTTTTGTTCCCCCGCACATATTGCCAGGCGTCAAGCGCCCAGCCTCCCTGCCTATCCGACCCAACATACACAACAACAAAACTGAACTAAAGTTTTACATAATTTAATTATTCGACACGACGGAGACGGGCACCAGACAAGCAAAGAAGACCGGACACAACAAGTGAACCTGGAAACTGAAGACAAACATCATAGCAGCATATGACCATGCACGCAAACAAAACAAAACAAAACGCATGACAATGATGTAACCGTTCTATGGTGCATGCACAAACTGGATGTGAAACCCAAACCGTCCAACTGGGGGGGGGGGGGGGGGGGAAAGGAAACCGCAAAACAAAACAAAATAATATACCAAAGGACCACAACAAAATTGGGCCATGAAACGTCCTTCTTTCCAATAAAAACGATATGGAACAAGCGCTTTACACAAAGCATCTACAACTGTTTCCTTCAATCCACTGAAGCACATAATAATACCCACAGATGTTAGAGGTTTGTTCATCACTTTTCCAGCAGTACTCTATATACACACAGTTATAATTACTGTTCCCTGCGTTCAGTGGTGCAGTTGATAATACTCACAGTGTTTGGAGGTTTATTAGACCAGAGAACACACCGCCACTTAAATTCTGGATCTGATTATTGTACAAATATCTACAAACGACAAAGCACAAAGACAATGTTGTTGTTGCCATGTTCCGGGTAGTGCACAAAACACCGAGTCTAGGATGTTGTAGTTCTAATCTAAAAGGCTGAATCATGACCTTGTTTTCAGAAATAACCTACACTCTTAACCACAACATGATTCATATGCAACTGGGCTAGGTTGCACAGTTCACATACACCAATGTAAATATCGTCTCCGGCATTTTTCCTCTATTGCCAAGCAAGAGGTTAATCGCAAAGCTAAGAAAACACAATTGATCTTCTAACGATGCATTGTTTGACACTGCAGACACACAGGTCACATACACCACTGTTAATTGCTAATGGTGCATTGTTTGACAATGCAGACAAATAACTGGCCACCGAAGAATGAACAATATATTGGCTTGAATTGTTACAAATTGCGTGAGAACTGGATATGACAGTATACCTAAACTGGGACTTCCCCAAGGGATTCATAGTCTTTGGCGGATCATGGTGTTAGAAAAGGTACAAAAATCCTCTGTCTTCTTTATTATTATTATTATCTTCTTTATTCACTTCTTTCGAAGGCGATAAGCCAAACCCACCAGGAAATATTTCCATGGGTGGGACAGCAAAAAGAAAGTGAAAAATTAAAAAGCTAAAAACCAAGGGGAAAAGAAATAGGTGAAAGAAAAGGAAGAAAGGAAAGAAACTCAATCCGAACTCCAACATCAAAACAATAATGAAGAATTTGTAGCGACATGCAAAGTACATCAACCAATGAAGGGAGTAACCAAGGAAATATCCTTACCAGTCGT
This sequence comes from Sycon ciliatum, assembly GCF_964019385.1. Lineage (NCBI taxonomy): Eukaryota > Metazoa > Porifera > Calcarea > Leucosolenida > Sycettidae > Sycon > Sycon ciliatum. The sequence goes on from NC_088644.1 coordinate 45,909,577, forward strand.
TATTCAAGTCTCTTGGCTATAGAACATGCAAACGCAGCAGAGGTGCATCTACATGTTAAGGACAGTTCTTAGTATTTTAACCGAACCTTGGATAGCCTCCTGTTGCACAATAGCCAGTCTCCTCCCTGCACAGACCGAAGGCATTGAGGAATCTCTCCCACCAAGCCTCCCAGGGCATCGACAACCACAGGGACCACGTTAACCTGGGTAAGGGACCAAATTCTGGAAATCTACCGCTTCAAGTCATAATATTCCGAGCGCTTTTCAGCCATTTTCCTATTGATGTTATTCTCGCCAGGAACGCTGATGTCTATAATGTGTGTGATGCGCTCCTTGTCATCAAAAAGGAGCAGATCGGGCCTGTTTGCTGACAGTTTCAGGTCAGTTGGGATTATTATTATTATTATTTTAATAACGAAGGTACGTGTTGGGTCGTAAGTATCCACGCAAACAAACATCCAGTCAAAATAAGGCACTTGTCAAAGTATCCGAACGTTTTCGGTCCTTTCTCATCAAGGATTATACAGGGAATGGCTCAAGTTGGAAAGACTACCTTTGTTTTTAAAGTATTATCCCCCTCCGACTTCTTGTAAAATTATTATTATTATGACCAGTGCTCTGCGAAAACCGACCTTAGGTGCTATTTTGGCGAAATTGAGTTTGTGCTGGATTGTTGACCCATGACCCTTTCTTCAACTTCTGGTGAAGTTTTAGGTGGATTGCATACATATTCAGTTAGATACAATGACAATTTCTTTGCAATTTTTCTGCAATTTTTGGAGGAAAAATAGCAAAAATCCAGGATTTTATGCTTTTTTTTGAACCAATGCTGTGAGAATTCAAGCAGGATGATTGCAACCAAACTTTGCAGAATAAATCTGTATGTCATAATCCTCAAAAGGAAAGGTTTATGATGGCATTAGATCTTCCTGTTGTGGAGATAGACACATTCTATCTCTGTTCTGTGGATGGTGTTGCTCACGAATCTGGTGGAAGAGGTATTTGGCTCTGTTTGAGGATATGCCAGCCGAAATGATGCGTAGAGGCAGGTGCAAAGTAGTGAAGAAGCTAGGATTAATGCCGGGTTAAAGGATATTGATAGTTTTATCTGGTACTGGTAGTTAGAACATCTAGTTATGTCTACATCAGCCACACACATTGTTTCGTAATCGGTGATATCAAATCCACATCTTGCCAAACGTACTGTATGCAGCTTTGCCACCAGGCTTTGTGAACGCCTGGTGAACAAGCTTCTTCGTAGTGATACTGGGCAAATACATGTAGGTTGGTACTGGCTTGTTGTGCCCATGTGGAGCCGCAGGTTATTAAGGGAGGCCATGAACTATAGCATAATACTAGCATAGCATAATGCTCTATAAAATGCTTCAGCTCCACAACATCTTCCACAGGCAGTGCATTCCAGAGTTCTGTGTTCGGCTGATTTCACTTGCACTGACAGCAGCCTGTAGATTTCAGCACCCAGGGCTTGATCCTGGAGGCACACACAAAGACTTCCTGACATGCATGTACATGACATCCACACCAGCCACTGACTGTACTTCAGTAGTTCAGAGTCGTATTGTTGAGTCCCATCTACAGATCTATCACATCTCCCAGCATGCTGGACGCACTGGGTAGCCTCACCACGTCTCCTGAGCACGTCTAGCTTTCCGCCTACACACAAGCAGCGATCTGTCTTGATCAGGACCTGCGCTGTGTGCGCTGTAAGTGTAAGCAAGGTTTCAAGTGTCACGCTCTTGAAACAGCACCAGTGCGGAACACCTACAGCGCTTGTCAAACTTGTCACGCGCCTCCTGGATTGTAGACAGTACTTGAACCGATTTTTCTTGGCCTGCACTCTGTATATTGCCGGCATTGAGGGGCTGGGCTGGTGGCAGAACCGAAGCCTGATCGAACTTCTCCTCCGCATCACCGTCCAGCTCGATCAGCGTTACGTCCTGCGATAATTGTGCGATTCCACATCCGACTCTCCTCGGCACTGCTGTCATCAGAACTGCGATTGGACCAGGCCAAAAAAATGACTATTCATCGTGAAGGAGTTCGGCTAAAACCTCTGGGGAGAAGCCCACAGCAATTTGAGCTAGCGACCGTCTTCTGCTTCGTTCCGCCATGACTCTCACTTTGTAATCTTCAAAAATCGACAGATCGGGACGTTTTGTTCTTTTTCTCGAAAAAATTACGAAGCACCTAAGGTCGGTTTTCGCAGAGCCCGGGTCTTATTATTATTACGAAGTAGTGGTTGCGACTTCGGCGATAATTTGTAAGAAAGGGTTTGCTCCCCACACCGGAGCTCGCGCTATTCCGCTTTACTTTACTTAATTATTATTATTATTATTATTGTTATTGTTATAAGCACGTACGCGTTGCCGGGGCCCCCATTGGATGGAGGTTGCCCAGGTTCGCATGTGCCAAACAGATTGTGCCAACGCCTCATGACGAAAAACATACAGAGAGAAACAAATTGTGGGGAAACGAAACAAGAACAGTATTCGTACAAGCAAAAAGGAAGCTAAACGATAACAAACAAAACTAAACAAAAACAAACAAACAAATTCTACGAAGGAGAAATGGAACGGCGGACAGGCTACATGAATTTGAAAACACAAGGGCATGGAATGAGTCGAAGGGAGGACGTGAGAGGAGAAGACTAGGGGAAGGGTCCACTTAGGTAGAATGAGAAGCGATTGGGAGGTGAACAAAAGAGTAACTGGAAAAAGAACCAGCATACACAGATGACAAATCACGAACGAAGAAGAAGCAAAGAAAACAAAAGAGTGAGGACATGGCAAGCTGACCTGCGAGGAATTCGGTGATGGTGGGAGAGCTGGATGGTGGTGGTCCAGACTCCTTTGCCTGCTCCACTGGCTCTGATGTAAAGTCAACCTTCAGTAACGATTCCAGGCTCTCCATGACGAATCCAAATCAGTGTCCACATCGACCCGCGTCAAATCGCATCAGTGTTGTCCACCCGCGTCAAATCATCCGTAGGAGCCAGCCTGGAATGAAGCATGGAGGAGCTGGAGCTAGCTACAGTCCATTCCTCAGCGATGGTCTGCCGGTTAGATAAAAACTGTCTCTCTCCGAAGAGACAGAGGAAAAGCGTTACCTTCTCCAACCAAACAAAGGTCTTCTTTATGGTTCGTTTAATTAATGTTTCGTTATGTTTACACCACCTTTCCTCCCCTTTTTGGTTATATTGTTGAAGAAATGGAGCAGAAATAAAGGAAGTGCGTGCCATAAGGTTTGAAGGTTCTGGAAATGTCAATGCTTTTCGAACAGAATCTGTCATTGTTTTAGAGAAGTATCCGCAATGGGCGAATGCCTCATGGCTTCAATTAGTAATCTAAAGGCCATATCATCTTCGTTCTGAGCTTCCGAAAACTTCAGAACATTTTAAAGTTATAGAGGGATACATGATTTTACATTAGCCACTATAATGCAGTTCTGAACATGTAAGAATAATTTGTTGCTCCATTTACTGTGCGCTGCCGTCTGGGTATTCCCGTGCACGTAACACTTTCATCCAACGACGAGGGTTTTACCTTTTGACGGTGCCCATTTACTACTCTGGACATCTGGACATTGTCTACCTTTCTTTCAAACTTTCGCTAGTTACGGCTCAGCTAGATGCAATCTCTCTGCGTAGGATCTGAATGCGCTCGTTCTTCATGCTCCTTCTTTTTTTGCGTATCACCTGTGATTGTCGGCTGTAGTCGGATGTCCCTTTGCTATTTGGATAGGGACTTAGTGGGATGAAAATAGTGTTCTTTTCCCCTTGTCCGCGCCACACAGCAACGCAAACCCTTGATTGTGTCTTTATTATGGCAATAAGTAAGATGAGCTAAAGTGACAGTTGGATTACTTTATTAACAAATTAAGCGATGGAAACGATGCAAAAAAAATGTAAAGGGTAAGGAAGATACATGTATGAAGAAAAAAGCGATGGAAAGAAAGATGATTCGAACAAGTTTTCGTACAACACTCTTCAGGGATCAGCGTTGTACTAAAGAACAAAATGAGAACAAAGGAAATAATAATTATAGCAATCAAGGTAGGGTAGCAAGACACAATGAGAGCACTGGAATATCTACTTCGAAGTAGGTGTGATTTCTCACAAAAGCGTGCAGAAAACAAGGGTACACAGGTAAGAACTAAGCGTGACGAGTGTGTATCAGCAACAAAAAAAGTGAAAACGAATGATAATACTTCCTCCGCGTCATCGAAATTGTCGCAGTTTGACTAGTGACTTGTCACTTGTGACTGACAACTCCATAAGCTAAACCATTCGAAACTTATTACACAGTATGATAGTCTGAAGGCTAGAGTAACGTTCTAGGACAGTTGGAATGAGAGTTATAAGCAGAGATGAAGGCTTCGTCGTCGCTGATGTCAATAGACGCAAAATATCGTTCCAAAATATTTCAAGGAAGGTTGTAAGTTGGTCGCGCCTCATCTCTAAACGCTTTGACTTTCTCCACAGGACAAGAGCTGCTATGCTTGTCGTCTGCTAGCTCTGGATGATTTCTACTTCACCACCAACGAAGTAAGAATACACGATCGTTGCGAGATCGGTTGATTACGACTCGTACTGTCGGCGGAATCCCCTCGATCTTGAAATGAACTTTTTTTAGCCGTGGCCTGCCCATTTTTTTTAGCTGTACCAGCTCATGCAGGGAAGTGTACTATCACGTCCAGCGCGCCCTCTTTTCCAGCATCACTGGTACGGTACCTGGGCGTCCATCACTAGCACTACGTGTAGAGTCTACACGGCTCTTGCAGGTACAATCATGTACTGAGTGTCTCAGCCAGAGCGACAAATTTAATCACTGGTTTAGGCATTTAGTTTGCTGACCCCTCGATGTTTCTCCAAACGCTGCCACTTGTTCCACGAAGTTATTTGCCCCCCAGCTAAGGTAAAACAGTGATGAGGCTTGAGTGAATGGCCATAAGCACGAAAAATGTGCAGGCTGCAACGCCTGATTGATCTCGACATCAGCGAAGAAATTGCGTCTAGTTCAAAAATTTCAGCTTCCAATAACAGAAAATAGAACTTTGCCGTCACCCTATACTGATGACTATCGCCTATGTCCGATTCCTTGCCTCTGGTACGAGTGATGGTTAGTAAATAGCCCGTTTTATATCAAAAGTCAAACTGCGACAATTTCAATGACGCGGAGGCAGTAATACTTTGATGTAAAAATAACAAACAAGAAGGTGACAAACCACATTTAGGTACAAGTGGCAACAACATTGCCACACTACACAAACGAGCATATTTTGAACAATTTTAGGGAAATAACACTATCTTCCTAGACACACAAATTTGGCTTATGAATGCGCTGACAAACAGCTTCCAAAACTTGTAACTGCAACAGATAACCATGCCGAGCACGGCACAAAACAGAAAAACAGGAATCAGAATAAGTAGGGCAACAGTCAGTACTAGAGACCAAAATTGTATACTGAAGACCGGTTATTTCGAGACGTACGCACACAATCTCGACTCACGCACACAACCTCACACTCACTCTCACCCCCCCCCCCCCCCACTCAGCTCACCTTCTCCCTCACTGCTCAAACCAGAACCTGCTCCATCATCCACACCGGTTTGAATCTCCTCCTCACTTGCATCGTCCTGCGTCTCACCTTCACCGTCAACGCCAGCCGCAAATGCCGTTGCCTTCATGTTAGTCGTCGTCCTCTCCGATTGTTTCCTTTGTACGTTTATCGGGAATTCATAGGTCCGGTTGTAATCTGCTGTAGATCTGCGTGGTCTGTCATTTGCTGCTTTGTTTTGTGGATTAGTTGCTGTTGTTGTTAGATGTGAAGATGGTGTTGTTGTTGGATGTGAAGCTGGTGTTGTTGTTGCCGCCATGGTTGTTGGTCTTTCTGTTGAATCCAGTTCTGGTTCCGGTGGGACAAATCGACCGCCACGAGTGCTCCCCACCACCACAGACCTCGAAAGAGGAGGATCAGGGGGAGGCAGAGGTGCTGTCACCACTCGAGGCACAACCCCATGCAAAGCACCCAGAGGCAAAGACTTAGGCACACCCGAGGGCTGCACCAATGGCGGTTCCGCACACACCTCTAAAGAGCTGCCAAGCTCAAGCCCGTCCAACACAGATGTCAGAGGCGGAACGGCAGACCGCGGCAGGGAACTATACTGCAGTGTAGGTACTGGATTTTTCCTAGGCCTTCCGCGTTTGGGCCTCTCAGATTGTGCACTGGGTGGAAGGATGTGAAGCGGTGTATCTTGTTTAATACGTGCGTTCAGGTGCTGAACAGTCCTACCGACATCCCGACTAGCACAATGTCGGCATTAAAAGTTGTAGATAATCGTGGAGCAGAAACCGAAATCGTTGCTGATTGGTCCATCTCGCTGTCCCCTCTATCTATGTTTGCCATGGAAGGGGCAGGAATCGGTCAAGGTGTGTCACGAGGTCAATTCTATCGTCTGTCGTACTTATTATGCAGTACACTTTGTGCCAGTCTTCACAACAATGCGTGCGTTCACGGTGCGGAAGGACGTCCTACCAACCCTCCACATCAGTCATGTTATCTACAACTTGGGACCAACGACTATGGCCGATTGGTTTACAGGCCTGCCTGCGAATCATGAGTTCCCGAGTTCGAGACCCGCGCTGGCAGCAGGGAGCGTGTAAAAAGACTTTTTACGCGTGTTGAACTGCGCCGATACCCACGGTCAACTGGGTACTCACAGCTCGAGTGAGGATAACAAGGATGCAGTTTACAGGGCTATGGGCCGTTACACGCCCAATTGGTTGAGAGACTCACCTCCTCTTCCCTGACTCACTTGTGAGGTCTGCATTCGCCACTAAGGTGTAAAGGCATAGTGGTGGCCTGCGGAAGCGAAGGCTATAGCTTGTGTGTTTCTGAACATTCAAGTGATGCTAACGCGGATCCCGCGAATATTATAATTATTATATGTATAATTATAATATAACCTAACCAGTTGATTATATGGGAAATATAAACCTGTATCCAAACCGAGGCGAAGCCGAGGTTTGTATATTGGTTTATATTTCCCATATAATCAACTGAGTAGGTTATATTATGCTTATACTGAGCTGATATACAAACTCCCCTCTCCCCCACAAGGGTAGAGATTGGAATTCCAACCCACAACCATGGCTCGACGAGTCTTACTTTCACCAACCTGTGCGGATCAAGTACAAGACTTTCACTGACTCTGTGCAGTGCATGCAGTACTAGTGCAGTACCATCACACACTCTTTGTGACTTCAGTTTAGTACTGAAGTACTAGTTACATCGGAAGTAACAGCTATGCGCCGAGTAAGTTAGTTTGAACCTCACAGTGCTAGTGACCGTTACCGCGCGCACATCTCACCGCGGGCTCTGTAAAAGAACCGTTTGCTCATTAAGAAGAGACATAGAGTTCGTCTACCTTCCAAAGTAAGAGTAAAATGAATCAGCACGAGCCTGTTGAATCGACTCCCAAACGTTTCTTTAGTTCTTCTGAGGACGACCACGAATCACGATGCCATTATTCAAGCAGCAGTTTCCAAGAACACTGGCAGTGCCATGGATTATGGCTGCCCATGTTCCGTCCGCTCTGCGAGGGACGCGGAAAGGAGAACATCGATTGGAAAATCATCAGTAATGAACTTCCGTCGCCCCTGCTATCTGCATTCTATGTCGATGCAAAAACGCAGGAGGAGCGGCACGCGGGGCTCTTCAGCCGCACATGTCGAGTGCTGCGCTTGACAGACGGAGTGCTGAAACAGCGAAAGAAGGACAGCCTCGAACGTCAGGTGCAGCACAAGGCACCTGTTACACGATTATTTCAGCGACATCGACGACACCAATGGCAACGATGCAGTAAAACTTACCTATTACGAATTGTTCTATCTGATGTTGCGGTTTGTCTTCGTGGAGGCGAAATGTAAGCCTCAATCAAAAAGGACGACGTTGTATTCTTCATCGTTGACGGGAAAGAGATCCTGAAGTTGGGACCGTCGTGCATGTCGAAAAACCATGAAGGCGGACTGCAGGTCACTAGTGTGATCCTTAAAAAAGGAGTTTATATACCAGTTTATATACCAGTTTATCACTCTCTTATTATTGACCGCCACAGAAACTTGTGATCTCTAAGCGGTCAAATATCAGCATATATTGACCGCTTATATTGACCACTTATTATTGACCACTTAGCTCGAGGACTTAGAACTTTTTCCTCAACTTAGAAAAAAAATCAGAACTGGAAGAAGAAAAATCTGAAGCGAAATGTTGGGATTCGAACCCAAACTGTCAGATTCTCAGTCAAAGAACTTGGGGAACATACTACAAGTGACAACTGAAAACTTCTGTTTATAGAGAAGTAATGTCCAATGTAAACGGCATATGTACACGTACATACTATGTACTATTACAATAGTATTCCTTTCTTCCTATAAACACAGCTAAAAACAGTTTAGGTATGCTATGTCGTGATAAATCTATTATTGCCCTCATAATCGGTCAATATATGAAATATATTGACCTCTTTAATCGTGCAATAATAGATACTTATACACCAGTTTATATACCAGTTTATATCCTCGTCATCGAAGTACCTGTTATATGCAAAATACAAGTCTGGAGTGTTGTGTGGGGAGAGATGGGAGTTTGTATACAAGCTCAGTATAAATATATATATATATACACGCAACAACAAGGTAGGCGAACAAAATTTATATACACACAACAACAAGGTTGTCAGTTTCATAATACTAAAAGCTTTTCACCCATTTTTATCAGTAGTTACATGGGAATGAGCAAGAACGAAAACGAAGCCAGAATTTATACTGGGGGTAGAGAATCAGCAAGAATATTCTTACGTGCCTCAAGTTCACACTACACTACCATAAGAATGTATGGAGCGGTGGAAAAATGCGGGAAACAACACATGAAGGGAATGCAGTACCAGAACAAACACGTGATAAAGTTTTCAATCCGGTTGCAGCTTGAACAGCCGCAGCACCTTCATGTGCTTCTTTTGTCGACACGGTTCTGGCCTCAAACTTCGAATGGACAGCGCCTCCAGTGTGAATCTGTGCGCGCTGTTCCGGGCTGGTGTGATGACACTGAAGCTGCTGTTGCGTTCCTGCGGGATGCATTCAGGTTGCGCCTGCAAATGCTTTGTGATGGCGCTATCACTTGTTGCCACACGTTTGTCAATATATATATATACTATTATTATATTGAATGCCAACATTGTGCTAGTCGGTATGTTGGTAGGACTGTTCAGCACTTGAACGCACGTATTAAACAACTTACACCACTTCACATCCTTCCACCCAGTGCACAATCTGAAAGGCCGAAACGCGGGAGGCCTAGGGTAAAAACCATCACCTACACGGCAGGATAGTTCCCTGCCGCTGTCCGCCGTTCCGCCTCTGACATCTGTGTTGGACGGGCTTGAGCTTGGCAGCTCTTTGGAGGTGTGTGCGGAACCGCCATTGGTGTAGCCCTCGGGTGTGCCTAAGTCTGTGCCACGGGGTACTTTGCCTGGGGCTGTGCTTCGAGTGGTGACAGCACCTCTGCCTCCCCCTGATCCTCCTCCTTCGAGGTCTATGGTGGTGGGGAGCACTCGTGGCAGTCAATTTGTCCCACCGGAACCGGAGCTGGATTCAACAGAAAGACCAACAACCATGGCTGCAACAACAGCACCAGCTTCAAATCCAACAACAACACCGGCTTCACATCTAACAACAACAGCAACTAATCCACAAAACAAAGCAGCAAATGACAGACCACGCAGATCTACAGCAGATTACAACCGGGCCTATGAATTCACGGTAAACGTACAAAGGAAACAATCGGAGAGGAGGACGACTAACATGAAGGCAACGGCATTTGCGGCTGGCGTTGATGGTGAAGGTGAGATGCAGGACGATGCAAGTGAGGAGGAGATTCAAACCGGTGTAGATGATGGAGCAGGTTCTGGTCTGAGCAGTGAGGGAGAAGGTGAGCTGAGTGGGGGTGAGAGTGAGTGTGAGGTTGTGTCCAGAAAGATAGTGTTATTACCCTAAAATTGTTCAAATAATGTTCGTTTGTGTAGTGTGGCAACGTTGTTGCCACTTGTGCCTAAATGTGGTTTGTTACCTTCTTGTTTGTTATTTTTATTATTATCATTCGTTCTCACTTTTTTGTTGCTGATACACACTTGTCACGCTTAGTTCTTACTTGTGTACCCTTGTTTTCTGCACACTTTTGTGAGAAATCACACCTCGATATTCCAGTGCTGTCATTGTATCTTGCTTCCCTACCTTGATTGCTATGGTATTTCCTTTGTTCTCATTTTGTTTTTTAGTACAACGGTGATTCCTGAAGAGTGTGTACGAAAACTTGTTCGAATCATCATTATTTCCATTGCTCTTTTTCTTCATACATGTATCTTCCTTACCCTTTACATTGTTTTTTACATCGTCTTCATCGCTTACATTGTTAATAAAGTAATCCAAATGTCACTTCAGCTCGTCCTACTTATTGCCATATATTGTCTCCTCGCCGAAGATTTAAATACTTTGTGTCTTTATTCTTACTTCTGGAGTCCCCCAGGGTTCAATCCTTGGGCCACTGCTATTTCTCCTGTATATTTATGACCTACCCGATATTACCCCTGGTGCCAGCCTTTTCGCTGACGACACAGCTCTGCTTTGCTCCAATGCTTGCCCTATACGACTGCATGAAGCCATGAAAGATTGCATTGGCAGGGTTATAACCTGGATGCATGATTGGAAGTTGCAGCCAAACATTGATAAAACGGCAGCTATGTACATTTCCCCTTCTCCCCCTTCCCTGCCACTTTGTTTTCCTTCTTCAAGTGTAGCTATTCATATTGTTGAAGAGCATAAGCATCTTGGCGTTGTTATTGACTCTAAATTGTCGTGGTCACCCAATGTGCAGTATGTCTGCAAGCGCACAAGCTCCATCCTTGGGGCTCTTCAAGCCCACTGTAGACATCTTCCTCTTTCTTGCAAACGCTTGTTTTATCGTTGCTATAATATTGCCCTTACTTGACTGCTGTGATACTGCTTGGTCTGGCATAACTACTACTGTATTGAACAAGCTAGAAACCCATAACCGCATGCTCCTTAAAATCCTATTTAGCAAAGATCGTCGTTTTCCCTCCGCTAGTCTTTACGAAATTGCCAAGATCAGTCGCCTTTCCACTCGACATAAGTACCACCTCTGTGTTCTCATACGTAAAATATTACTAAATAAAATACCCTTGCATATGCAGGCTTATAATTGGGTCTCAGAAACACGGAATACCCGGAACTCATTCAGTCTCCCACGCGCTGCCTCCACCCTATTCACTAGATCCCCGATCTTTGTTGGCTATGTGTTTTGGGCAACATTACCAACGCAGGCCAAGACCAGCACGTCAATGGATAATTTTGTTGCTAAAATCTCTGCTCAATTATAGGTTTCATGTATATCCTGCTGGTTTGTCTCCTCCTTTGCCTTCTTTGGCTTTTATTTGTATTCTTTTATCTGTTTTACTGCTGTGGTTGGCTTTCACCCTTGTCTCAGTTTTACTGGCCGTCATCATGATGTGCCATGAGATAATGATATAAATACAAATACAAATTATTAAAGCAACAAATGACAAAGGCGCAGGAGGAGAATGGAAAACAAAGGTCAAGCTAAACGACAACAGGAAAGACACAAAGAACAAGCAGTAATAAAGCGAATACAAATCCATACTGGCCAACCTCCAAAATCTCTATGCCTTGACAAGACATGAAGAATCCCTGCATTTCCCTCAAAATCCTTGAATGGCTCGAAAAAAGAAAGAAAAAACGTTCGACGGCATAGACTGAAGGTCTGCGTACAGCACGGTTCAACTCTCCAGTCCAGTTCGATCTGTCGGCACCTGCGCCTGCCAGTGCAGATCTTGCTGGCTAGGCTGATCAGGTCTTGATAGTGCTGTGACCAGTTCGAAGTGCGAGTGGGCACCTTAATGTTTTGAAGAAGAAAGAACGGGACATTCGAAGTGAATCAATGGAGCGTAATGGCGAGTTCAGGAACATTCTGTATCAGACAAAAATGTGACTTTGAAGGGAGTTTGTTTCAAATCGAGCAGAACAATATCAAGCCTTCGCTGCTCAATGAAGCGATCGCACCAGATGGTGAAATCCCACAGAATCTTGATCTTCTGGTCCTGCGGAGATATGAAGTATCTCTTGCTTCAGGCGCGTTACCGGCGGGTGCGTGATGCTATTGGACCTCCCGTCCAGCGACCTTCGAACAATCGCATAGGATATGGGCAACCGACTCCCCTGCCTTCCCACGCATTCGAGACAGGTGGCTTCCGCCCTGATGGAAGATTTGGGCCTTGAGCTGGTTATTTGCCAAGGCCTGGTATTGTGTCGCGATGATCAGGCTCTCTGGAATCTTTTTGAGACCAGCCGTGATTTCTTGAGACCAGCCTTTGTCAGCCAACTCCAGGTTTTCTCGTTGGTCAGTTGTTCTGTTTGGCGAACAAACTACCCATGCAGGGGTTTCTTGGTCCACGCCAAGAGATGTTCTTTTTAAAGCCGCACTTCACCACCTGTGAGGTGTCGTGTGGGACAACCAGATGTGGCCACAGAATGGGTGCAGCAAGCTTCACGAGTTCCGCATCTGACTGAAGCACATAACGCTGCAAATTACTTTTCTCCATGGTGACAACATCTTTGCAAACCACGTCCACCCTCTTGCGACTGACGTACTTACGGGCTATATCAGCGCGTGGACCGAGAGCTCCATGCATAGTCATAAGCTTGCGCGTTCTTCGGTCAGCAGATTTCAACTCGTCCTGCGTCCATGCCAAGATACCAGCACTTTACCATATCAAAGCCACAGCCCAGGTGTTGATGGATCTGATGATGTTGTGGCCGTTAAGAGCTGAACGGAGTAGTCGTATGGGGAAGATAACGAACAGCAGTGGGGATATTGAGTCCCCGTCGAAAATTCCATGCTGAATGGCCGCCGATCTCAAGTTGTTCGTGCCGTTCCAACGGTCAACCTTCCACTGAGCCATGCTAACAGTCATAAGTCTGCGTACGGATTATTGTATGCCAAACAGGTCTTATATTATTACTACTATACCATATATGACATTAGACACTGGACCCTACATATATTATGACATCAGACACTGGACTCTACGACACAAGAACCAAATACAACAACGTGCGTAGATGATAGTCGAACGAAATTTCGCAACATTAAGGCTATCGCCGGAGGTCATGGTTCCACGCCGGCCATATTGAATGCCACAGAGAGTGGATTTAACTACTGCATGAACCTCGTCTACGGTTCTGTTCCATGCTACTTGACATAACCAAAGGATCGCACGACCAAAAGGTTGACACTTGCCACATAATGTCAACATTCCTTTTCAACAGCGGAAGTATGTTTAGCCCGACTTTTAAGGGCATTATTGATCAGTTACGAAGGAAACTGCCTGTTTATCTATGCCATTTCGAATTACATTGTCAATCCGCTCTACATAATCTGTGGGATTATTCTTCTCAACGTTTAATGATGATGCCAGTCCTTCTTCTTTCCCATCGTGGACCTTTCATATATCGACCTTGCTGTTAGGACAATAAAGTGAGTAATAACTTCATGTTCTCCGTTAAGTCCAAATTTGAAATTGAGTTATAACTTCATGTATTGACAGTATCCAAAATTACAAATACGTTAAACATTCCGGTTTTACAGTACACTATCAACGTCACAATTCACGATTCACAATTCTCTCGCTGATTAATGCCTCTACGATCACCTTGTGATTATGAGTTATACATACATACATACATACATACATACATACATACATACATACATACATATGTAGTATCCCTGCCCGACCAATACGGAAGTAGTACGGAACTAATACGGAGCTTTGCCTGATGTACATTTAGTGTATCTCCGTATGTAAGCATACGGCGTCTGCTGCATAAAAGCGGCTGCGCATTTCTGTTTTGATGAAGATGAGATTTTGATAATAACGAGCTATTCAACCTCCAGGTGTGCACCGGAGAGAAAGTCAGTTATTTTGCCGCTTCTTCTTTCACTAATAATTATATCTCAGGTGTGTACCTGAAAGAAGTAGAATAAAAGTAATTCTTGTTGATTTCACCGCGCCTACCACTCGGCTTCCCATTACATTGGTGGCAGCGGTGTAGTTTTAAATAAAGCAACGTGATTCGACCCCAGACTCCGATGGCTCAACCCGCTACAGCTCCGTGCGACGAATCAAGATGAGAATCATGTTTCTTGCCTTCCTCGGCCTGGCACTGCTTATTAGCCTGCAGCTCAGTCAGGGTGCTAGCGTGAATCACCCTTCTCTCCACACGGCACACACTGGAGACTCCGATGGCGATTCCAAGCGACCCGCTACCTACATGTATACTACCGGTGGTGATGGCGAAGCTGATGAGGACGACAACAGGCAGGCTGGTACCCAAGACAAGGAGGGTATTCCCCAAGACCAGCAGCGTTTGATTTTCGCCGGCACGCAGTCGGAAGCAGAAGCCCACTCTTCATTTGGTACTTCGCCTCCGTGGTGGGATGCAGATTTTCGTCAACACTATTCCTGGCTATACCATCACTCTTTACGTCGCGCAAAGCAATGCTATCGACAATGTGAAGACCACGATTCAAGACGAGGAGGGAGGTTATTTGTCTGACGCCGAGCTAGCCGCTCTGAGTGACCGGCTCAACGAAGATGAAGATAAAACCTGGCTCGCCCTCCGCCATAGCTCCAGCCGCCGCTGTGGTTACTAACGCTGATTCCAGGTATGGCATTTTCTTTCCTGTCTTCCTTCAGTCTACCTGTTCTCTTCAGTCTTCCTTTATGCGAGTGTGTGAATCCAGTTTAGTTTGGTAGGCGTCTGATCATGGTGAGCCACGGCTTACCCAGCTAACGTGGGACAATGTGTGTGACAACGCCCCTTATAGGTGTAGTGTATTCAGTTCGGTTTTTGACCTGCGATGTTCCTGGCGGGTTGTGCCAGCGTTGTGAAGCAAGAGTGCTGTGGTTTTTCAGGTCCTATTTGGAGGACAGTTCTTTCCCCTTTTGATCCCGTGAGATCGTGTGAACCTGGTGTGCTTCTACTTATGATTTGTTATCAGTTCATTTCTTCTGTCTACTCTAAACGTTATCATTTCCGATATAATTTGCCATCTTCCGGTTGACGCTGTGTTCATAACTCTTCACTAATTTTTCGAAAATCACGAGGGCGTGATTATCTGTAGGAAGGGAGGGTGTAGTATCCCTGCCCGACCAGTACGGAAGTAGTACGGAACTAATACGGAGCTTTGCCTGATGTCTATTTAGTGTATCTCCGTATGTAAGCGTACGGCGTCTGCTGTATAAAAGCGGCTGCGCATTTCTGTTTTGATGAAGATGAGATTTTGATAATAACGAACTATTCAACCTCCAGGTGTGCACCGGAGAGAAAGTCAGTTATTTTGCCGCTTCTTCTTTCACTAATAATTATATCTCAGGTGTGTACCTGAAAGAAGTAGAATAAAAGTAATTCTTGTTGATTTCACCGCGCCTACCACCCATTACACATACATACATCGACGTCACACATCACACCATACTCGCACATACAGTACTACACTTAAGACCATATTTTCTTAGGTGTTGGGCTGACTGCTCAGCAAACTTTCTCTTTCCCACTCTATTACTCGATTTTTATATTATCTAAGGAAAAAAATTGGAGGCTTATCTAATTTCGAAAGTAAAGGTGACAGCACCGACGCATTGCATACAGTCAGGTAAGCCGATTTCGTAACCGAACGTTTTCGTTCCCTTCTCATCATGGATAAATACAGGGAAGAAGACAATGCCAGAGACACCCAGTCGACGAGTCACTCGCATCCAGGTGAGGATGCGTACGGGAGGTGACGAACAGGCGACGATCCTGGAAGTGACAACAAGCGTAAGTGGGAGGAAGCGTGACAGACAACCACGAAAGCCAGTGATGAAGACAATGGAAGAGTCAGACACTGGACGAGTGGCCGGGCGGTGTGATGCAAGGGATGAGTCAGGACCTGGAGCGTCGGAAGTGACAAAAAGGCGACTGCCCAGTGGAAAGGACGAGTCAAGAGCTGCGACATAGTAGGTGACAAGAACGAGAAATTCCAACAGTCAGCAATCGGCGATCAAGAGTCATCTGTCGGTCAGTGATAGTTGTCGTGATTTGTACAGAGATGATGTTTTCGCAGTTTTGGCCCGTGGCAGATCTATATTACATTTGCCTGTTTTGGAAGGGTTATATTTTCGCAAGTTGTCCCTGAACTTTGTGCCCAGAAGGACTTTTTTAACTGAACTTTAATGTTTTCCACACGTATAGCGTAAATTCTTAATCTTTATTACCTCCCAACCTTTTTGTCACAGCCTGCGAGCCTATAGACCTACCCGTGCTTTGTTTTCGAACTCAAAACACCGACAAGTCGCTCGTGATTTGCAAACGCACGGGGTCGACTTCTGTGGACTTCAGGAGCTGAGAACAAAGGATCCGTTCATCAGAAGTATTAGTAAAAGCCACAGGCTAGCGAGCTTTTACCTAACAGACGACAGCCATGGCGGAATTGGCTTCGCTGTTTCAAAAATATTTGAAATGTGCAATTCAAAAATAAATAGAAAACTGTCGGATCTGGTGGGCTGTGTTGACCTATCGTTTCCACAAGCCAAGAACTCATCACTGCCACTTTTGTTTGTCGTGGTGCATTGACCCACGAACCCAAAGTCAAAGGAAGAGCCTGAGCTCATAGACCAGTTCTACGACGTACTATCTTCCGTATGGAATGGGACAAGCAAACAAACGCTTGTCATCGGAGTGGGGAACTTCAACAGCAAAGTTGGCAGCGCTGTGACCTCTTGTATCGGAAATTACAGCAAGGGGACTCGCAATGAGAACGACCAGGCGCTTGTGGACTGGGCAAAATCTCGACTCAGTTGTTGCTAGCCAACAAAGTATTCCGCTATTCAATGTGCTACCGAACAACATGGATTGGAAAGGTTAAAGACAGCAGTACGATTCGTACTAGGAATATCTACAACAGGATTGACTACATGGTTGTTCAACCACATTGATAGCCTATCATTAACAAGGCCCGACGGTTTCCTGGTACTGAAGTGTTCAGTTATTGCACCACGTATGTCGCATTATGTTCGATTTACTTCGCAGTGTTGCTAACCGCCCGTATTTGTCCGCATTTTTACGGAAAACGAAGTTTTGTCCGCAGTGCGGATTTCAATCGAATATCCCGCAAACGATCATGTATATGAACGATTACTAAAACCATCGTAACTCCATCGTTTCTTGTGCAAATTCAACAATCGAAGAGTCTACGTGGTAGCAAAATTTCCAAACTGTCCAATGCAACAATGGCTGAAGCGATGTCGGACTAATGATATATCACGCGCCGTATTCGCTATTCAGGCATTCTTACCTTGGCAAAATCTAATTTTTGGTCGAACTCTTCGCCATTTTGGGGGGAAATCCTGAGCAACTGAGCACTTTATAATGATGAAGCCGGCTGAAGGTATTATTTTAATCGGTTCGATTTGCTGGCATATTAGGCTTGGAGACGACTTTGCTGTGTTACCGCGCCTGATTTGTTACGGCTTCATAATGGAGCTTGGCATCCTGGCGTTGACCCTGCCTAGAGCCTTCCAACGAGCCCTATATTGTGAAAATCAAGCGAAGTAGACCATAGTTATGACCTGGTGAAGTTGATAATTGTACTGGATTTGTACATAGGCTTCACAAGTGAACCATATCAGTCAAAATGTTGACCTTAAAAACGAGTACGGAAAAGTCTGAAAAATTCTGCAAAATGGCACTGGGCAATACGGATGGGGGTAGAGGGCACTTGGTACCACTGACTTTGTCTGGTTTCAGGCCTGGCCGTGGCACTGCCTATGTGGGGTGGACACAGCGCTGGATTTCAGCTAAAGCCACCCACTTCGTGTGGGATCTCCACGTCCTTGGCCTCGACATGTCAAAAGCATTTGACACCAGTAGCTTCTTGAAGTAGAATAATTCGCCTCTTTCTCCACACGTGTATTATGATAACATAATGTGGGTCATCCGAAAAGAGAGCAGATCCCCAATAAGGCTGTTATATACACACCTGCTATTGAAGGACCATACATGTACATAGCGCTTCTTGTCGATTTGAAATATTTTATTTTATGTTATATATTTTTATTAGTGCAATTAGGAGTATAATCGATGCAGACATGGCCAGACAACAACGAGTTCATGGAATTTTTAAGGATTTTTATGTTATTCAAAATCGATTTTCGTGTTCCGCTCATCAGTGAATAGTATCGGAACTGAGGGTACTGTGTACAAAAATAGAACATTTTATAACAGCATAATTAATTAAAAGTGTGAACAACAGCCGTGGGTGGCTGGGGTGGGTTTGCCATCATTGACCTGGCCACCACTTCTCGACCCACTGCAAACGGCAGCGGAGCCTACTCTAGCACAACATCATCGTCCTGGAATGGAGGAGGGGCCACCGAGAGACACTGAACCTTCACCTCGGCAGTTGCCCTTGCCTCCGCCTGAGCCACCCCCTTTACCTTTGGTGACTACCGAGACGGTGGTCCCCCCGGTGCTGGGATCCACGGTGCCGACTGTGTCTGGACAGAGAGGGAGATCATCGACAAACCAAAATGAAACCAATATCCTCACCCATAGACCCAGAAGAAGCACAGCAAACTATTCACTTGAAATTTATGCACGGAATGGACTTGGCCCACGCAAAATGGACAGTGGAAATGGGTGTGCAGTAGCAGAGAACCCAGCAACGGTGACGCGGAGCAGCGGTCAAAGGACTTGTGATGCTGGTGGAGATGATGGAGCCATGTTGGAGGCTGATAAGGAGTGCAGTGAGACTGAGCATCAAACGTATGATGAGGAAGTGACTGATGATGATGATGGTGGTGGTGGGGACGATGATGATGAAGATGAGACGGAGGACGAGGATAAGGCGGAGGAGGTCGAAGGAAAGGAGCGGGATGAGACGGAAGAGAGCGACGTGAGCAAAAAGTCAGCTGTATTTTGTCACTTGTTATCACGTCCAGATTGTCTTAGTGTGTACGATGATTCTCACTTTTCTGTTTTG
Source organism: Sycon ciliatum (assembly GCF_964019385.1). Classification (NCBI taxonomy): domain Eukaryota; kingdom Metazoa; phylum Porifera; class Calcarea; order Leucosolenida; family Sycettidae; genus Sycon; species Sycon ciliatum. Next base: position 45,928,771 of record NC_088644.1, read on the forward strand.
TGCCGTGCAAGTTATGTTAAGCAGTTGAAGGTTCTGGAAGCTGTATGTATTCGTGTGCATAATCCTGTTCTTTGTAAACAAAAGAAGCATGTAGTCGCGCTAAAGTTGTTCTCGTAGCTGGTTATCAGATGTAAATGTTGTGTCATGTTGCACTGTATCACCTCTTGCTTTGTGGCTGCACTCAGTTATAAATGTTAGCACTATGTTTGACACCTATTATGTAATGCTGTAGCACTTCCTTTGTTGTTCACACTTTTAATTAATTATGCTGTTATAAAATGTTCTATTTTTGTACACAGTACCCTCAGTTCCGATACTATTCACTGATGAGCGGAACACGAAAATCGATTTTGAATAACATAACAATCCTTAAAAATTCCATGAACTCGTTGTTGTCTGGCCATGTCTGCATCGATTATACTCCTAATTGCACTAATAAAATTGCTTTCTCCAAGCCGACTCTTTATGTATTTTTGGTTGGAATCCTTTTTTGTTCTGAGTCCATTTTCATTATTGTCATCTGTTTTATTTTTGGTATTTTTGGTGAAGCACGGAAAAGCGTAATTACCTGTTTTCTCGAGCATCCTGCGAGCATCCCCTACAGCATAATCCGGTCATTTTCTGAGCATAATCCGCTTACCCCTACAGAAGGGACTATGACACTATAATTACAGGGGTTGTAACTGAGAGGAGCATCATGGCGAGTCGATTGTCCAAGCCGGTTGTATTGCGTAGATAATGATAGACAAGAGCAGTGATGGAACAATGGGATTTGGGATAAAGAAGACTAGCTGTGAGGAGTTGACGGGTGCTAGAATGATAAAGCACTTTTGTGCTCCCGCACATATTGCCAGGCGTCAGGCGCCCTGCCTCCCTGCCTATCCGACCCGTCATACACAACAACAAAACTGAACTAAAGTTTTGCATAATTTAATTATTCGACAAGACGGAGACGGGCAACGGACAAACAAAGAAGTCCGGACACAACAGGGGAAGCTTGAAACTGAAGAAAATGACAAACATCATGGCACCACATTAGCATGCGCGTCAACAAAACAAAACGCATGACAATGACGTAACCGTTCCACGGTGCATGCACAAACTGGATGTGAAACCAAAACAGTCCAACTGGGCGAAAAGGAGAGCGCAAAACAAAACAAAATATACCAAAGCACAACAACAAAATTGAGCCATGAAACGTCATTCTTTCCAATAAAAACGATATGCAAAAAGCGCTTTACACAAAGCATCTACAACTGTTCCCTTCAATCCAGTGAAGCAGGTAATAACACTCACAGATATTAGAGGTTTGTTCAGCACGTTTCCAGTAGTCCTCTATATACACACAGGTATAATTACTATACTCTGCGTTCAGTTGTGCAGTTGAGAATACTTACAGTTCTTGGAGGTTTGTTAGACCAGAGAACACACCGTCACTTAAATTCTGGATCTGATTATTGTACAATAATCTACAAACGAAAAAGCACAAGGAAAATGTTGTTCTTGCATAGTTCCGGGTGGTGCACAAAACACAGATTCTAGGATGTAGTGGTTCTAATCTATAAGGCCGAATCATGACCCTATTTTCAGAAATAACCTAGACTCCTAACCACAACATGATTCATATGCAACTGGGTTAGGTTGCACAGTTCACACACACCACTGTAACATATAGTCTCAGGCATTTTTCTTCTATTGTCAAGCATGAGGTATGTTGAACTTGAAAAGCTAAGAAAACGCAATTTCTAACGATGCATTTTCGACACTGCAGAAAAACGATGAACCACCCACGCATGACAATATACTGGCTTGAATTGTTACAAATTCCGTGAGAACTAACTGAATATTACGTTAAACAGTATAACTAAACGGGGACTCATAGTCTTTGGCGGATCATGGCGTTAGAAAAGGTATAAAAACCCGTTTTTTATGGTTCGTTTAAATATTTTTGTTATTTCCCACCGCCTCCAAACTACTGTTTGAATTATTTATTTATTTATTTATTTATTACAGCATCTCATAGCACAGTGAGAACACCGGCCAATACAAAGAGAGAGGGTGTTAGCCAACCACGGCAAAGCAGGGAGAAGGGTATGTTGGCAAAAGGTATGTTGGCAACCCCATTTTGTTATGGACTTGAAGAAATGGAGCAGAAGTAACGGAAGTCCTTGCTAGTTTTTTCAAAGAGTACCGAATAGAAGGCCCCGAGAACGGGAAACCAAAAAACAAAACAAAAACAGCAACATCAATTCACTGATTATGCACATTGCTTGAAAGCAAATCAGAACAATGATTTTAAGAGTTAAGCTGTCTTTTAGCCAATTTGACGCGGAAATCTGCGATAGAAGTGCAGGACTTCAGGTCGTCTGGTCAGTAATTCAAAACAAGAGCCGAATTACTTGAAAAGGACAGAAAGGCAGACATAGATCTATAGCGATTGATACTCATGTTATGAGTTGTTGAGCCGCGAGTAGTTCGGGTAGCTATAATTATGAAGGTTCTGGAAATGTCAATGCTTTTCAAGCAGAATCTGTTATTGTTTTAGAAAATTATCCACAAAGGGCGAATGACTCATGGATTCAATTAGTAATATAAAGGCCATAATTATAATCTTCGTTCCACGTTTCCTAAAACTATAGAACATTTGTAAGTTAGAGAGGGATACGTGATTTTGCATTACGCACTGTAGGGCAGCTCTATAAATATACGAAAATTTGCTGCTCCATTTACTGTGCGCTGCTATCAAGGTGTCCAATGCACGTAACCCTTTACATCCAACTAATTACGGTTTCACCTCTTCACGGTACCCAGTTACTGCCGGCTGTAGCAGGAGATCCCATTGCTTTTTGGTTGGGGACTTAGTGAAATGGAACTAGCGTTTTTTCCCACTGGCCCCCTCCACACAGCAACCCGAACTCTTGTTGGAAGTGCAAGTGCGCAGCGTGATTTTTTGAAGAAAAAAAGGGACAGTCGAGGGTTATGCATGGAGTTTTCAGGAACATTCTTTATCAAACACAAAAACGTCACTTTACCGGGAGTTTTGGTTTGAAATCCCAGGGACACCGAGAGTAGTGTATGAAGCCTCTTTTATGGTCGAAAGAAACACAATGGATGAAAATGCAATACAAATTTAATGTGTCGCATCCCTGGCTCCCAGTGACCGGACCCAAGAATCACTACAAGCGGCGACTGAATAGACGTGTGGCCTCACGACAAGCCCAGCACAACCCAGGGGCCAACCAATATAGCTGGCTTGGTCCAAGTTCAACCCCACACGATCAACAGACAAAGAATGTTAGTTTTACATTGTGAGTAGTCATTCAAATCCGAGCTCAAAGTAAACCAAGACAGAAAGCTGAGACCGAGTCTCGCCTGCAGTAAGAGAGTAAGAGTAAGGGAGAGCGAGAGCTTCTTTTATAGCGCAATTTAGAGATATATGGCGTGATCATTGGTTAGAATATGTTGAAAACATACAACAGCCGACGGAACAAATCGAGATTTGTGGCAGATCTTCAATCATTCGAGTGAGAGTGGCGCGCGAGAGAGAGAGCTCGACTGCGGAACAACGCAATATAAAGGGCCTGGGTAGCTATGGCAAATATGGGCGCGCAAGTAGCTACCCAGGCCAAATGAAAATTGCATGAACTAATGAATATGAACTAATGAATTGTGGGCCTAACATACCACCCCTCCATGAAAAAGAATCCCGCGTCCTTGTGGAGGAAAAAAGAAAAAGAAAAAGGATAAACAATGACTGAGGGAGAAAACACACACACACACATACACACATACACACACTGCACGCGCGCACGGATCTCACAAATTATTATTTTTACTAGTACCATGCATTAAAGTTATTGTTCCTGTACTTCTCTATGTCTAAAGATAAGAAACTAGATGTGACCAGGAACCTACTGATACGGCTTGCATGGCTATAGCGTATTTGCACTTCTGCTAAACATCAAAAATTGGAGCGTGGTTCACCATGATCGGACCTCTATTTTACTAATATTTTAAGAACATATGCGCGCACACACATTACAAAAATCGAGGTATTTCCAGGTCATACTAGAACAGGTTAAACTGGAATAGGAGCAGCCAGTCAGCAGAAAAGCAGAATGCACATACGTTATCATTCGAGAAGAAAGAGAAAGAAAGACATGGAGAAGAAAGACCAAATTGGGACGTGGGGAGCCCGCTCACGCACGTCAGTGTACAATGTTAGTATATGAGGGTCACGTTGGGGAGCCCGCCCACCCAACGTGCCATAGTTCAGCGGCTTCTTATGGTAAGTTCTGCTGCATTCTTGGTCCCTCTTGCGTGATACTCTGACCTCTTGCGCGGTGACGGTTTTGGTTCTTGCACAGGTCTCCTCTCTTGCACTTAGCTCTTGTTATACAATGTCATGTTAATCTTGCCTCCTTGCACGAAGCAAGGAGGCATCGCGGAACCCTGTAGAACGTCGTTGTGATGTGGTTTTGCACAAAGCCTGGAGACACATTTCCAGGAAGTGAAGCACTTCCAGGAAACGTACAACGCGAGAACCTACCTGACCAGGTTCCGGCGTTGGGTCACATGATATGCCATGGCAAGAAGGGGTGTCACCTACGTGGGAAAGCGGGTGTCGCTCAACCTACATGCTAAGCACGTGGGACAAGACACTGGCCAAACCACATCTTAATAAAAAAGGGCGTGCCAGCTCAGCACAGAGATGCTCACTATGTAGATCCTGCTGTCACAGGACTATCAGCCAGCACTCGTACCTTTCAGGAATGTGACAAATGCAAACCCGAAAACCATAAAAGGAAAATTCTAACCAAAAGAGTGTGTGATTAACATTATAGAGTAGTAGTTGATTTCCCGGGATTTTTCCGGGAAAACCGGGGGTTCGCCTGTATTCAAATTGTGACGACCAATCAGGGACCAATACGTACAGAAAAAATGACCAATCACACACGACTCTCATTCCCAGACCAAACTTACACTGCGCATATTCAGCATTCACATGGATTATGGCTGCGCATGTTCCGTCCGCTCTTCGAGGGACGCGGAAAGGAGAACATCGATTGGAAAATCATCAGTAGTGAAGTTCCGTCGCCCCTGCTATCTGCATTCTATGTCGATGCAAAAATGCAGGAGGAGTGGCACGCGGGGCTCTTCAGCCGCACATGTCGAGTGCTGCGCTTGACAGACGGAGTGCTGAAACAGCGAAAGAAGGACAGCCTCCAACGTCAGGTGCAGCACAAGGCACCTGTTACACGATTATTTCAGCGACATCGACGACACCAATGGCAACGACGCAGTAAAACTTACCTATTACGAATTGTTCTATCTGATGTTGCGCTTTGTCTTTGTGGAGGCGAAATGTAAGCCTAAATCAAAAAGGACGACGTTGTATTCTTCGTCGTTGAACTCGTGAAGCAAGCTTCACGAGTTCCGCATCTGACTGAAGCACATAACGCTGCAAATTACTTTTCTCCATGGTGACAAAATCTTTGCAAACCACGTCCACCCTCTTGCGACTGACGTACTTACGGGCTATATCAGCGCGTGGATCGAGAGCTCCATGCATAGTCATAAGCTTGCGCGTTCTCAGGTCAGCAGATTTCAACTCGTCCTGCGTCTATGCCAAGTTACCAGCACTATACCATATCAAAGCCACAGCCCAGGTGTTGATGGATCTGATGATGTTGTGGCCGTTAAGAGCTGAACGGAGTAGTCGTATGGGGAAGATAACGAACAGCAGTGCGGATATTGAGTCCCCCTCGAAAATCCCATGCTGAATGGCCGCCGATCTCAAGTTGTTCGTGCCGTTCCAACGGTCAACCTTCCACTGAGCCATGCTAACAGTCATAAGTCTGCGTACGGATTATTGTATGCCAAACAGGTCTTATATTATTACTACAATACCATATATGACATTAGACACTGGACCCTACATATATTATGACATAAGACACTGGACCATGTTTCGGGGTAAACAGTTGTTTACGATAGGATTATATTCTCACTTGGCCATTGTAGGCAAATCATAAGAACCACGACATCTAAAGGATCCTGCATGAAAGTAGGCAGCTGCGAAATGCGTATCTCGCGCATGCTCTTGCATGGCTACGTAATGCATTACATCATAATACAACATCCCCTTCGTCATAAAGGAGTTTAACAACCTACATAACATACCGTACGTATATGACGGCGTGTTCACAATATAGAACATAACATCCAACAATAGCTCTATGTCCAAGGTAACAATCATGAATGGCACACGACGGCATGCTAACAATACAGAGACATAGTATCCAACAATAGCTCTATGTACAATATACCAATGGCACCTCAGCTACTGTGACATAAGCGAACAGGTCCATGAGGCCTCTCTGGCCCTACACATCCAGGATTGACCTCGGTGCGACTGCGCGGCCAGACCGTGTTCGATACAGCTGGGTGGCAGGTTCAGCAGGCTGGCTGACGTCCCACGGTGACGGCGGCTGAGACTGGCTAACGTCGCTCCACGGCGACGGCACGTCACTCGGCAGCTGAGGGCCTGCGAGACTGGCATCCGGCGGGAAGTGGACCCGCCTCTCTCTGAGGTGGGTACGGTTGCGCCGCACTTCTGTCCCATGGTCAGGCTGCACCATGTACGACCGTGGCCCGTTGACAGACTGGGTTACGATACCAGGTTTCCACAGGTGCGTGGTCGGGCTGCGGATGCCAACGTGCTGACCAGGAACTAGGGGGCGGAGAGACTGCGCTCGCTGGTCATGGTGTACTTTCTGCTGGTCCTGCCGTTCCTCGAGCTTCTGTCGGATGGCCTCGTCCCGAGTGTCGCGCTGGTGTTTGCGAGGCAGGCTGTCCTGTACCTGACGACCAAACAGCATCTCGGCCGGCGACGGTAAGCCCTGGCACACTGGGGTGGCGCGAATGCACAGCAGTGCTAAGTGCGGGTCGGTCCTGCTCTCCCTTGCCTTCTCGAGAGCTCTCTTAGCGATCTTTACTTGCGATTCTATAAACCCGTTACTCTGCGGGTGATGTGGCGACGACGTACTGTGGCGGAATCCATATTCGGCAGCAAACTCCGCGAACAGATGGCTGCTGTATTGCGGCCCGTTGTCCGACTTCAGCACGGCTGGGATGCCGTGCTCACCGAAAATCTCCTTGAGGTGCTGGATGATGGCCCTGCTGGTCGCTTGTCCGGCAGGCAGCTTCCGGGTGATAAAGTACTTGGAGTAGTAGTCGGCGGCAATGAGGTATTCTGACCCGCCGAGGTAGAACAGGTCCGTGCCTAAGGTGTGCCATGCCCTTGGCGGAATATCGGGCTGCACCAGTGGTTCCTTGGCTTGACTGCTCTGGTGGCGCTGGCACGTCGTGCAAGATGAGACAGTTGCTTCGATATCCTTGTTGATGTCCTTCCAGAAGACGGACGTTCTGGCTCGCAGCTTGGTCTTCTCTATGCATTGGTGGCTGGCGTGCAGCTTTTTTTTTTTTTTTTTTTTTTTTTTTACTGAATACCACAGTACCATCAGATGCTGCATAGCGGGGTTTTCCCCCTCATTGGCGGGGGAATCAGGACGCGACTGCTCTTCAGGATGAGACCGTCCTCGGTGCTCATCTCGTCGTGGAAATTCCAGTACGGGAGCAGAATTGCCGGCACCGCGCTCCTCTCTGATGGCCAGCCACTGAAGATCATCTCCTTCAGTGCTGACATCTCGGCGTCTTTAGCCGACTCCTCGCGGATCCTCATCATCGCTGCATCGCTGAATTGCGGGAACACGGCGTGTACACTGACGTAGAGGTCCTCAATTGGCTCTGTTTCCTCTGGCGACAGTCGGTATAGTGCGTCTGCGATCGGAATGTCCTTTCCGGGGCGGTACTTGATGGTCATGTTGTATGGCTGCAGCTTCAGCAGCATGCGCTGTAGACGCGGCGGGGCTGCGCGGAGGTGCTTGAGCTTGATTGACTCCAGCGGCTTGTGGTCGGATTCTACTGTGAATGACTGACCGAATAGGTAGGTGTGAAATCTTTCACACCCGTATACGACAGCTTAGAGCTCACGCTCAATATTGGCGTAGCGAGACTCCGTCTCGGTAAGCTTCTTGCTGGCGAATGCAACAGGCTTGTCGTCCTGCAGCAGAGTGGCGCCGAGACCTTTCATGGAAGCGTCGACTTGTAGTGTCGTTGCCTTGCCTGGGTCAAAGTAACTGAGCGTTACTTCTCTCGAAATAGCGGCCTTGACCTTGTCGAAGGTGCGCTGGTGGCTGTCTGTCCAGGCAAACGGTGTATCTGGCTTGGTCAGCTCCCGCAGGTGCGCGGTCAGTGTACTGGCATTCGGTATGAACGGGCTCATGTACGTGACAAGCCCGATGAACGTCTGGAGCTCGTCCTCGTTCTCGGGGTGCTCCATCTGCTTCAGCGCTGAGACCTTCTTCGGGTCGGGCTGTATTCCGTCAGTGCTGCAGATGATGCCGAAGAACTTGATCTTGTCCTCTTTGATGCGGCATTTGTCTGGGTTCAACTTGAGACCAGATTGTTCGCAGCGAACCATCATCTGGTGCATGTTGAGATCATGGTCCTCGTCTGACGTCCCGTATGTGACGATGTCATCTGCGATACCAGTGACGCCTGAGCACCCTTCGAACGTCTGGTCGATCATTGCTTGGAAGACATCTTGCGACATCTTGAGGCCGAATGGCATGCGAAGGAATCTGTAGCGCCCTAATGGTGTGTTGAAGGTGGTGAGGTAACTGGATTCGTCGTCGAGCTCCACATTCCAGTACCCACATTTGACGTCGACGATCGAGAACACTTTGGCACCTCTCAACTTCGGGGTGATCTCCTCAATGGTGGAGACCACGTGGTGCTCTCGCAGGATGGCGTGATTGAGGTCCTTGGGGTCTAGGCACAGGCGTAGCTTGCGATTGTCTTTGAGGCGGAACACGAGGCTGTTCACCCACGCTGTTGGTTCGCCTTCTTGGATCTTGGTGATGATGCCGTTCTGGATCATGTCCTCCAGCTCCGTTTTGATCTCGTCTCTCAGTGCGATGGCGTGGAGGTGGCGTGGAGGGTGTACAACCGGGACGACGTTGGGGTCCACCGTGATGTGGTACTTGCCTGGGAATTTCCCAATGCCATCGAAGCACTTCTGGTATTGCTTCATCAGGTCGTCTTTGTCTCGGATGCTCGCTGGCTTCTCCTGGACAGCGCAGTTCAGCGTGACTAACTGCAGGGCTGTTGCTGTCGGGAGACCGATGATAGCAGTGCCAGGGCAGTCCGTGATGTAGAAGTCAGCGAGTTGACTCTTGCCATCGTAGAGCACGGAATAGGACGGGTTCCGCATTGCTTTATCTTGGATCCGCCGTACGCTGTGAGGGTGGTACTTGACGGCTTCACGGACTTCGGCTTTAGGTATCCGTATGGTCCGACGTGCTGGGGGAACATTTGGCAGAACACTCTCAGCGTCAATATATTGCCCCGGGCGCCCGTATCCACCTTGGCTCTCAAGGTGGCCGGTCTGTTGGTGTTGTCCAGGCTGACATTGAGGGTCGCGAACACCTCTCGCTCTAGAGGCGGTGGGTGACGCTCGACGCTGTCGATGATGACGGCGTCGAAATGCAGTGCGTCGAAGCGTCTCCGTGGGCTGGGGCTCCTCTGGGGGTAGCGCTCCCGCGGGCTGGGGCTCCTCTGGCGCCAGCGTCCGCGTTGCTGACCCCTTCCATGTGCCTCGTCTCTCCCCTGCGAACGGCATACGCTTGCCCAGTGATTCGCCTTCCCGCATTTGTTGCAGGTGGAGCCGTGCGCTGGGCACTTGCTTGGGTGGTGGGTTCGTCCACATTTGCCGCAGTCTGCGTGTCCCACAGATTTGGAAATGGCGTGAACCGTTTCAGGTAGACGGCTGCTGCTGGTGGCGGTGGACAGCTGCTCCATGTGGCGCTGTGTTGCTTCATAAGTACGGGCCTTTTCAAGCGCTTCGTCCAGAGTCAAACCACTACCACCCTCCAGCAGGCGTTCTTGCACTTTCGAGTGCTTCGTCCCCACGATTAGCTGTTCTATCACGCGATCGTTAGTCTCCTGAGCGTCCCTGAACTTGCACTTGGACATCTTCTTCTTACACCTCGTAAAGAAATCATCTACAGACTCGTCGGGTTCCTGGCGGTGTTTCTGAAGCTCAAACCGAGCCAGTCGTGCATTTACCCGTGGCTGCAAATGCTTATTAAATTTCTTGAAGACGGCAGCTACTTTGGATTTGTCGCTTGCATTATCCCACTCGAAACTATTGAAAGCATCAACACCAGTTCTCCCGATCCATAGCATGACATAGGCGACCTTTTCCTTGTCGGACTTGTCGGAAAAGGGCCCTTGGAAAACTAGAAGGCAGTATTGTTGGAACCGCTCGAATTCGTCAGGTAAATCTGCGGCTTGCCAATCCATCGACGGCGGGGTAAATCCGGCTGCTTCTGCCATTTTACCTCTTGCACCGGTGGCGCTACTGCGACAATTCTAGGGCGTTTATTTAGTTTACTTCTGACACCATGTTTCGGGGTAAACAAGTTAGTTGTTTACGATAGGATTATATTCTCACTTGGCCATTGTAGGCAAATCATAAGAACCACGACATCTAAAGGATCCTGCTTGAAAGTAGGCAGCTGCGAGATGCGTATCTCGCGCATGCTCTTGCATGGCTACGTAATGCATTACATCATAATACAACAGAACCTACATTTATTATGACATCAGACACTGGACTCTACGACACAAGAACAAAATACAACAACGTGCGTAGATGATAGTCGAACGAAATTTCGCAACATTAAGGCTATCGCCGGAGGTCATTAACTACTGCATGAGTCTCGTCTACAGTTCTGTTCCATGCTACTTGACATCACCAAAGGATCGCACGACCAAAAGGCTGACACTTGCCACATAATGTCAACATTCCTTTTTCAACAGCGAAAGTATGTTTAGCCCGCCTTTTAAGGGCATTATTGATCAGTTATGAGGGAAACTGCCTGTTTATCTATGCCATTTCGAATTACATTGTCAATCCGCTCTACATATTCTGTGGGATTATTCTTCTCAACGTTTAATGATGATGCCAGTCCTTCTTCTTTCCCATCGTGGACCTTTCATATATCGACCTTGCTGTTAGGACAATAAAGTGAGTAATAACTTCATGTTCTCCGTTAAGTCCAAATTTGAAATTGAGTTATAACTTCATGTATTGACAGTATCCAAAATTACAAAAACATTCCGGTTTTACAGTACACTATCAACGTCACAATTCACGATTCACAATTCTCTCGCTGATTAATGCCTCTATGATCACCTTGTGAGTATCAGTTATACATACATACATACATACATACATACATCAACGTCACACATCACACCATACTCGCACATACAGTACTACACTTAAGAAAGCACCACTCCCTGCTCAATACACAGTGTTTCGGGAGTGGTGATTTCTTGCAGGTTTGCCGAGTCGAAGGTTCGATGGACTTCTCGTGTGCTCTGGATGGCAGTCGTGAGTCAGTCAAGTGTCAAGTAAAGTCGGCGGAATAGCGCGAGCTCCGGTGTGGGGAGCAAACCCTTTTCTTAAAAAATTGGAGGCTTATCTAATTTCGAAAGTAAAGGTGACGGCACCGACGCATTGCATACAGTCAGGTAAGCCGATTTCGTAACCGAACGTTTTCGTTCCCGTCTCATCATGGATAAATACAGGGAAGAAGACAATGCCAGGGACACCCAGTCGACGAGTCACTTGCAGCCAGGTGAGGATGCGTACGGGAGGAGACGAACAGGCGAGGATACTGGAAGTGACAACAAGCGTAAGTGGGAGGAAGCGTGAAAGACAACCACGAAAGCCAGTGATGAAGACAATGGAAGAGTCAGACACTGGACGAGTTGCCGGGCGGTGTGATGCAAGGGATGAGTCAGGACCTGGAGCGTCGGAAGTGACAAAAAGGCGACTGCCCAGTGGAAAGGACGAGTCAAGAGCTGCGACATCGGAGGTGACAAGAACGAGAAATTCCAACAGTCAGCAATCGGCAATCAAGAGTCATCTGTCGGTCAGTGATAGTTGTCGTGAGTTGTACAGAGATGATGTTTTCGCAGTTTTGGCCCGTGGCAGATCTGTATTACATTTGTATGTTTTGGAAGCGTTATAATTTCGCAAGTTGTCCCCTGAACTGTGTGTCCAGAAGGACTTTTTTAACTGAACTTTAATGTTTTCCACACGTATCGCGTAAATTCTTAATCTTTATTACCTCCCAACCTTTTTGTCACAGCCTGCGAGCCTATAGGCCTACCCGTGCTTTGTTTCCGCGTGCCGAGCCTTCCCGTATGGCTTTGAGAAACGCTCGTATAGGGACGTTCAATGTTCATGCCCTGTTTTCGAACTCAAAACACCGACAACTCGCTCATGATTTGCAAACGCACCGGGTCGACTTCTGTGGACTCCGGGAGCTGAGAACAAAGGATCCGTTCATCAGAAGTGTTAGTAAAACCCACAGGCTAGCGAGCTTTGGCCTAACAGACGACAGCCATGGTGGAATTGGCTTCGCTGTTTCAAAAATATTTGAAATGTGCAATTCAAGAATAAATAGAAAACTGTCGGATCTGGTGGGCTGTGTTGACCTATCATTTCCACAAGCCAAGAACTCATCACTGCCACTTTGGTTTGTCGTGGTGCATTGACCCACGAACCCAAAGTCAAAGGAAGAGCCTGAGCTCATAAACCAGTTCTACGACGCACTATCTTCCGTATGGAATGGGACAAGCAAACAAACGCTTGTCATCGGAGTGGGGAACTTCAACAGCAAAGTTGGCAGCGCTGTCACCTCTTGTATCGGCAATTACAGCAAGGGGACTCGCAATGAAAACGACCAGGCGCTTGTGGCTGGGCAAAATCTCGACTCAGTTGTTGCTAGCCAACAAATTATTCCGCTATTCAATGTGCTACCGAACAACATGGACTGGAAAGGTTAAAGACCGCAGTGCGATTCGTACTAGGAATATCTACAACAGGATTGACTATATGGTTGTTCAACCACATTGATAGCCTATCATTAACAAGGCCCGACGGTTTCCTGGTACTGAAGTGTTCAGTTATTGCACCACGTATGTCGCATTATTTTCGATTTACTTCGCAGTGTTGCTAACCGCCCGTATTTGTCCGCATTTTTACGGAAAACGAAGTTTTGTCCGCAGTGCGGATTTCAATCGAATATCCCGCAAACGATCATGTATATGAACGATTACTAAAACCATCGTAACTCCATCGTTTCTTGTGCAAATACAACAATCGAAGTGTCTACGTGGTAGCAAAAACTCCAAACTGTCCAATGCAACAATGGCTGAAGCGATGTCAGACTAATGAGATATCACGCGCCGTATTCGCTATTCAGGCATTCTTACCTTGGCAAAATCTAATTTTTGGTCGAACTCTTCGCCATTTTGGGGGGAAATCCTGAGCAACTGAGCACTTTATAATGATAAAGCCGGCTGAAGGTATTATTTTAATCGGTTCGATTTGCTTGCATATTAGGCTTGGAGACGACTTTGCTGTGTTACCGCGCCTGATTTGTTACGGCTTCATAATGGAGCTTGGCATCCTGGCGTTGACCCTGCCTAGAGCCTTCCAACGAGCCCTATATTGTGAAAATCAAAAAAAGTAGACCATAGTTATGACCTGGTGAAGTTGACAATTGTACTGGATTTGTACATAGGCTTCACAAGTGAACCATATCAGTCAAAATGTTGACCTGAAAAACGAGTACGGAAAACTCTGAAAAATTCAGCAAAATGGCACTGGGCAATACGCATGGGGGTAGAGGGCACTTGGTACCACTGACTTTGTCTGGTTTCAGGCCTGGCCGTGGCACTGCCTATGTGGTGTGGACACAGCGCTGGATTTCAGCTAAAGCCACCCACTTCGTGTGGGATCTCCACGTCCTTGGCCTCGACATGTCAAAAGCATTTGACACCAGTAGCTTCTTGAATAATTCGCCTCTTTCTCCACACGTGTATTATGATAACATAATGTGGGTCATCCGAAAAGAGAGCAGATCCCCAATAAGGCTGTTATATACACACCTGCTATTGAAGGACCATACATGTACATAGCGCTTCTTGTCGATTTGAAATATTTTATTTTATTTTATATATTTTTGGTTGGAATCCTTTTTTTGTTCTGAGTCCTTTTTCACTGAGAGGAGCATCATGGTGAGTCGATTGTCCAAGCCGGTTGTATTGCGTAGATAATGATAGACAAGAGCAGTGATGGACCAATGGGATTTGGGATAAAGAAGACGAGCTGTGAGACGTTGACGGGTGCTAGAATGATAAAGCACTTTTGTGCTCCCGCACATATTGCCAGGCGTCAGGCACTCCGCCTCCCTGCCTATCCGACCCGTCGTACACCACAAGAAAACTGAACTAAAGTTTTTCATAATTTAATTATTCGGCAAGACGGAGACGGGCAACGGACAAACAATAAAGTCCGGACACAACAAGGGAAACTTGAAATTGAAGAAAATGACAAACATCATGGCACCACATGAGCATGCGTGTCAACAAAACAAAACGCATGACAATGACGTAACCGTTCCACGGTGCATGCACAAACTGGATGTGAAACCCAAACAGTCCAACTGGGGGAAAAGGAGAGCGCAAAACAAAACAAAATATACCAAAGCACCACAACAAAATTGAGCCATGAAACGTCATTCTTTCCAATAAAAACTATATGCAAAAAGCGCTTTACACAAAGCATCTACAACTGTTCCCTTCAATCCAGTGCAGCAGATAATAATACTCACAGATATTAGAGGTTTGTTTAGCACGTTTCCAGTAGTCCTCTATATACACACAAGTATAATTACTATACTCTGCGTTCAGTTGTGCAGTTGAGAATACTTACAGTTCTTGGAGGTTTGGTAGACCAGAGAACACACCGTCACTTAAATTCTGGATCTGATTATTGTACAATAATCTACAAACGAAAAAGCACAAGGAAAATGTTGTTCTTGCATAGTTATTTCCCACCGCCTCCAAACTACTGTTTAAATTATTTATTTTAATATTTATTTATTTATTACAGCATCTCATAGCACAGTGAGAACACCGGCCAATACAAAGAGAGAGGGTGTTAGCCAACCACGGCAAGGCAGGGAGAAGGGTATGTTGGCAAAGGGTATGTTGGCAACCCCATTTTTGTTATGTACATGAAGAAATGGAGCAGAAGTAACGGAAGTGCTTGCTATTTTTTTAAAAGAGTATCGAATAGAAGGCCCCGAGAACGGGAAACCAAAAAAACAAAACAAAAACAGCAACATCAATTCACTGATTATGCACATTGATTGAAAGCAAATCACAACAATGATTTTAAGAGTTAAGCTGTCATTTAGCCAATTTGACGCGGAAATCTGCGATAGTAGTGCAGGACTTCAGGTCGTCTGGTAAGTAATGCAAAACAAGAGCCGATTAACTTGAAAAGGACAGAAAGGCAGACATAGATCTATAGCGATTGATACTCATGTTATGAGTTGTTGAGCCGCGAGTAGTTCGGGTAGCTATATTATGAGGTTCTGGAAATGTCAATGCTTTTCAAGCAGAATCTGTTATTGTTTTATAGAATTATCCACAAAGGGCAAATGACTCATGGATTCAATTAGTAATCTAAAGGCCATAATTATAATCTTCGTTCCGCGTTTCCTAAAACTATAGAACATTTGTAAGTTAGAGAGGGATACGTGATTTTGCATTACGCACTGTAGGGCAGCTCTATAAATATACGAAAATGTGCTGCTCCATTTACTGTGCGCTGCTATCAAGGTGTCCAATGCACGTAACCCTTTACATCCAACTAATTACGGTTTCACCTCTTGACGGTACCCAGTTACTACTCTGGACATCTGGACACCGTCTTCCATTCTCTCAATGGGCACTGACTTTTTTCAAAGTCTTGCTCGTTACGCTCAGTGTGTAGACGCAACCTCTCTGTGTAGGATCTGATTGCGCTCTTCCTTCATGCCCTTTCCTCTTTGCGTATCAACTGTGATTGCCGGCTGTAGCAGGAGATCCTTTTGCTTTTTGGTTGGGGACTTAGTGAAATGGAAATAGCGTTTTTGCCCAAAGGTCCCCTCCACACAGCAAGGCGTACTCTTGTTGGAAGTGCAAGTGCGCAGCGTGATTTTTTGAAGAAAAAAAGGGACAGTCGAGGGTTATGCATGAAGTTTTCAGGAACATTCTTTATCAAACAAAAACACGTCACTTTACCGAGAGTTTTGGTTTGAAATCCCCAGGACCCCGAGAGTAGTGTATGAAGCCTCTTTTATGGTCGAAAGAAACACAATGGATGAAAATGCAATCCAAATTTAATGTGTCGCATCCCTGGCTCCCAGTGACCGGACCCAAGAATCACTACAAGCGGCAACCGAATAGACGTGTGGCCTCACGACAAGCCCAGCACAACCCAGGGGCCAACCAATATAGCTGGCTTGGTCCAAGTTCAACCCCACACGATCAACAGAAAAAGACTGTTAGTTTTACGTTGTGAGTAGTCATTCAAATCCGAGCTCAAAGTAAACCAAGACAGAGAGCCGAGACCGAGTCTCGGTTGCAGTAAAAGAGTAAGAGTAAGGGAGAGCGAGAGCTTCTTTTATAGCGCAATTTAGAGATATATGGCGTGATCATTGCCTAGAATATGTTGAAAACATACAACAGCCGACGGAACAAATCGAGATTAGTGGCAGATCTGCAATCATTCGAGTGAGAGTGGCGCGCGAGAGAGAGAGCTCGACTGCGGAACAACGAAATATAAAGGACCTGGGTAGCTATGGCAAACATGGGCGCGCAAGTAGCTACCCCGGCCAAATGAATAATGCATGAACTAATGAATATGAACTAATGACTTGTGGGCCTAACATACCACCCCTCCATGAAAAAGAATCCCGCGTCCTCGCGGAGGAAAAAAAGAAAAAGAAAAAGGATAAAAAATGACTGAGGGAGAAAACACACACACACACGCACATACACACATACACACACTGCACGCGCGCACGGATCTCACAAATTATTATTTTTACTAGTACCATGCATTAAAGTTATTGTTCCTGTACTTCTCTAAGTCTAAAGATAAGAAACTAGATGTGACCAGGAACCTACTGATACGGCTTGCATGGCTAAAGCGTATTTGCACTTCTGCTAAACATCAACAATTGGAGCGTTGTTCACCGTGATCGGACCTCTATTTTACTAATATTTTATGAACATATGCGCGCACACACACTGCAAAAATCGAGGTATTTCCAGGGCATACTAGAACAGGTAAAACTGGAATATGAGCAGCCAGTCAGCAGAAAAGCAGAATGCACATACGGAATCATTCGAGAAGAAAGAGAAAGAAAGACATGGAGAAGAAAGACCAAATTGGGACGTGGGGAGCCCGCTCACCCACGTCAGTGTACAATGTGCGTATATGAGGGTCACGTTGGGGAGCCCGCCCACCCAACGTGCCATAGTTCAGCGGCTTCTTATGGTAAGTTCTGCTGCATTCTTGGTCCCTCTTGCGTGATACTCTGACCTCTTGCGCGGTGACGGTTTTGGTTGTTTGTTTGAAGTTTTATTTTACATCGCAAACCAAACGGGCATTGATGCCCAATATTATGATGGCGATGGAATAAAAAGTGTAGCTCGATAAAGCTTCACTTGCGAAAATGAGAAAACAGTCAAAAGGAAGTATTTGTACCGGTAATTACAAGTCAAGTTCGAACGAAGTAACAATCAGGGAGAAATAGGAAGATGAGGACCTATGCCAGAGGGAGGTGCTATTCGGCCATATTAACCGTAGAAAAACACTTTCAGCAATCTTTTAAACGGGGTTGGACGACGAGCGGACGTGAGTTCCTGTGGCAGGGTGTTCCAAAGCTTCACGGCGGAAACCAATGGTCGGCTGTCGCCAGATGTTCGCCGAGTTAGCGGAACAACGTATTTGCAATTGTCATTGCCACGGGTGTTACTGGGAGGTTGGAGGGCTACTCTATCTTTCAGAAGAGGGCTGATGCTGCTGGTGTGGACACGGTGCATAAGGAAACGGAGTTTGCATTTGGCACGTTCAATTACAGGGGTCAGGGAAAGGCGAGTGTATATAGGAGTGGTATGGGACGGGAAGGGCAGATTGGCTACGCAGCGAACACATCGCTTGTCGAGGACAGTGAGCTGGTGCCGCTGCTGAGCCGTGAGGGCAGAGAAGAACGCGTTTGATCCATAAAGCATGTCAGGAAGTATAAGGGCAGAATAGAAGAGGAGCGACTGGCGTTCAGATAGCGACGGGCGGATGGTTCTCAGGGTGGTTAGCTTCTGGGAAGTTTTACGTACTATGCTGGAGACCTGCGCGTCCCACCGAAGACAGGAATCGGTTCTTGCACAGGTCTCCTCTCTTGCACTTAGCTCTTGTTATACAATGTCATGTTAATCTTGCCTCCTTGCACGAAGCAAGGAGGCATCGCGGAACCCTGTAGAACGTCGTTGTGATGTGGTTTTGCACAAAGCCTGGAGACACATTTCCAGGAAGTGAAGCACTTCCAGGAAACGTACAGCGCGAGAACCTACCTGACCAGGTTCCGGCGTTGAGTCACATGGCAAAAAGGGGTGTCACCGACGTGGGAAAGCGGGTGTCGCTCAACCTACATGCTAAGCACGTGGGCAAGACACTGGCCAAACCACATCTTAATAAAAAGGGCGTGACAGCTCAGCACAGAGATGCTCACTATGTACATCCTGCTGTCACAGGACTATCAGCCAGCAGTCGTACCTTTCAGGAACGTGACAAATGCAAACCCGAAAACCATAAAAGGAAAATTCTAACCAAAAGAGTGTGTGATTAACATTATAGAGTAGTAGTTGATTTCCCGGGATTTTCCGGGAAAACCGGGGGTTCGCCTGTATTCAAATTGTGACGACCAATCAGGGACCAATACGTACAGAAAAATGATCAATCACACACGACTCTCATTCCCAGACCAAACTAACACTGCGCATATTCAGCATTCACTTGACAGTCACTCTCACAGAGACGGAAACAGATTCTCACACTCTGACACGGCATACTCTTGAAAACACCACATACTATAAATGTCACACATCACAACATACTCGCACGTACACTTAAGACCATACTTTTCCTGGTGTTGGGCTGACTGCTCAGCAAACTTTCTCCCACCCACTCTCTTGCTTTAAAGCGACGTTTTCGAGGAGAGTATTTTAACTCAAAACAGATACAACTCGCTTGTGATTTGCAAACGTATCGCATCGACTTCTGAGGATTTCAGGAGCTGAGTGAAAAGGACCCGTTCGACAGAAGTATCAGTAAAACTCACAGTCTAATGAGGTTCAGCAAAACAGAGTGGGTACACATATCTGCCTTCACCTCTGAATGGCGAAGATCCAAGCAACTTGGCTCTCTCTTGGGGGAAGAGGAAGACTTGAGCCCACGAATGGACAAAGCATCAACATCGTATGGCCGCATGTATTCGCTCTGGATACGACGTCAACTTGTATCCGAGGAAACAAAACTTTGTCTATGCAATGCCATTGTCCTACCAACGGTATTCCACAACTGCGAAACCTGGGGACTGACGGAGGCTGCACTGAAGAAGCTGAACGCCTTCCATAGACGTCAACTACCGACCTTTTTCGGAATTAGGTTTTTTTTGTATCCCGCCATCATGTCCAAAAAAGACCTATATTCCAGAGCACACACACAGCCACTCTCGCACATCGTTGCTGTCCGCCGTTTCCGGATGCTAGTGTAGCTTTGGCACGCTGGTGACTTCCCAGAAGTGCGCTATCCGCAGTTTCTTCGGTCTGCCACAGTGGTCGCGCACTAGCCCGATTTTTGAACAGCTCCGCCTCACCACCCTGGAGGACATGTTTAACATTAAGCTCCTCATCTTTGTCCGTCGTTGTCTGCTCTCCCGAGGTAGCTCCCTCTTCACCAGCTTCTTCGTGAGTTACTTGTGACCGCACTGGGGGAGCAGCACATCACCTCGTTCGAGTACCATTTTGGCCCAGTCCTGCGGGTCGAGCAACCATGCAGTACGTCAGCGCAGTCCTGTGGAACCAGCTTCCGTCTGATCTCCATTCCGAGGTGCCCTGCTAAAAGCGCATCATGGCTCCGTTTAAATTCTTTCCGACTAGTGTGTTTCTGTGGTATAGCGGACTGAAGAATAGTAAACATGTTTTGTGTATGAAGCTACTTCAAGTATTTTGTATATATGTAGGACTCAGTATAGAGTCCATGCACTATATGATGTCCAGCACCCTATATAGAGTCCATTGGTCCAAAATCCACTATACAGAGTACAGGAGTCCACTCAGTTTTGATCAGCTTCATCCTGCCGCGCAATCCCCTATATGGAGTACACTTTTTCTACAAGTCCCCTATTCACGGTCCAGGAGTCCAGTTTATCCAGTCAAGCCTGTACTGTGTGTTGTGCCCGAAAGAGAACAAACACCTTTTCAGTTTTGCTAGCCTCGCGGCAGCGCATTCCTTTCTTCACTTCAGCCATGGCTGTCAGTTCTGCTGTGCAGTTGCTGACAGTAATCTGTCTCAAGGTAACCAAGGAGGATAAGGAGACGTTCAAAATCAAATCTGGAAAGCGTCTTGTGGTTCTCTGAAGACGTTTCATCAGTGCGCGGGATGAAAGCAGAAATTGCAGAGCGAGAAAAGTTCAGCACAGTTCAAATCTGACGAGTCAGGTACACTGACACTCTCTTTCGTTCGACGCCACAAAGATCCCCTGTTTGGCTGGCCATTGCTGCCAGTAAGACGTTTGCACGGTCTCATCAGAGCGAGGGATGAAAGCAGAAAGCGGAGAACGAGAAAAGTTCAGCACAGTTCCAATCTGACGAGTCAGATACACTGACACTCTCTTTCGTTCGACGCCACAAGGATACCCTGTTCGACTGGACAAGAGCTGCCTGTACCACCGTGTCAAAAGGCTATCCAACAACATGGCAGGACGATGACTGAGGTAAGGAAGCTTTTACTCGTTTCGATTGGTCTGCTGTTCTGTCGTTATGCTTGAATTTGTTTCCATTTTCAAGGAGCGTATCGCGTTTGTTTGATGTTGCTTGAATGAATGCCCTAAAAGTAATCAACCACTTCGTAATAATCCTCAAGGACTGCAAGGACTTTGCATCAATCGTATACAATCGTCAGCTATCATCAATTATTATTTTATTTCATGAGAAATGTATTTTTATCCCTGTGATAATATTATGTAACTCCACGACACTCTTCCTCTACTAGGCTCTAGTATGATGTCAAATACAATGGGATCCACAAACGCAGTGCCAGTGTACTAGTAGTAGTAGTAGGAGGAGGATTTCTTGTATGCCGATGACAAGAAAAAGCTTCAAGCTAATACTCGTATTCCATGAAGTAACCGTTTTGATGTCACAAACATGACATTGTGTCAGTGAAACTGCCTCGTGACAACAAATCATTGCATTTCCATCTTGGGGAAGACTGACTGACGGCAACGCTGTACAGATTGTTCGAATCATCTCATTTCAATTTAGTTACAGTGAAGTGAAACACTGTGTACACTACATGTATGGTGGTGTGTCTGTGCGTCTTGAGTGTGCACAAACGACCTTATTCCTCGTATTTCTAATAGATTATTGTCCCCACCGTCACCTGTTCACAGGTCTTTGCGTGGATGGATTTTCATTGAGCATCACATTCGATGAAAACTTGGTAGTTGTGTGCTCCCATGCATCATTACGGTAATAAGCGTATCCTTGTGCTACCTATTTGTTGCAGGTGTGCTGATCTTCAGAAGCTTGCGGAACTGAGTGCTGCTGAACATTTGCATGGCCATGAGCGATGGTGAAGCTTGCCATTGCACTCTCAGCATGTGCTAGTATTATGCTGACTACTACACTATGTTACTCTCTTACACTACTACATGTATGTAAACGTGCGTGCAGCCGCCCACGTATGCATTCGTTTCGTATAATTATTTGTTATCTCTCTTGACTTTACGTGTAAATAGGTGGACGTTTGCATGGCTGTTGGAGTTGCGTGTGTATTGTGTCTCTACTCTTTTCTTGGTGTTTTCTTGGTGTTTTCTTGGCGTTGTATAAGTGTGTGTGCGTGCGCACAATAATTTTAAAAAAAATCACGGTTCGCGTGAGACTCGGCTGGAAGCCGGGCATTCCGCATAATTTAAAACAAATAATTAATCCTTGGCTCTCCATTATTCTCTTTCAATTCTTGGTTTTTTCTAGGTATTTTCTGCGCGTTGTGTGGGTGTGTGCATGTGTGTGTGTGCGTGCGCAATACTTTGGCAACACTACATGATTGAGATATTGTAATTTGCAGCGTCTGCGAAGAGACCACTTGATTTGAGGATGGTGTTTGTAGGTTTTTTCATGTAATGAAGTGGCTGCAGTGGCGCCTCAATACTTTTTTTTATCTTGAGAAGTGAATGATGTAAAGAATTAAAGGGAGAGGCCGTTTTCTGGTTAATATTCACTGCTTACTGATGTGTATCTATATTCATTACGTCATAGTTGTACTGCATGCACGCACACACACAGATTAGTTGAGTGTGCTTCTTTTTCCTGTTGTTCTTTCTCATGACATGTTTTGTTTCTGTTCCCAAGTCTTCACGAATAAATAGTAACGTATCATGGCGCAGTGAACTTGTTCTTTCCTGTGTCCGTGCCTTGTGTCCGCACCTTGTAGTGTTTGCACGGGCCCAGTTGTTTTTCCGTGTGAAGTAGTAGTTTCCGCGATCGAAACTCTGTCTCAGTTGAATTATTTTAGTAGTGTATTTGTTCGTACTCGTGGACGAGTGACTAATCGTAATGGAACAATTACAGGACGATACCGGATTTGACCTGTCCTCCGCGACCGAGCGACAGCAGGAATCTCAAATGGGTGTCCTGATGAAATTTATGGAGCAGCAGATGCGTGAAGCTGAGGCTCGTGATAAGGCGATGCAAGATCTGTTCAAGAATGTTCAGAGCAGGTCGCTATCACCGTCGCAGCCTCAATTCACTCCGCAGCCCTCAGCACCAGCTCAGTCCACCTCGCAGACCTCAGCACCACGGCCAGTGAACAGTGTTTCCTGCCCCCACTTATTGTCGTCTGCGACGCTGGCTGATTTTCACTCCTTCGTTGAAAGCTGGAGAGATTTTAGTGTTTGCCAGCATTTGGCCAGCCAGGCTCGTGAGGCCAGAGTGGCAACACTCCGTCAGTGTTTCTATGAGGAGCTGCGACGTTTTATCCGAGAGGATATTATCTGCATACCAGCTTCAGCTGATGTCGACCTGATGCTGGAGCGCATTCAGGCGTATATCAGACGGCAACGTAATCCACTGTTGGACCGCATAGAGTTTTACCAGCGTGTCCAGCAAGCTGGAGAATCATTTGATGCGTTTTACACAGCTCTGTGTGAACTACAAAGTGCATGCGATTTCTTGTCACACAGCCTATGTGGAACGTGTGATGCTCGCTGCTGTGCGCAGTGCAAAGGCCTCGGCCGTACCCTCAAGGAGGAATCTCTGCGCAACCGCGTCGTAATTGGTGTGCGGAACGATGAGACGCGACACAAGTTGCTCGCAACTCATGGTCTCACGCTCGACCAGGCTGTCACCCTCTGTCGGACGGAGGAAGCAGCATACCACACCAAGGCACACATGCCCAGTCCTGGCCTCCAGGCAAGTGCTGCCAAGCAGTCGGCGTACAAGCAGCAGAAACGTCACAAGCCAGCTGACTCTACGCCAAGTGAGACATCAAGTGCGACCAAGTCCACTTGTCCAAATTGTGGTCGTTCTGACCACACGAAATCTGCATGTCCTGCCAAGGGCAAGAAGTGCAACTCCTGTCATGGCATTGGGCATTTTCAGCGAATGTGCAAGCGCCAGAAACAGCCGAAGACTAGCTCTGCTGCCAAGCTTGGACAGCTGAAGCTACAGCGTGCGTCTCGCGTGGACCGTCGCACAGTACCTGTTTCGACCATGCTGCAAACAGAGGATCAGCCATCCCAACTGTCCTGGGCACCAGACACAGGCAGTGACGTTGATGCCATTGGCGAGGAGCACCTCACACAGATCGGTGGGTTCGTCGAGAACTTAGATGACGACCACGACTGTGTGCAGGCTGTGACCGGTGAGCCGCTACGCAACCTGGGCAAGATACGTGCGACTCTACGAGTCGGTGAGACGCAGCATGAAACCGTCATCCATGTGTACAAGGGTCTACACGATGCCCTGCTCTCATACCTCATTGCGTGCGCTGAAGTTTCTCCCACCTGATTGGCCAGTCCAATTCACCGCTGAACACGAGGGTGCATCTTCACCCAAGATCTGTGCAGCTGTTTCGTCATGCGCTCATCCTAGTGATGCTGAGTTAGCGCGGACACGTGAGCAGCTCCTGCAAGAGTTCGCTGGCGTTTTCTCGGATTCCGGTCTGAAGCCAATGGAAGGTCCGCCAATGGAAATTGAGCTACAGCATGATTCTAAGCCTTCCTGTGTGTACACTGCTCGACCAATGCCGTATGCGTTCCGTGATCAGATCAAGACTCAGCTCGACGGCATGGTCAGCGACGGGATTATTGAACCAGTGACGGAGCCCAGTGAATGGTGCCATCCGATTGTCATAGTAGACAAGAAGGGCAGCACTGAGAAGCGCCTCACAGTTGACTTCAAGCGGCTGAACGACCAAGTCCGTCGTCCCGCGCATCCCGTACATACGGCACGTGACGTTGTCTCTGGAGTTGGCTCTGCTAAGTTCTTTACGAAGCTCGATGCAAGGCACGGCTACTGGCAGATTCCTCTCAGTGACACTGCTCAGGAATTCACCACGTTCATCACCCCGTACGGCAGATATCGTTATCTACGGAACCCGCAGGGTCTAATATCTGCTGGGGATGAGTTCAACCGGCGCACTGATGCTGCGTTCTCTGCCATCCCGCGTCTCGGCAAGGTAGTCGATGATTGCCTAGCGTACGACGACGACTTTCTGTCGCATGTCAGCCACGTGCGCGAGATTTTGCTCTGCGCCAGGGAGCATGGTATCACGTTCAGCCCCGCCAAGTTTGTGTTCGGTACGCAACGTGTCCATTTCTGCGGCTACAACGTCACGCCTGATGGCTGGGTCGTCGACGATGATAAGACGTCCGGTATTCGCCAGTTTCCAGTACCCGCCAACAGAACTGATCTCCGTTCGTTCCTCGGTCTAGTGAACCAATGTGGCGAGTTCACTCCACATCTAGCCGAGTTGACCAATCCTCTGCGTGGCCTGCTCAAGACCTCCCGTGAGTTCATGTGGGACGTTAGCCACACTGCAGCGTTTGAACGGACACAGGAAGCTCTCTTGTCTCCTCCGGTTCTCGCATTCTATCAAGTTGGTCAAGACCTCCGGCTTGAAACCGATGCATCCGCTCTAAGAGGTCTCGGATTCGTGCTTTGGCAAAAGCAGAATGATCAGTGGCGTATTATTCAGTGTGGATCCCGCTACCTGTCTGATGCTGAAACACGTTATGCTGTCATCGAGTTGGAAATGCTCGCTGTAGTATGGGCCGTGCGCAAATGCCGCATCTACCTGTCTGGTGCGCCATTTGAAGTCGTCACCGACCACAAGCCCCTGATTCCGATCATCAACTCATATTCGTTGGATCAGATCGAGAACCCGCGTCTTCTACGATTACGCCTCAAGCTCCAAGCCTATCAGCTGCAGGCATCTTGGCGAAAAGGTTCTGAAAATGCCTTCGCCCATGCGCTGTCCCGGAATCCTGTTGGCATTCCTTCCACCACTGATGAGCTTGGTGAAGCCCCGTCGCTTCATTGCCGCAGCATTCAGATCTGCATGGTGTACTCGGACACTGAGCCGAATGCGAATCTCAAAGTTGCAGAGCTGCGGGAAGCTGCAGCTGCAGATGCCACGTACCAGTCATTGATTGAGTGTATCTTGACTGGATTCCCTGATCGCCAGCAGAAGTTGCCTGCTCCGTTACGTGCGTACTGGAATGGACGTGAGCATCTCTCCGTCGACCATGGCATTGTGTTGAAGGGCAACCGCATTGTTGTTCCTGAATCATTGCGTGCTCAGGTATTGCACAACCTCCACGCTTCACACCAAGGCCTAGTGCGTACTAAGTCTCGTGCGCGTCAGCTTGTATACTGGTCCGGTTTCACCAAGGACATTGATACACTCGTTCGTTCTTGTCCTGCTTGTCGCGCACACCAGTCGTCCCAGCCAGCTGAGCCCCTGCTGAACGACCGCACCCCAACACTATCGTTTGAATGTGCATCTGCCCATTTGTTCACTTGTCAAGGTCACGACTTCCTTGTGTATGCAGATCGTTTGACCGGTTGGCCCTGTGTCGCGCGCACTGGCCGCATCACCTCATCGCATGACGTGATACTCGCATTCCGTCGCTGGTTCTCTGATGTTGGTGTTCCTGCTGTGCTGTGTACAGATGGTGGTCCCCAGTTCTCCTCGCATAAGTTTGCTGAGTTTTGTAAGCGCTGGCAGGTAAACCATGTCATGTCCTCTCCCCACTACCCACAGAGTAATTGGCACGCCGAAGCTGCTGTCAAAGCCATGAAGCGTCTTATCACCAAGACAACCGTGAATGGCAATCTTGACACAGATGACTTCCGCCGAGGGCTACTGGAATGGCGAAACACATCTGGCTCCTCTGGTCAGAGCCCCGCTGAGCTCCTATATGGCCGCTCTCTCCAGTAATTCGTCATTGCACATTTGAAGGAGTTTGATTCATCCTGGCTCTCCAAAGCGACGACACATGATGTGACTGCCATGCCATCCGACGATGCCGTCACAGACAAGTCGTCAACTTGTCGCTTGTTGCCGCAGCTCCGCCTCGGCACCCACGTGGATGTTCAGCATCCGCGCACCAAGCAGTGGTCTATTCGTGGGGTCATTGTTGCTGTCGGTAATCATCGGGACCACCTAGTGAAGTTGCCGAGTGGTCGCAGTTATTGGCGGAACCGCAGATTCCTGCGTCCGTATCGCCCACTTGTGCCTGCACCGCTCGTTGTCCGACCGGCTGCTGCTGACGCCTCTTCCCCGCCGCCGCCGTCCCGCCGCAGCGCACGTCAGCGCAAGCCACCCCAGCGTTTAAACATGGGTTCGCATCATGGACAGTCCTATGATTGACACTCTTGATCACTAATGTCAATTTCTGCTGTCTTTGCTTTGTTCTTTTCATTCTTCATTTTGTTTTATTTATGATAGATGTTGCTGTCACAGGTTTCGCCACATCTCGAAGGGGCGTGATGTGTATCTATATTCAATACGTCATAGTTGTACTGCATGCACGCACACACACAGATTAGTTGAGTGTGCTTCTTTTTCCTGTTGTTCTTTCTCATGACATGTTTTGTTTCTGTTCCCAAGTCTTCACGAATAAATAGTAACGTATCACTTACAGCAGATCCTATGTCTAGTTTTGAACTCTGGATAGGGATGCCTAATTGGCTGGACTTTATACAGGGAGTGTTGTCCACATAAAGACTCTATATAGTTGATTTCAAAGTTTGGACTCCGTACAGTTGATTTTGGACCAATGGACTCTATATAGGGGCGAAGCCAATTGGCTGGACTCTATACAGGGAGTGATGTCCATCTAAACTTAGAGCTCACAGTTGATTCCAAGTTTGGACTCTGTACAGTGGATTTTGGACCAATGGACTCTATATAGGGGTTGGACATCATATAGGGGCTGGACGCTCTACTGAGTCCAACATATAGTATGTTCCCATTCCGTTTTTGCTTTGGTGTAACCCTGAGGTTTATTTGCTTATTTATTTATACCCTTCCTCTCTCCGTTCTTCTGTTCCTGTTCTCTCTCATTCCTTCTGTTGTCCACATTTATCAAAGGAGGCGAAATCACCTGTTTGTGTTCCCATTCCGTTTTGCTTTCGTGTAGCCCTGAGGTTGATTTGCTTATTTATTTCTACCCTTCCGCTCTCCGTACTTCTGCCCCCCCCCCCCTCTCTCTCTTTCATTCCTTCTGTCGTCCACATGTATCAAAGGAGGCGAAATCGCCTGTTTGTGGTGCGACGTTAAATAAACTCCTACAAGAACAGCCCTGGTGGAGTTGGCTTCGCTGTTTCAAAAATATTTGAACTGTGCATTTGAAAAAAACAAAAAAATGTCGGATCTGGTGGGCTGTGTCGACCTATCGTTTCTGCAACCCGAGAACTCATCACTGCCAGTTCGGTTTGTCGTGGCACATGGAACCACGAACACAAAGGCAAAGGAAGAGCCCGAGCTCATAGACCAGTTCTACGACGCACTATCTTCCGCATGGAATGGGACAAGCAAACGAACGCTTGTCATCGAAGTGGGCAACTTCAACAGCAAAGTTGGCAGCGCTGTCACCTTGTGTGCCGGAAATTACAGCAAGGGGAATCGCAATGAAAACGACCAGGCACTTGTGGACAGGGCAAAAACTCGCATCAGTTGTTGCTGGCCAGCATTTTATTCCGCTATTCAATACGCTACCGAACAACATGGACTACAAAAGGTTAAAGACAGCAGTACGATTCGTACTGGGAATATATACAACAGGATTGACTATATGGTTGTTCCACCATATTGACAGCCTATCATTAACAAGGCCCGACCGTATCCTGGTACAGAAGTGTTCAGTTATTGCACCACGTATGTCGCATTATGTTCGATTTACTTCGCAGTGTTGCTAACCGCCCGTATTTGTCCGCATTTTTACGGAAAACGAAGTTTTGTCCGCAGTGCGGATTTCAATCGAATATCCCGCAAACGATCATGTATATGAATGATTACTAAAACCATCGTAACTCCATCATTTCTTGTGCAAATTCAACAATCGAAGAGTCTACGTGGTACCAAAAACTCCAAACTGTCCAATGCAACAATGGCTGAAGCGATGTTGGACCAATGAGATATCTCGCGCCGTATTCAGGCATTCTTACCTTGGCAAAATTTAATTGTTGGACGAACTCTTCGCCATTTTGGGGGGAAATCCCTTTTTGCGTGCTCTTTGAGCAACTGAGCACTTTATAATGATGAAGCCGGCTGAAGATTTTTTCGATAGGCTGGGAAAATGTGAGGGTTCCGTGAAGAAGGAGAGCGGAATGGTGTTGTTGGGACGATATGCTTGCCTATTAGGCTTGGAGACGACTTTGCTGTGTTACCGCGCCTGATTTGTTACGGCTTCATAATGGAGCTTGGCGTCGTGGCGTTGACCCTGCCTAGAGCTTTCCAGCGAGCCCTAGATCGTGAAATCAAGCGAAGGTTTTAACTGAGAGGAGCATCATGGCGAGTCGATTGTCCAAGCCAGTTGTATTTCGTAGATAACGATAGACAAGAGCAGTGATGTAGCGATGGGAGTTGGGATACAGAAGATGAGCTGTGAGACTTTGACGGGTCACTAGAATGATAAAGGCACTTTTGTGCTCTCACACATGTTGTCCAGGCGTCAGGCACCCAGCCACCCTTCCTATTCGCCCCGCCATACACAAGAACAAAACTGAAGTAAAGTTTTACATAATTTAATTATTCCCGTAGCTATGCAAAAGACGTTATTTCAGTAACGTCTGGCGCTAGCCAGGGTCACACAGCTTGAATTTGGTGTATATTTATTTAAAACTCAGATGTTGAGCCATAAATAAATGTGAAAAGGAAAAGGACAGTTACAGTGATGGAGAGTTACTCTTAACTCGTATCCAGAATTATGTCCTTTTCCTTTCCACATTTATTTATTTATTTGTTTTGTTTTTTTTTGTGCCAGGCCTGGCGCTATCCTGTATCTTTCTGTGACGGGAATGGTCTTAGAGACTGCTTCCCCATTCCCGTAGGCCTTCCAATCACATAATGACTTACACTCTTTCTGCAGGCTCTGTATGGTGATCCCCGAATTACTTATTACTATTCATGCATAATGGACAACTATTTCTCTACACCTTAGAACTAGAAGCCACTCTAATGCTTCCATTGCCATATCTAAGCACCGGACAACTGATGGAGTAAATTCTTTTTCTAATCGTGCCGCAATTTTCTTTAATACACTACCTGCCGAGTGGCGCAGGCACCACCGTACCTCTACATTTGCAAACCAACTCAGGGGTCTTTTTAAAGACCCAGTGGCGTTTAAGAAGTATTTTGACCTTCTTTTTGGAATCTGTTGAGTTTCTCGATGATCTTGATAGTTCTTGTACTAAGATTGAAGTTGACTTGGTGTTTGATTACTGTACTGCTTGATGTCTGAATTCCAATTTTTTTTTCAATTTTTTTTCTTTTCCTTTCCTTTCCACTTATCCCGTTATCGGCCCTCTTAAGAGTTGTGTGTATCACTGTTGAGGCATCCGATGGTAAATAAAATAAATACTACTACTACACACATCCTTATTCTACCTCCCACACCGTACTCTGAACACAGCAGGGAGTCGAATATGACTCCCTGCATTTATTCTGAAATATGAAGCTGGCCACGACGAGGGTTTCCCCGCAGTTCTTGGTTAGTCCAGAAGGAGTGAGTTCGATGTGTTGTGTCGACTGGAGCTGCTAGTAAATTAGTATGCTTACTGTTACACTTTCCCGTACCGTACCATCTAAGACAGCTGGCCACAAACAGTTGACCACAATATTCAAATAGGGCTTAAAAATGCAAGATCTTAACGTGAAGCAACTTGGAAGAATGGGTATGAATGCGAAGTGTATCGGGGAATGCATGTAGGGCAATGGTGCGGGTTCGAATCCCAGGTTATAGGAGAATTTGAAAATGTATAACATCCCTATGCTTTTTTTGCCCAGGTGTCGTGTTACCCTCGACTGTACCTGTCCCGTACCGTACCGTACCATCAAAGATGGCTGGCCACAAACAGCTGGCCACAATGTTCAAACAGGGCTTTCAAAAGGAAGATAATAACGTGAAGCAACTTCGAAGAAGTAGAATGTATGTGAAGTGTATCGGAGGATGCATGCAGGGTGATAGTGCGGGTTCAAATCCCAGGTTATGTCTTGAAAAAAGAAGGAAAATGGAAATTTTATAACATCCCTATGCTTTTTTTAGCCTAGGTCATCAAGGCAAAAAAAAGCATAGTGGAGGGTCCTGAGCTTTCAAGCTCTCTCATTCTACAAGACGGAGACGGGCAACGGACGAACAAAGAAGACCGGACACAACAAGGGAAACTGGAAACTGAAGAATATGAAAAACATCAATGCACCACATGAGCATGCGCGCAAACAAAACAAAATGCATGACGTAACCATTGGCATTCCATGGTGCATGCACAAACTGGATGTGAAACCAAAACAGTCCAACGGACCGTATGCGTGTTAAAACAAAATGGCGTCACGATATATTGAAAGTGGTATAGTTGGTGGTACGAGTGTTCAAACCCATTTGAACTTCATACTGTTCGTCTTCTTTTTGACATGCTCTCTTTCCATCGTCCTTAGCTTTTGTTTGTTGAGAGCTGTTTTGGCTTTCTCCTATACCTCTGGGGGATGCCAGGTGATGGTTTTGAGAGGCTGGTGATGGCTGTGAGCGAGAGTTTGCCAATCGGCGTCGTCCTCGCTATAGCGATGAAAATACTAGTTACTGCGCAACTGGCAGATATCACGACACGTCGGAGCGTCCAGGAGCAAAGGAATCTTGGGTTTTCACTGGAATCTAGTTCCTACAGCATCGTGTAGCCCACCGTCGGTGAATGGCGGTCCAGAAAGGTCGAACCTGGTCTTCTGCAGCATCTCGCAGTCCTGCGAGGCACACTGAATACGCCTGTCATGTATTCTACAAATAAAAATCACGAAGTAGTGGACTTTATAGTGATGAGTCTATCCTGTATGCTGCAAAAGACGCAGGAAATGTGACTGGTGTCCGTACACTGGACGCCAATATCATCCCTGTCTTCTCCTGCAGGATCTGTTTGACATTGACATACCGGTATGCAGTGGGTCGACATTGGCCTGGGTTGGCAGCTATCTGCCTGAGTGGATGTAGCAGGTTTGCATTGGCGCGTCGTCCAGTCCGACATTTTCTTGTAACTGTGGAGTACCGGCAGGGTTTTAGAGGTTGCTCGTGCTGTGAACACATCTCTACTGCCTGTCTCATCCTGGAAGTGCTGTCTCGCCGCTTCCTTGCTCTACAGCCACGCCGTTATTTCGCTTTGTTTCGTGGTGCAGCTCAAAACCTGCCCAAACAACTGTGAGCTCGCAACATGGTATGGACAAATTGCACCACTCATGCTGGTTAACTAAAACAGGGATAGTCGAGTAAGCGAGTTCACTCCCTGGGCCATGGCAAGATCTGTTCAGCGCGAGCTATTCCAACCTCCAAGTGCATAGTCACCGATCGATCCATGCGATGGTGGTTGACCTACAAAGAGCCAAGGTCTACGAGTACTACTATTGGATGCTGTCTACATGCAGTCAACAAAATCAAAGTACCTCAGTATGCCCCAGAATAGGGCATATGCATCTATAGCATGACACAACAGGGGTTCTGGCGGCACCTGTCAAACAAGCAGTAGCGACTAGTGCCAGCTACCTATTGGAGGCTAGCCGCTATAGTCTGTCACTGGAGATAATTATTATGTTCACTGTTTAGACTGAGCACAATCAATGATGCCCAATCAATCTGCCCAATGTGTGTTCTGTTCCACCTAATTATAACGTCCCATTGCATCAACCCTACTACACGCACATGTCGTCACTCTAGCACGACTTGTGTTATTATTGTTTATTTTGATTCGCACGATAAATAGAGCACAATAAACGTTAACTTGACCGAAGGTTAAAGGCAACTGCAGATAGAGGAACACATCGAGGTACAGGTACCGGCATCAATACAGTATCAGAGAGAAACAAACAAAAATGAGAGGTACGCAGAAGAAACTCTCGTAAGCCCAAGGGGAAGTGGTTGATGAGGGATGAATGCACTCTCCACGCTCATCTACACTGTTCGTGGAAATGCACACATACATACAATAATATACAACATAGCAATAGCATGCACAGAACCGAACAATTTCATGTTCACACATGCAAGCACAGACCTGAACATTAGTACCAAAAGCCGATACAGACAATATCCCCATACACACAGACGCACACACACACACACACACACACAATGTCCCATGTATGCGCCCGTGGCGAGAAAAGCACGCAAATCTACAAATGCACTGGATGTGAACCCACAGATTTCTCTTATAGCAACGATAGCGGATCTGATTCTGAATGAAACACACACACACACAATACAATCATTGAAGGCCATCCGCAGATGATGGCAGGTCCTGAAAGAACAGGCAGTGTTCCAGTGATGGGGAACAGAACTTCGAGTGGCGGGTGAGGTATACACACACACACACGTGAGTGCGCATGCACACATTAAGAGAGCATGTCTGAGAATACCAAAGTATGTGTGCAAGTGGATCTCTCCGATTTCGCTCAAAATTTGCAGGTAGGTTCCCTTTGGGGTGTGGATCGACTGTGCAAAGCCCTTGAAAAAGTTTCTGAAGAGAACCTTGAAATTTGCTTACCCCTCAAAAATGGCCGAAATATCATATTATTTATGGGTCTAGAAACGAGTCACGCCACAGCGTATACGAACAAGCTATGAACAAAACTCCATCAAGCCAACATTGCCTCACCTTAGAAGAGTTCCTGGAGCAGTACCGCTTAGCCACGCCAGCATCCCAGAAGACGAGGTCCATCACCCCCTGACGCCACAAATGATCGTCTTGAAAATAGCCAATTTACAAGCGCTGGCAAAACAGCCAGCTACGTCCTCAATTGGCCAGAACTATACACCGGCAGATAGTAGAACACCTCTTCTAGCGCTGAGGACATGTCTCCCATCTTCCTTTTGGGGTTTTCTTGAAATAAACTTTTTTGAATTTTTCCACTCGACCATGCTGAAATACGGCCAAAGTCATACCTGCGCAGGAAAGCTCGCCCCTCCGCGACGTCTCCTCAGCAATTTCTACTCCAACACTACTCCCAAGGCCGCAGAACAAAGTGTAGTTTTGACTCTGACAAGGAAAAGTAGCGGTGATCACTTGTCACTCCAAACGACAAGCTTCTCCTTGCGCCACCAATAATTTTTTGTGCGACTGTTGATGCAAAAGTGACTGAAGGCCTGAGCGCAGTTTTTGAATTTTATTGCAAGATGCACGGTGAAATCACGTGCCTTGTGACGCAAGAATTCCAAGTCGCGTGGCCCACGGCTCACGAGATTTCAGAGTCACCTTCGTCAAGTGCGCTTGTTACTCGCCTTGAACGCCCGGTGGTCTGGAAGTGATCATGGTGATCCCACTTGTGTTGTTACTGCGCTCAAGAACACGCTGGGAGTGTTGTAGGCCTACGAACCGGGACTTTCCCTGACCATGTAGGTCGAAGACCAGTGAAATGATGATGAAATCACATTCTTTATGACGTAAGAAATCTCTCATGCAGTTCACGCGACAAGTGCGTGCAGTCAGTGCTACTCGCGTGCCAGTCAACACAGGGACCGAGCTAGCCGCTTTTGTCGAGCATCGACATGAAAACAAGGGACTTTTACTGTTGGACTATGTTCGGGATTGCAGGAGGTATGTGTGAAAGACGAATAACTCTCCATGCTGTACGGGGCATATTTCAACGGCTTGCTGCCATTGCAACACTCCTAGGACAGTTTGTTGGGGTACTCAGCAGTTCAAGCAGGAAATGAAGCTCATCTTACCTCTGCCATCATGGTCTGTTCCGAGTAGCGTTCCAGGCACTTTCACGATCGTTGGCCGCGTATCGTGATGCAGGAAGCGTCATCCTACGTCACAGAGCACGCGATCTCACCGTGCATCTTGCAATAAAATTCAAAAACTGCGCTCAGGCCTTCAGTCACTTTTGCATCAACAGTCGCACAAACAATTATTGTCGGCGCAAGGAGAAGCTTGTCGTTTGGAGTGACAAGTGATCACCGCTGCTTTTCCTTGTCAGAGTCAACACTATACTTTGTTCTGCGGCCTTGGGAGTAGTGTTGGATTAGAAATTGCTGAGGAGACGTCGCGGAGGGGCGAGCTTTCCTGCGCAGGTATGACTTTGGCCGTATTTCAGCATGGTCGAGTGGAAAAATTCAAAAAAGTTTATTTCAAGAAAACCCCAAAAGGAAGATGGGAGACATGTCCTCAGCGCTAGAAGAGGTGTTCTACTATCTGCCGGTGTATAGTTCTGGCCAATTGAGGACGTAGCTGGCTGTTTTGCCAGCGCTTGTAAATTGGCTATTTTCAAGACGATCATTTGTGGCGTCAGGGGGTGATGGACCTCGTCTTCTGGGATGCTGGCGTGGCTAAGCGGTACTGCTCCAGGAACTCTTCTAAGGTG
The DNA here is from genome assembly GCF_964019385.1 of Sycon ciliatum. Lineage (NCBI taxonomy): Eukaryota > Metazoa > Porifera > Calcarea > Leucosolenida > Sycettidae > Sycon > Sycon ciliatum. Next base: position 45,964,160 of record NC_088644.1, read on the forward strand.
AGGCAATGTTGGCTTGATGGAGTTTTGTTCATAGCTTGTTCGTATACGCTGTGGCGTGACTCGTTTCTAGACCCATAAATAATGTGATATTTCGGCCATTTTTGAGGGGTATGCAAATTTCAAGGTTCCCTTCAGAAACTTTTTCAAGGGCTTTGCACAGTCGATCCACACCCCAAAGGCAACCTACCTGCAAATTTTGAGCGAAATCGGAGAGATCCACTTGCACACATACTTTGGTATTCTCAGACATGCTCTCTTAAAGTATTCAGAAATAGAATCGACATTGTAGTATTCATTGGTTGGGGAATGGAAAGGAAAATAAAACATTGCAGTAGGTTATTGTTGTAAGGACACTGGGAGCACAACAGAAAGGTAAGCAACTTGCTTTGAAGCAAAGAAAGTTATTATTCCACGGATCTCAGAAGGAAGGAACGTTCCAGAATGCTGCACTGGCAACAGGCGGCCTGCATGTGCGCGGCCCCTGCAGTCGGTCCAGCTGCCGGCCTTGCAGTGCTGAAAAGAATGCGCAGTACAGCATGTCACATAGTATCGCCGCCTGGACAAATAGGCGCTGGGAAGTCCTAGTTCTGTGCTCACCTACACCACGATGCACCAATCTTCTGAGCTACTTTGGCAACAACTTTGTCCACTTGAGACTCCCATGGGCTGAGCCAGTTGTTGAGGGCTGCACGAAGGTGGACGGCAATGACCGCTGATGGCAAGGCAATCCATGACACACAGTCACTAGGGCATCGTCAACATGGCGCTGAGGCTGGATCGATAAAATCAGCCTTTAGGCTGCCGCGGGGTTGACAACGAGGCCACTGTCTCGAAGCTAGTCAGTCAGCCTGGTCACCGCCATCGACGAACCAGTCGCCACCGCCAGCAGTGGCGGTAGGTTGTGACAAGTGTGGTGCAATATTGTCAGCAAATTCAGTACTCAGGATAAGATGAGTGACAAAGGGAACGTTGTGTTTGATAATATTGAAGTGAACAGGGATGATCACAAACCCTGCGCGTACTCCACTGTGAGTAACAAGAAAAATCCGGACTGGATGACGAGCAAACACCAACCTGCTACATCCAACCAGGCAGATGCTATTACAATAGCTGCCAAACCAGGTCAATGCCGACCTACTGCAAAATGTCAATGTCAAACAGATCCTGCAGGAGAAGACTGGGGTGTTGGCGTCCAGTCACTGAGTGTACAGACACCAGTCACATTTCCTGTGTCTTTTGCAGCATACAGGCTGAGACTCATCACTGTAGAGTCCACTACTGCATGAGTTTTATTTGTACAATACATGGCAGGCGTACACGGTGTGCCTCGCAGGACTGCGAGATGCTGCAGAAGACCAGGTTCGACCTTTCTGGACCGCCATTCACCGACGGTGGGCTACACGATGCTGGAGGAACTAGATTCCAGTGAAAACCCAAGATTCCTTTGCTCCTGGACGCTCCGACGTGTTGTGATATCTGCCAGGTGCGCAGTAACTAGTATTTTCATCGCTACAGCGAGGACGACGCCGATTGGCAAAATCTCGCTCACAGCCATCACCAGCCTCTCAAAACAATCACTTGGCATCCCCAGAGGTACAGGAGAAAGCCAAAACAGCTCACAACAAACAAAAGCTAAGGACGATGGAAAGAGAGCATGTTAAAAAGAAGACGAACAGTATGAAGTTCAAATGCTTTTGAACACTCATACCACCAACTATACCACTTTCAATAAATCGTGACGCCATTTTGTTTTAACATGAATATCGCGGACTGGGGGAAAAGGAGAGCGCAAAAAAAAACAAAAAAAACAAAGAAACACAAGAAAATTGAGCCATGAAACGTCTTTCTTTCCAATAAAACGATATGCAACAAGCGCTTTACACAAAGCGTCTACAACTGTTCCCTTCAATCCAGTGCAGCAGATAATAATACTCACGGACATTAGAGGTTTGTTCATTACGTATTCAGCAGTGCTCTATATACACACAGGTGTAATTACTATTCTCTGCGTTCAGTTGTGCAGTTGATAATACTTACAGTCGTTGAAGGTTTGGTAGACCAGAGAACACACCGTCACTTAAAGTCTGGATCTGATTATGGTGCAACCATCTACAAACGAAAAAGCACAAGGACAATGTTGTTCTTGCATAGTTCCAGGTGGTGCACAAAACACAGAGTCTAGGATGTAGTGGTTCTAATCTATAAGGCCGAATCCTGACCCTGTTTTCAGCAATAACCTAGACTTCTAACCACAACATGATTCATATGCAACTGGGTTAGGTTGCACACTTCACATACACCACTGTAACATAATTAGTCTCCGTCATTTTTTCTTCTATTGTCAAGCATGAGGTTTGTTGAAAAGCTAAGAAAACGCATTTTCTAACGATGCATTTTTGACACTGCAGAAAATAACGAACCTCCCAAGCATGACAAATATACTGGCTTGAATTGTTACAAATTGCATGAGAACTAATGACGTTAAACAGTATGACTAAATGGGGACTCATATTCTTTGGCAGATCATGGCGTTAGAAAAGGTACAAAAACCCGTTTTTTTATGGTTCGTTCAGATAATTTTTGTAATTTATTTTATTATTACAGCATCTCATAGCACAGTGAGATCACCGGCCAATACAAGGAGAGGGGGTGTTAGCCAACCACGGCAAGGCAGGGAGAAGGGTATGTTGGCAACCCCCTTTTTTGTTATGTACATGAAGAAATGGAGCAGAAATACCGGAAGTGCTTGCTATTTTTTTCATGTATATTTGAATTCTGATAGCTCAACAGTACAGAAGTACAATTACAAAGAGTACCGAATAGAAGGCCCCGAGACCGAGAACCAAAAAAACAAAACGAAAACAGCAACATCAATTCACTGATTATGCACATTGCTTGAAAGCAAATCAAAACAATGATTAAGAGTTAAGCTGTCTTTTAGCCAATTTGACGCGGAAATCTGCGATAGTAGTGCAGGGGGACTTCAGGTCGTCTGGTAAGTAATTCTAAACAAGAGCCGATTTACTTGAAAAGGACAGAAAGGCAGACATAGATCTATAGCAATTGATACTCATGTTATGAGTTGTTGAGCCGCGAATAGTTCGGGTAGCTATAATTATGAAGGTTCTGGAAATGTCAATGCTTTTCAAGCAGAATCTGTTATTGTGTTAGAGAATTATCCGCAAAGGGCGAATGACTCATGGATTCAATTAGTAATATAAAGGCCATAATTATAATCTTCGTTCCGCGTTTCCTAAAACTATAGAACATTTGTAAGTTAGAGAGGGATACGTGATTTTGCATTAGGCACTGTAGGGCAGCTCTATAAATATACGAAAATTTGCTGCTCCATTTACTGTGCGCTGCTATCAAGGTGTCCAATGCACGTAACCCTTTACATCCAACTAATTACGGTTTCACCTCTTGACGGTACCCAGTTACTGCTCTGGACATCTGGACACCGTCTTCCATTCTCTCAATGGGCTCTGACTTTCTTTCAAAGTCTTGCTCGTTACGCTCAGGTAGACGCAACCTCTCTGTGTAGGATCTGATTGCGCTCTTCCTTCATGCCCTTTCCTCTTTGCGTATCACCTGTGATTGCCGGCTGTAGCAGGATATCCCTTTTCTATTTGGTTGGGGACTTAGTGAAATGGAACTAGCGTTTTTGCCCACTGGCCCCCTCCACACAGCAACGCGAACTCTTGTTGGAAGTGCAAGTGCGCAGCGTGATTTTTTGAATAAAAAAGGGACATTCAAGGGTAATGCATGGAGTTTTCAGGAACATTTAACGGGAGTTTTTGTTTGAAATCCCAGAACCCCGAGAGTAGTGTATGAAGCCTCTTTTATGGTCGAAAGAAACACAATGGATGAAAATGCATGAAGTAGAGTAACCCTCTTGCGCATGTTGTACGTAATGTAATGATTGATACGTACTTTCGATATTGATTTCGCTGGTGCACACGTTGGTGCAGTGCTGGTGCACGCGCTGATGCACGCGCTGGTGCAGCCAGTTGTTTTCTGCTGTACGTGATGCAGCTTGTTGAGGAGAAGGGTTTTCAATATCTTGTGTTCAGTTCTTCTTGCTTCTGGCCTGGTCGAGGTCGTGCCTTTTTCTTCTGTAAACTTCTTGTGCATTTTGGAATTGAAATTAATAATTATAGTCCAACTTATATCCTTGCGCTGGTCTGGTGGTGGATAATTCCACAGCATGCAATACAAATTTAATGTGTCGCATCCCTGGCTCTCAGTGACCGGACCCAAGAATCACTACAAGCGGCGACTGAATAGACGTGTGGCCTCACGACAAGCCCAGCACAACCCAGGGGCCAACCAATATAGTTGGCTTGGTCCAAGTTCAACCCCACACGATCAACAGACAAAGACTGTTAGTTTTACGTTGTGAGTAGTCATTCAAATCCGAGCTCAAAGTAAACCAAGACAGAAAGCTGAGACCGAGTCTCGCCTGCAGTAAGAGAGTAAGAGTAAGAGAGAGCGAGAGCTCCTTTTATGGCGCAATTTAGAGATATGGCGTGATCATTGCCTAGAATGATATGTTGAAAACAAACAACAGCCGACGAAGCGAATCGAGAACAGTGGCATATCTTCAATCATTCGAGTGAGAGTCGAGAGAGGGAGAGAGCTCGACTGTGGAACAACGCAATATAAAGGGCCTGGGTAGCTATGGCAAACATGGGCGCGCAAGTAGCTACCCAGGCCAAATGAATAATGCATGAACTAATGCATATGAACTAATGACTTGTGGGCCTAACATACCACCCCTCCAGGAAAAAAAAAGAAAAAGAAAACGGATAAAGAATGACTGAGGGAGAAAACACACACACACACACACACACACACACACACACACACACACACTGCACGCGCGCACGGATCTCACAAAAATGTTTACTAGTATCATGCATTACAGTTATTGTTCCTGTACTTCTCTAAGTCTAAAGATAAGAAACTAGACGTGACCAGGAACCTACTGATACTGCTTGCATGGCTATAGCGTATTTGCACTTCTGCTAAACATCAAAAATTGGAGCGTGGCTCACCATGATCGGACCTCTGTTTTACTAATATTTTATGAACATATGCGCGCACACACACTACAAAAATCGAGGTATTTCCAGGGCAAACTAGAACAGGTAAACTGGAATATGAGCAGCCAGTCAGCAGAAAAGCAGAATGCACATACGTAATCATTCGAGAAGAAAGAGAAAGAAAGACATGGAGAAGTGAGACCAAATTGGGACGTGGGGAGCCAGCTCACCCACTTCAGAATACAATGTGCGTATATGAGGGTCACGTTGGGGAGCCCGCTCACCCATCGTGCCATAGTTCAGCGGCTTCTTATGGTAAGTTCTGCTGCATTCTTGGTCCCTCTTGCGTGATACTCTGACCTCTTGCGCGGTGACGGTTTTGGTTCTTGCACACATCTCCTCTCTCGCACTTAGGTCTTGTTATACAATGTCATGTTATTCTTGCCTCCTTCCACAAAGCAAGGAGGCATCGTGGAACCCTGTAGAACGTCGTTGTGATGTGGTTTTGCACAAAGCCTGGAGTCACATTTCCAGGAAGTGAAGCACTTCCAGGAAACGTACAACGCGAGAATCTACCTGACCCGGTTCCGGCGTTGGGTCACATGATATGCCATGCCAAGAAGGGGTGTCACCTACGTGGGAAAGCGCGTGTCGCTCAACCTACATGCTAAGCACGTGGAACAAGACACTGGCCAAACCACATCCTATTAAAAAGGGTGTGACAGCTTAGCACAGAGATGCTCACAGAGATGCTCACTATGTAGATCCTGCTGTCACAGGACTATCAGGCAGCAGTCGTATCGTTCAGGAACGTGACAAATGCAAACCCCGAAAACCATAAAAGGAAAAATCCAAACCAAAAGAAAAACAGTGTGTGATTAACATTATAGAATAGTAGTCGGCGGAATAGCGCGTTCTCCAGTGTGGGAGCAAACCCTTTCCTAAACAAAATCAACGCCGAAGTCGCAACCTCTACTTCGTACTGTTGTGCCCAGCGCGGGCGTGCGACTAGCTGGTTTGGAGGTGACAGCGTAGTGAATGACGGAGAGTCCTCTACGTCTGTTCTCGCCGTCCAGGAGCGATAACTGACTCACGCTGCTATCTGGTGTTCACGAGGTGTTTGTCGCGCTAGAAACGGAGTGTCTCTGTAAGTTTGTATCCCTGTTGATGTTTGTGCCTGGACAGCACTATATAAGTGGTGCTCTTCAGGTGCAATCTTCCTCAGCCTACTCAAGCTCAACTGATGAGGGGTGGATTCCCCGAAACACTGTGTGTTGAGCAGGGAGTGGTGCAATCTTGCCGAGTTGAAGGTTCGATGGACTTCTCTTGTTCTCTGGATGGCAGTCGTGAGTCAAGTCATCGGCGGAATAGCGCGAGCTCCAGTGTGGGCTCTAATATTCGTATGTATTTGTCCAGGCGTCTCACAAAATTGAAAAAAGAAAGAAAAAAGAAATGAAGTCCATGACCGATCTGAGTGAGTTCAGAATACGCGCTTTGGACAATCAATCATGGAGGGAACTCTCAGCCTCAGCTGGTTTTACTCACGACTGCCATGCACGGAGTAGTGAACCCAGTAGGCATATGGGGTTAATGCGAACAGAATATTCGTCAGAATTTGCACCATCGAGCGTTACGGCAGAATGGAGCAGAATCGGAGCAGAATCGGAGCAGAATCGAAGCAGAGTTGGAGCAGAGCCACACGAAAGAAGGCTGCAACAAGCACGATGCACGCGTCGCACAAACGACACACGTAACGATGGTCCACTACAGCTATGTCTGATACTGGCATGATAGTGAAACAGTGACATGATAGCGAAAAACTCGTGAAATGGATACGAACAGGTTCCCGTTTTGTATCTGTTTCACGAGCTGCTAAACCTCTGATCTAGCCATAGCATTTAGTACACAGTACACATAGCACTACAATGTATGCCATGTTATTCATGTGTTGCTGGCATTCATGCATGTGAAGCCTAGTTCACATTCGACGCAACCCCGACGGTACGGGACGTAAGGGCTTGTCGGGAGGGCTGGGGTGAGCTATAAAATCCTGTACGATTCGTACGACATGACATGCAGCAGTCGTTGCGACGTTCAACGCAAACGGCGGGAGTCAGGCACGGTCCATGACGGGGTGACTTTCGGACCTAATTTCTTGTTTTTTGGTACTTCTTTTCAACTATTTCTTCTTCAAAGAAGCGTAATCAAGTTCACAATACCATTTTTTCATGAATATCAAAAAATTAGCCAGAGAAGTTGTGGCATTCAAATAATAGCCCCAGGAAATGGTAGAATAGTTCGTCTGTCACGCTTCTTAACTATCCCTAAATACAATAAGTGACATGAGATCTTATGTTGCTAAATTTTAACTCAAGGAGTGCTAGCCATTCTGTGAGTTATCATGGAAATCGCAGTGTTCGAAATGCTAAAAATATCCAAGTACAAATCGGGAGTAGTCGGTGCACGACGCCGCCTCCTGTTCACACTCGAATTGCAGCCGTTGTGTACGTTTGCGTCCCCGTCTAGGCCCATCTACGGTATGAAAAGTTGGATCGATCCAACTCTTCCCGTCGCTTCCCGATCTGTACCGTAGTTCCCGTTCCTGGTGTTCACATTGGACGCCGTCAGACCGTCCCGTCGATTCCCGTCGATCCTTACGTTACGTCCCGTCGCGCCCCGTCGAATGTGAACTAGGCTTGAGACGTTCCCGTGAGCCCGTGCATGCAACTGTGCATGTTGGTGGCTGTAACATTCCGAAATTTCCATGAACTTCTGAATCTAAAGAACTCTTCCTCTCCTCTCCTCCATGTGCTCTCACAGCCGACTCACTGCTACCCTCAGTAGCCATTACACACACCAACCAAGGAAGGGTTGCAGGTAGATACTGAAATTCCTCCTGACAGCTGTTTCGCCTTCATAAGGCTCATCAGAGAAGGTGATATTGAATAGGATGATATCAGGTGGAGATGGTCAGATTTATTCTACAAAACATGGGCGCAAGATTACGGGCAAAGTGTGAGAATGAGAAGTTACAATTCTCCAGCAACACAATGCCAGGGGTTCCAAGAAAATGGCAGGTGAGTAATCCAATCACAAGCTGCTAACCTCTCCAGCAACACAGTGCCAGGGGTTCCAAGAAAATGGCAGGTGAGAAATCCAATCACAAGCTGCTAACATGAATTTTCTAACGGCTAAGTGATAGTTTTTAAAAGAATTTAGACGAGCCACTAAACAAAGTGAAAGAAAGTAGAGTAGAGTACTAAGCGTGCAGTGCAGCAAAAGTTACATAGAGTGCACACACACATGAATGGACTGTAGTTACATGTAGATCTACTTTATACTTGGGCGGTTCTCCAGCCAACCGCGCAGGTATGCAGAGACGCACCACGTCGACTGTCTCCTCAGAGTCCCCCTCCGGCGTTCTCCCGAGCAACAGATCTCCGCTGGCCGTCACACCTTGCTGCGCACCGTACGTGGCCGGACCGACCGCTACCTCGCGCTGTCCCCATTTGCGCCTCCGTTGCTCGCTGCCGTTGAACGTCGAGACAACCCAGCCGAGCGTGGCGAAAGCAGAAATGAGAGTCCTAGGAGGAATTCGCTTGTCTGCCCCCAAAGCTGAGTTGTCGACGAAGACCATGCTTCCACGATAATGACACCGCTCCCTTCCTTCCATTATCGACACACTCACTGAAGTACCGCTCCACTGGCGCACAGTAGTAATTATTTCTGCCATGTGTCGTCAACCCGTCACACGAAAGGGAAGCAGGACATGCAGAAGCAAGAAAAAAGGCAACAGCTCGTGGCTGAGCAATTGCGGCAGTACCAGGAAAGCCACGCGCAGGACAGGGCACTCGCTGATACTGGCTTGACAGGTGCTGTGCCAATGGAGCAGTCGCTGCACAGAATCAACGTAGTTACATCCTTCCTCAAGGCTGCGGTGCCATTGACTAAGATTGACTCCTTGCGCACAATACTGGAGCATGGTCCACACAGCCTGACCCATTCAACACACCTTGGCCAGTACAGTCCATTCATTTTGGATGAAGAATGGAAGGCACTGATGGAGGAAATCAAGGGCATGACAGCCTGCTCAGTTATGGTTGATGGGAGCAACCACTTGGGAGAGGCGCTTGTCATCATTCTGCGGTTCGTCACTAGCAATTGGGAGGCAGCTCAGCGACTTGTCTGACTCCGCCTTTTGTTGAAGAGTCTGACCTCTCAGCAGCTGACTCGAGAGATCATCACCTGCCTGTCGACGGAATACCATCTTCCAGCTACTTCTCTCAAGGGCGGATCCAGGATTTGTCCAAGGGGGGTTCAATTTTTTCCCACCCTACCCATAATGACGAAATGATGACATACACATTTGTATAACAAGTTCACACGTTGGCGTTATCGGTACAGCCACTAATTAAAAATGTAACTTCAGTACCCCTATTTTCAACACTCTGCAGCTAAAACATTATTGAAGACACGCAGCACAAGGAAGAAAATTTCAATTTCTTTGCCCCAGAATAGCTGATTGGTACTTTCTGCAGCAGCTCGTCTGTAATATTTGTCCTTAATATTGTACTCCGAGCCGCCCGACGTTGACTCCACTGTACAGCAGGTTCCATAAGGCAGGCTTCCTGCATCTTTCGTGTCTCAGTCATAATTGTCCCCAGTTCGGAGAAATTTTGATTATTGGATGATGGGACGTTGAACTTGAAGGTGATTTTCAGAGTTTCACTCTTTGTTTTACGTTCGACACTGGTAGCTACACTATTCTTTGGAGTGTCACCAAAATTCTATGGCAGCTGGTCTTTAGCCTGCCTCTTATACATGTAGATGCTTCGGCAAACTCAATGATTATGTACAACGTCATGTACATCTACCAAGGTACATAACTAGCGGACCGCTCTGGCCTGGGCCGACTGCGCCATAGCATGGGGCGCGCATGAGCATGGGTTAGTGCCTAGTGTTACTTAGTGGCCACACCCGAACTATGGTCGGAAAAGATCAGGGGTTCGTTCGAACCCCCGACCCCCCCCCCCCTGGATCCGCCCCTGTCTTTTGTGGCTGCAATAAGGGATGGAGCTGCTGTGAATGGTGCTGCAATGCGCTACGTACGTGATATCATGTACCCACAAGCGATGGACATCATCTGCTTGTCTCATACGTTTGTCTAATGTTGGGAAACATGTCCAAGTAAAGCTCCTGGAAACGTTCCTCCAGTGGAGGGTGTCTCTGTTTGCTCACAGCCCAGCCACCAAGATGGAGTGGCGCACCCCCACAGAATGCGCTGTAAAGTCGTATTGCCCGACAAGGTGGTGGAGCTGGTACGAGATGTTCGCTCAAGTCCTGGAGTGCTTCGGTGATGTCCAGCCATTCCTCGAGAAGCTCACCTACTCACCTGCAGCACGCCAGCACCTCGTAGACATCCTACACAACCCTGCAGAGAGCCAAGTTCTTCAGCTTCAACTTGCAGCCGCTGTTGATGTAGGCAAGGCTTTTGTCCAGAAGATTTATGTTATGGAGGGAGATGGCGAAGTGATCGCTGACGCCTACGACCACTTGCAAGAGTTGACCTTTTCCGTGGCTGAGCCGTCCTACCCCAACACCCTGGCTGTCGCAAAGAAGCTGGCAGGTGACAACCAAGCGCAAGATAAATTTTTGCTCAGTCACGAGGCTATGTCGCGGATTCAATCCGCTACTTCCGCCGACGCATGAACCACCAGGATGGTGATTTCTATCCGATCATGCAGATGTTCAAGGCAGTTCGAATGCTTTGCCCCAAAAAGGCATTCAACCTGAACATTAGCCGAGAAAGGGTGGAGCAGTTGGGCCATGTTCTGCTGTTTGCTGACAACGCCATCATACACGAGCTGCGAGAGGAGCTCCCAGCCTACCTTGCTGCTGCCCAAGATGCTGTCATGGACAAAGAGCACTTGTAACATGTTGCACATGTTCCATTTGGCGTAGTAATATTTCCACTCTTAATTATAGCTATGAATGTGACTCTACTTCATGACATGTATGCATACGTCATTCGTACACACTCACAGGCACACACGCATGCGTATCATTTAGTTGGCTCGCTCTGTTATGATGCTGGTTTTTTCCTTTTGCTTGAAGAGAATGTTTTGGACTTGAGAGTTGCAGTTTTGATCTCAACGTCTTGTCATGGTTGGAACTGGTGCCTGGCTGGGGGCTGGGGAGTTTATGCTCCTGTGAATGTAATTGTAACCTCAGGCCAAGGTTACACGTGGTGGCAGCGAATTCGAATTCCACGTCTTGTGAGAGCACGCATACCAAATTATTTGTTGAAGATTGATCGTGTAGAGATGGCTCAGCAAGGTGGCACTCCTCTGCCCCCTCCACCACCACCATTAGGCCCAGCGCAACAACCAGCACGTCAACAACAGCAGATGCGGGCATGGGCCACGCCAGAGAAATTCTCTGGCGAGCGCAACGCCGACTGGACATCATGGATTGGCCATTTTCGCCTCGTCGCGAATGCAAACAACTGGACACCGGCAGACCAAAGCAGGTACATTGGGTTGTACCTCACCGGCCACGCACTGTCTTACTTTCAAAGTTTGGAAGTCCAAACGAGGACAGGCCCATTCGACCAGCTGCTGCAGGCGTTTGAACAGCGATTCGGCGACGCAAACTTCATCCCCATGTTCAGAGCAGAGCTACAGTCACGCCGGCAAATTCGTGGCGAGTCCCTGTCGGATTTTGCGGAAGTCGTCCGCAGGCTCAGTAGACGGGCGTACCCCACGGTGGCTGGAGCAGTCCAGGATACCCTGGCGCGCGACACCTTTGTAGCCGGCCTTGACAGTAGGGACCTGCGCCTGCATGTTCGCCGCACGGACCAACCAACATTGGATGATGCACTCCAACGGGCTATGCATTTTCAGTGCATCCTGGAGGCAGACCAGCAGCAGCAGGCAGCTAGCCCAGTTATATGTGCGGTGCAATCTCAGCCCAGTGACCCTACACTCAACGCCCTGCTGTCGAGGATGGCAGCCCTGGAGGACAAGATCTCCAGGCTCAAGCTGGAGAGGCCAACTAATCTGCAGCAGAGTGGAGATGGTGACACCAAGGGGTGCTATGTGTGTGACAGCACAATGCATTTCGCACCTGACTGTCCGCACCACAGATACACACCAGCTAACCATGGTGGTCAGGGGGGTTGTGGACATGGTCAGGGAAACTGAGCTTAGCTGACAACCAGGGTCCACGGTCAGCAACCTCCCCAATGGACCCATGTACCAGTAAGCAGAGTCAACCATGTTTGGTGTGTCATAAGGCTGTCTGCTTACCTACTGAGACAACTTGTCAGGCCTGCACAACTACTCCAGCCAGTGTCCAGACAACTCTATCGTCCTGCCTCTGTCGTGTCTTGCAACACAGTCCAACAGCACAGTGCAGATCCAAGGCACGGTTGAGGCTGTACCAGCCAACATGCTTGTGGACACCGGCAGTTGCGTAACGTTGTTGAGCACCAGCTTTGCTAAGTCTCTCTCTCATCATAATGTTCATTTATCTATCTCACCTGTTAATACTGTTCTTAAAGCGGTAAATAATTCTTCTGTCCCTGTGCTCGGGGAAGCTGTCGTATTGTTAGCAACTGGCAAGCTTGCTGTACGCCACAGAGTCATTGTTGCTGACATTATGCCCAATGTGCTAATCGGCATTGACTTCTTGCAATCTCATGGCTGCACAATTGATTTCGGTCGCAACATGCTCGATGCAGGCGGTGTCGATTTACCCCTAGAGCCCACCCATAATGCTAATCCTGTAGTCGGCCGTGCCCATCTTGCTAATTCGGTTACTGTACCAGCGTATACACAAGTCATTGTTCAAGCTCAGCTGCGTACCGATGATAATCATTTACCTAGCTCTGCTGGTTTTGTTTCACCCTCAGAGAAGTTTATTTCCAAGTTTAGCACTGCTATGTCACGTGTGGTGGCTACTCCTGACTCTGCTGGCCGTGTTTGGATTCGCCTACAAAATTTTCTTCCTCATTCCACAACTGTCCCGAAGAAATATCAAATTGATGAATTAGATTCTGATATTTACATTGACGATGATCTCAATGACTCGCCTACGCATGCTGCCTCTGTTGACGAGCATAGCTGTAACGCAGTACAGGAAGAGAGCTGCTCACCTTCCGAGCCAGACGATCTATTTGACTTACGTCACCTCGATCCGCAAGCGCAGTCTGCTATAGCTACTGTGCTCAACGACAATGCCGATGCCATCTCGCAGGGACAATTCGACCTTGGTAAGACTGATGTAGTAACACACAACATCCAGACTACATCTGATCAACCTAAGAGACAGCCACCCCGCCGAATTCCTCTCAGTCAACGAGCCGAGGTAAAGCAGCACGTTGATCAACTGCTTGATCATGAGATTATATCTCCATCCAGAAGCCCTTGGGCTGCTCCGATAGTTGTCGTACGCAAGCCTGACTCATCTATCCGGCTATGCATCAACTACCGGCAGTTGAACAGTATAACCGAGAAGGATGCCTTTCCCCTTCCTCGTGTGGACGATGCTATCGACGCTATGGCGGGTGCACGCTACTTCTCTACCTTAGATATCGCAGCTGGCTATTGGCAGGTGGAGATAGATGAAGCTGCCAAAGCTAAGTCGGCGTTTGTGACACCGTTCGGATTATTCGAGTGGAACCGTATGCCGTTCGGCCTGTGTAACGCACCGGCAACTTTTCAACGCCTCATGAACCGGGTCCTTGGTGACCTAGTACCCAATATCTGTCTGGTCTACTTGGACGACATTATCGTGTTCTCATCAACGATTGAGGAACACATGAGTCGTCTGCAAACAATATTCAGTCGTCTTCGTCAAGCTGGCCTCAAGATCAAGCCCAAGAAGTGCTCACTGCTTCAATCCTCAGTCACGTACCTGGGATTCCTATTCTCAGAGCAAGGTGTGGCACCGGACGCAAGCAAGTTCACGGCTGTTCAAGACTGGTCATCCCCAACATCACTGAAAGAGGTGCGTAGCTTTGTTGGTTTCGCATCGTACTATCGCCGCTTTGTGCCACATTTCTCAGAAATTGTAGAGCCCCTGAACCGTTTGTCCCAGAAGAATGCCACTTTCAACTGGACAGATGAGTGTGAACAGGCATTTGCTGAACTGAAGTCCCGACCAGTCAAGTCACCTGTTCTGACATATCCTGATCCTGCCAAGCGCTTCATCCTGGACACTGATGCGTCAGATCTCGCTATGGGAGCTGTTCTCTCGCAAGTCAATAGTCACGGTGAGGAAGTAGTGATTGCCTATGCCAGCAAAGCATTAACGAGATCCCAACGTAACATGGGCAGTACACGCAAGGAGATGCTTGCTGTTGTCACATTTACTGCACATTTCCGCCATTACCTACTTGGAAATCAGTTCACATTGCGAACTGATCACAAAGCGCTCATCTGGCTACATTCGTTCCGGGAAGTGGACGGTCTTCTAGCCCGGTGGATTGAGCGTTTGGCCGTCTTCGACTACGTCGTCACACATCGGCCCGGGAAGCAGCATGTCAATGCAGACGCCTTGTCAAGACTCTGCTGCCACAGCCCGGCTACCGCAACCTCACCGACGCCAACGCCCGAGCAGAGAGTAGGTGAGCAGAATATTGTTGTCAATCACCTGTCTAGCGCTAGTCCTGATAGTAATCCTGTAACAGTCAATGCTGAAGTGTCGCCACCCAATTGGTGTGAGTCTTTCACTGTTGAAGAGTTGCGCAAAGCTCAATTAGAAGATGCAGATGTGAGTACAATGATCGGCTGGCAGGAGGCATTACTTGACAGGCCCCTGCGTAGTGATCCTGCCATGCACGGTGCGTCTATAGCATTGATACGATTATGGAGCCAGTGGAAGCGGCTTAGACTGGTTGATGGAGTGTTGTACCGGGTTTACCACCCCGAGAATAGCAACACACCATACCTACAATTTGTTGTACCACAGTCTCTGCAATCCTGCATGCTTCAGTCTGTGTATGCTGATGTCTCTGGAAGCCACTTAGGTATTGAGCGAACACAAGACAAGCTTCGCAGGCGGTGTTATTGGCCCTTCATGTCGTCTGCAGTTAGTGATTTTTGCCAAGCATGTGATATTTGTGAGAGCCGCAAAGCACCACTACCAAAGGCCAAAGCTCCGCTTGTCCAAGACCGCCCATCATTCCCGCTAGAGAAAGTTGCTATTGATATTGTGGGCCCACTGCCTACTACGCCTAGCGGTAACAAGTATTTAGTCATCGTTTGTGACTATTTCACTAAGTGGCCAGAAGCGTTTCCTGTACAGAATATTACTGCTGAAACAATAGCACATGTCCTTGTTGACGGCTTCTTCTGTCGTTATGGTATTCCATACCAGCTGCACTCTGACCGTGGTGCCCAATTTGAGTCGAGGTTATTCCAGCAGATCTGTCAGCAGTTGGATATCGGAAAGTCACGTACAACAGCATACCGGCCCCAGAGTGACGGCTTAGTCGAGAGGATGAATCGCACACTGGAGCAAATGCTGGCTGCTCACGTCGACGACCACCACACCAATTGGGACCGTCATCTGCAACGTTGTCTGCTAGCCTACCGGTCTAGTGTGCACTCCTCGACCAAGGAGACGCCAGCGATGCTCATGTTAGGTCATGAAATCCACCTGCCTGTTGATGTGATGGTTCAGTCACCAGACTCTGAGCGCTCCCATATGAACACGTATGTTATCAACTTACGACGCAATCTACAACGAGCGTTCACGCATGCCCGTGATGCTGGAGCAACAGCCCAACGACGGCAGAAGGCCCACTATGACAAGCACGCTAAACAACCGAAACTCTACGTTGGTGACATGGTTCGGTTGCATTCTCCTGCTGTCAAACCAGGTACGACTTCCAAGTTCCATCGACCTTGGAAAGGCCCGTACACTGTGCTAGAACGTGTTGACGATGTAGTACTTCGGATAGTTGACAAATCCGGCACGACCCAGACTGTTCACGTTGACCGTCTGAAGGCTTGGACTGGCTCTGATCTGCCTGAAAGTGCCACTGAGCTCGTACCGAACTCGCCTCCGACTTCTATTGCCGACTAAACGCCTGATGTTGAGTATAATGTGCAACCAGTACCAATCCCTGCTCCAGTGCAGGCGCCACCTGCACCAGTAGTTGCTGCCGCGCGGGTGCCGCCACCAGCCGCAGCACGCTGCGGAACCGTGCAAACATTCAGCCGCCGTCAAGGTTTGCTCAGTGAGTGTCTATGACTGTACAGTGTGATTATTGAGAAATTGTACATTCTTAGTTCTATTTCTATACACATATTTCACACAGTCTTACCTGTTGTTAGGTTAGTATGAATAATGTCGAGCTTTTCACTTGCTGTTTCACAGTCCACTTACTCAGCATTAGTAGTTTCTAAACTTTCCATTATACCTCACACCGATTAGCTACACTTGTAACATACTTGCGCCCACACTATTAAATTTCACTTTCCAGTATTTAATTTTCTCATGTAGAAAGCTATCACGGATATGCTCTAAGCTTTGTAACTTTCGGTCACTATCGTTCCCTCTGTAACGAGAGGGGGGGAGTTGTAACATGTTGCACATGTTCCGTTTGGCGTAGTAATATTTCCACTCTTAATTATAGCTATGAATGTGACTCTACTTCATAACGTGTATGCATACGTCATTCGTACACACTCACAGGCACACACGCATGCGTATCATTTCGTTGGCTCGCTCTGTTATGATGCTGGCTTTTTCCTTTTGCTTGAAGAGAATGTTTTGGACTTGAGAGTTGCAGTTTTGATCTCAACGTCTTGTCATGATTGGAACTGGTGCCTGGCTGGGGCTGGGGAGTTTATGCTCCTGTGAATGTAATTGTAACCTCAGGCCAAGGTTACACACTCACCCTTGGCATGGTGGAAAGTACATGGCAATTTGCCTGCTTGGCAGAATGCCGCCAGAGTTGTGTACTCGATGCTGCCCTCATCAGCCCCTGCTGAGCGCGTGTTCTCGCTACTGCAAGCTACTACTTCCAGCCAGCAGCAGCCGCTACTAGCTGACCACCTCGAGACATCACTAATGCTGCAGTATAATCGTGGCAGATAACTGAGCTGCACCTTCATTCTACCATGTAACAGCGATATAGTACGGTTCTATTTTTCACCATAATTATGGTAAGGTTGTTTGAAGCAACTGGGTGGGCTCCATCAGTCCATCGTTTTGTATCCCTTCATGACATGCAGCCTGACTGACTCAGACAGCTGTTGTATTTGTTCCATCTATGTGTGTTCCCGTCTGTACACATGTGTCATACATGTTGCCTACTATTGACTAGTGAAGTACTAAAGCGTGTACTGGTCCAGTCTTTGCTTTTGTTTGTTTGCTGTGCATTTAGCACTGCTGCATTCTCCCGAGCAGTTTGTGTGGTTCCTACAATCCAATCAACGTTTGCTAAACGCCATCACTGCACTCCAGGCTATGATCGTAATGTATTATGTACACGCATGCAGCACAACAGTTTCATGTGTCTGAGACAATAATGTTAATATCCCTGTTTGGAACCATTTTATCGCTATACATGCCATATTATTGAGCTTCGCATGGAGCAGAAACCCATACTTTGCAGAGCAGAATGAAAAGCAGAAATATGCAATTTCCCGAGCATTATCCGCATATGCCTAGAACCCAGGACAAAAGCAGACCTACCATCATGACTTTGCACATCTATCGTTATGCTGCTTCATTACGTGATCTGTTTTTTATTCATCGGCACTCGATCGAAGCGCCGGAGATTGGCACCCACCGGACTAGCATCCAGCAGCCAAAGGTGGGGCCATGCATCATAATTGTGGTTATTAATTACGATCGCAGGTAAAAACGGAGAGAAACACACAACACTTTTTAAATATTGATAATATGAAACAAGAGAGGTTTTGGAGTAAAATAGGACCAAAAGAACTCCACCACCCACAGCAGAGCATTACAAATCAAGGATCTTATGC
Source organism: Sycon ciliatum (assembly GCF_964019385.1). Taxonomy (NCBI): domain Eukaryota; kingdom Metazoa; phylum Porifera; class Calcarea; order Leucosolenida; family Sycettidae; genus Sycon; species Sycon ciliatum. The sequence continues at coordinate 45,982,209 of NC_088644.1, forward strand.
AGGATAGCTACAGAGGCATAGAGAGTATTCTTTGCAATTCAGACACAGAGCAGTAGCTGGTGATACCGATGGTTTCAAGGTATCCTGGCAACTGTTTTGAAACAGTGCCCAAACTACCACAGGAACAATCTGAGTCTCAACTTGCCATAGCCGATGGATTTCTCGAGCAAGAAGTTGATACTTTGCACGTTTCTCAGCTTCCTTTTCAGCAACGCATAGATCACCATGTACAGCAATGTCAATGATCAGGGCCTTCTTGGCAGGTCCATCAACCAGAACAATATCAGGCCATCGGGGCTCAATGAAGCGATCGCACCGGGTCGTGAAATCCCACAGAATCTTGATCTTCTGGTCCTGCGGAGAGATGTTGTCGTCTGAAGTATCTCTAGCTTCAGGCAGGTTATCCTCGGGTGCAGGATGATCTTGTACCGTTGCATTTATATATATTTATTGTATTTACAGTTTGCACTTCATGGCACATAATGAAAATAGCTAATACAAGGAAGTTTTAGAGATCCTACTCTGGTTCTGCCCGTACTAGTAGTGTTGTAGTACGTTATTTTGTGTACGTCATGTTGGTGCATGCGCGTGTTGCTGTGGTGTGAAAAGCAGTCTTCGTCTTGAGTTCGTCATGTATAGTTGTGGTTCCGTCGTCTTGTCATAGTCTTCTAAATGTAGTTATCGTCGTCCCTTTGTATAAGTGTGGAGATGGCACAGGACTGGGAGCAGGTAGAGAAAAGCGAGTTACAACATTAGTGGCAGCGGTGGGATTCGAACCTACGCCTCCGGAGAGACTGGAGTCCGGTCTCTCCGGAGGCATGGGTTCGAATCCCACCGCTGCCACCAATGTAGGATAGTAATACCAGACTCTTTCCAGGTTTCATCAGACACTCAAACAGTTCATATCGATAGTAAAACTAATGTTACTTGTCATGATGACGGAGAGAGAGAAAGGCAAGAAACACGTGGGCATGCGCGCAGCTTACAAGGCCAGAGATTCGTCACGTGGACAGGAGCAGGAAATACAAAGTGTAAGAAATAATAAGTAATCATTAGCCTATACTACAGTAGTAGTAGAATCCTAAAGGACGTTTTGGCGCTTCGTTGAGCTCATTTAGTTATTACACATAGACACTCAGTGTCTTTCCACTCGGAAACAATTCTCCTCATACTTCAGTAAGAATCATTATCAATAGTATCAGAGATACTCAAACTCGTGACTGTCCTCCAAGTAGTAATGATGAGGAAGCCTCTACATCACGACGGCTCCCACCAGCCGTACGCGACGCAGAAAATGCTAGTGTCAGGATAAGGACATCGTGGAGGCAAATAGAGACATACCGTAGAAGTCTCCGGTAAACGAAAGCAATACGACAGGAAACGAAGAAGACTGTATAATCATAAACTGGACAAGTCATGGCAGTAAGTATAGAACTAGACTGAAACGAATGGGAACAGGGTTGACTTGACATAGACGTACATGTAACAATATATAGTAATGTTTTCCGACGGTAACACACAGTAGCCATAAATACAAGAGATGCATGCAATATCTAACACTCCCTCCGTTGATGTACAATATCTAACACTCCCTCCGTTGAGGTACATAGGGCTGAACGAATGCATGTATTGTAGCTCAACAACGAATACTTATGATATTGCAAGTATTACTGGTCAAATGCGTAATCCAAAAAAAGGAGTGTGTGTGTGAGAGAGAGAGAGAGAGAGAGAGAGAGAGAGAGAGAGAGAGAGAGCAGCGAACATAAATAACAGATTGTCATACTCTGCCTTGCAGGATCAACTGCTACCGCAGACTGTTCGCTCGAGTGGCTGCCGCTCTAGATGCCCTCGGCTCCGGTACAGATGGCTGAGTGACGGGAGCTGGTACCACTGAATCAGCGGATGTGACGTCATCGGGTGTGTTACTCTCACGGTGCTCGCCTAACTCAACGGGATACAACAGTTGCAGTGGACGGCGCAAACATGTCACGCGACCGCCGTTGGTGGTGTGTTTCACGACTGCTCCGCGGACTTGTCCATCCTTGCTTGTCAGCAACTTCTCCACTCTTGCCAAATTCCATAATCCGCGGGCCACACCATCCTCGTGTATGACCACAACATCTCCCACGCCAACTTCGGCTCCGCGACTTGCAGACTGTGGTTTTCGGTGAGCATTGCGTAGCTCCAGCAAGTACTCTGCTTGCCACCTTGTCCAGAAGTGATCGGTCAGCTGTTTGATGTGGACCAGGCGACGCAACACATCATCCCGTTGCACGGTGGCCAGGTCGATATCATCCTGGTCAATCATGGGAGTAGTAAGGGACGAGCGGGTTCTGTGCCAGGGGGCGCCCGGGTCCCAAAAAATGGGGTATTATTGAAAAATGGGGTACTAATAGTACCCCATTTTTGCGGTGAAAATTATTTTTGGCCCGGTTTTTTTGCGGATAAAAATATGTGCCAGGGGGTGCCCCTACCTCAAAAAAATGGGGTATTATTGAAAATATGTGTTGTGCACATGTGGGTTTGAATCTCACTTTTTTGGGCCACCTTGCCCCGGATGGGAGTGGGTATAAAAAGTAGAATGTTGAATATGGTGTTTATCATGAAGTTTTTTCCGTGACCTACCCCACCTCCCCATGCAATTTTTCAAAAATGGTCCTGCTCGCACACACGTCAGAAAGGTCAGTTCTTGATAGATACGATACATGTCATTACAAAGAATAATGGAACGAACAGTGAATATCGCAATGGAGTGGAGGAGAAAGGTAGTACAATTCAGTTCTTGTTGTCCTGATTTCATCAAGCTGGTATTGGATGAGAGACCACAAAGTTTACTCTTCGAATACGTGTGAGGATGGATTCACCCATGATCTCTTCCGTGACACGCAGTACGAGGTGGAGTTGTCGGACGCTCTGATGTGCACCAATGGTTCCACCCAGTCAGCAATGGAACTGTCAGTCGACGACCTCCTTTGCACCGCCATCGTGTCAACAGTCGACTCGGGTAATTTGGAGATAAATCCATCGTCGCCGATGTCGATCGTACCAACTCGCACACGAATCCGCGTTACTCTTGTTGCAACGGCACGGAGTTGAACGGCCTTGGTACTACGTCGTACACGCACACGATCAACTCGAGAGACTTCATTTTTCGTTCACCTCCTTGACAAGTTGCATTACGTCGCTGGAATCCAAATAGGTTGCATCAGCGAAGAGGTCGATGATGTGTTGAGAGCACGGTTCGTCACGCATGTCACTAAGCTTGTAGAATGAGTGTCTACCATCAGTCCACCTTCGCAGTATGACACCATCATCAGTCTCACTAATAGTTCCGTAGTCCTCCACACCACCGATGACGATTTTAGGAAGGTGCTGTTTCCTATTCTTCACATTCAAGATCAGACTGGTGACCCTGCAGATAATATACTCAGCAGCAGTGAGTGGTGACATATCGAATCTTCTGGGATGTGCTATCATCGGGTCAAGATCCCTGGTTGTCTTGCTAGCACTGAGGCGACGGATTGAGAACTCTTCATTATCGCATGAAAATAAATACCATTTCTCTGCTCTGCACGTCTCAGAAAATGTCCACGCCATTTTAGCTTCTTCACACTGCAAGAAGGAGTCGATAGTGAAACTGCAGGTTGAGACTACTTCACCTCGAGGTCAAAGTTCACGCCGCGATGACCTTTGTAAACAAGGCTACGTCTAGACGTCTCAAACAAGACCAAGGGGTCACGCCACGGGGAGGTGACGACCTTGGAGAACACGATGTGTTTCGAAAGCGGAAAGACGCCCCCGTCATGGTGAGTCTTTTTTGTTCGGGTTTGGAATCTTTCGACTATGATATCAGATTGAGATGTGAATGCCTTTCTTCTATTGAAAGGTCGATGAGACGGAGGATTTTTCTAGCTTTCTGCTCATATAATTCTTACTCTCATAGTACTTGATTTTCATATATTTTCAGGGGTGGAAATACGTAAGGCACACGGACCATGGATGCGCACATCATGGAGTGTGCATTGACGTCACAGTGGATTGTAGGATGCATCATGTACCACACAAACACACACACACACACATGCACATAATATACATACACTGTGCAATGACATCACAGCGAACTGCACGATCGGTGGATGCTATACATATACGGAATTCCGTGGTCTCTTCTCATACAGAGATGGTAGAGAGGAATTCAAAAGGAATCTTGGAAAGAGGACTCAACTGTCAATAGAGCGATATTCCCCGCTCGGAGCACGAATATTCCCCGGGTCTTGCGACAGAGTAAATAAGGGAGATGTTAGTGCTGATCACGCTCTATTTGGGATAGTACATGGGATAAATGGATTATACCATTCGTACTCTGTGCATACCGTACCCATTATATTTTCAATCGTGCTGACGCACTCATGAAAATATCTAGCGGTGTACCCCTCGTACCAAGAGTACATGTACTCTTGCTCGTACTCGTGGGATAATCGATACATGTCTTAGTGCTGATCGCGCTCTATTTGGAATAGTACATGGGATAACTGGATTATACCATTCGTACTCTGTACATACCGTATCCCTTATATTTTTCGTCGTGCTAACGCACTCGTGAAAGTGTCCAGCAGTATACCCCTCATACTCATGCGATAATTCTCATGAACGCCATCAGCTTGTACATAGCACTCAATCATTTATTTTTTATTTTTCAATATGAATGACATTGTGAATCATGACCGAAGACTGTTCACATCCTTCTTTGTGAGCCAGGTATTGAATTTATTATCTGTGTAGCCTTTCCATTGCACAAGACGTTGATCCTTGTTGTATTTTAACACCTTGTCGAATCTCAAACCGGTCTCTCTGGCGTGTTGCAGTTCTGCTTCGTAAAACGATCCGATGATGTGTTCTCCCATCAGATCACGAATCCTGTAGGTGTGTGGTGATGTTGATAGGATTTCATCCACCTCGAATACTTCCTCCGTCCAGTTCGCAGTGTAGCCCTTCTCGAAATGACGCTTAGATACGGTTAGGCGCACCTCGTCACCCACTTTGAACTTGGGTTTTGACTGTAGGGGGTCTTGTTGATCTGCATCTTTTGGTATTCTACCGTTCGATGCTTCGTGAGGTGTCATCCCAATGCTTCTATGCTTTGACTGGTTGTAGCGGTCTAGTAGATGAGGTAGGACATTGAGGTACGTGTTCGTGGATTTCTCTGTAAAGTGACGCCACATTCTTGCCTTCAACGTTCTATTGAAGCGCTCGACCACCACCGCTTTACCCTCGTTATGGGTGCTGTACATGATGACGTTGTGTTGTGATAACCATCGTTTCATGGGGGCATTGTAGAATTCCTTGCCTTCGTCTACCCAGAGTTTTAGCGGTGTCCTTCCGGATGTACTGACAATCTTATCGAACGCATCTCTCACGGCGGTACCCGTCTTCGATTTCAAAGGCATTGCCCAGGCATAGCGGCTGTATAAGTCGATGACTGTTAGCAGGAATTTGATGTTCTTATTGCTTCGGGCAAACCGTTGCATATCCACGAGATCTGCACTCCATATATGGTCAATTGCTCTGCTCTTCACCTTGCGTCTTTTGAAATGCACTCGTCTGGGCTTGTGCAATTCGTTAGCCAGTTTCGTATGGAACTGTGCGGGTTCTGTCTTCTTCTTCCGTCTTCCATCCTGAATTGCCTTTTGCACTTTGTTGTCCCAAAAGGCTCCAGCACCTTCCAGGGCACCTGAACTGAGAACCAGTTGATCGTTTTCCAGCTTTTCGTCATCATCAAAGACTCTTCGGAAAATTCGAAGTGCTTCATCCAGACCATATTTGGAAAATAGCTTTCCCATCAATATGGCATACCATCCACATACTGCTGTGCTTCTGTCTTGAACGGCTTGGGTGTTGGTGATGATCTTACAGTCTGCGTAGGCTTCTTTAAAGAAATCGCACAGTGCAGGTTCAGTGTAATCTTGCTCCATAGTGTATAGACTGCGTCCGAAACTGTCAAAAACCAGGATCACGTTTTTCTCGCGACACACGGTCAACCAATGATGTCCGCCTTCCGTTGCATCGTACACCGGTAGAACGTTGTCGGTGTTGACGATACAAAAGTCTCCATTGTTCAAGGGTGGCAAGAGGTCGTAACTCGTGCAGCCCACGAACCCTCCGACACCATTCAATCTTCCTTTGATATCGGCACTGCTGAGAGGATAGTCCATTCTTGATCATAGCCTGAAAATATTTGGCACGTGATCACATGGAGCGTCCGCTCAGGATATCCTTGATGATACGAGTGATCCTGCTTTTGTCCTTCAGCACCTGTTGAATGAATGATGCATCGTCCACCATCACCTTTTGTGCTCTGATCATGAAATGCTCGGGATGGATCAATTTTGCTTCTGTTGTTCTACCATAGGTGGAAGTCATATCGTTGAGATCTTGAAACTTGAGCTGTGATCCCAGTATAGCTATCACAAGGGTGGTTAGTTCCTGAATCTTTCGTTCTGATCGAAGGAACCCATCGACGTGTTTGTTGATTCCCATGGCACCTGCTATGGCTGCAAACGGGTACCTGGACATGTAGATGCGATTCGTCTCGTTGACCAGAGTAGTGTAGTCGTTCATCGTCTGCGTCTTCAGGGCATCCGCAGCCGCTTCCACCCGACTCCTGAACCTCAGTCGATCTTCATCGTAGAGTTGCAGCAGTTGTGATCGGCTTGTGAAATAGTTGCTCTTCAAAAAGGTTACCGGTATATTTGTATGCCGGAGGAAACTGTCCAGGATTTGCAGGATCCATCGGTCAAATTCATGATCTTGTAGTAGATTGAAAGGCACCGATGTTAAAGGTGCCTTTCTCTTCTTCCTGACATCTGAAACGGAATCGCGAACTTGATCGGTAGTGGAATCATAGTTGAGTATGTTGGATGCAATCACATTTCTCACAGACGGGTAACTGATGTGATCGGGATTGTTTTTGAAGTGGGTGTCATATAGACGCTTTACTCGCGGATCGGCTTGCAGTTCCAACAGGGTGGAGGTGCTCAAACTGTGATCTGGTACTTGGGAAAGAACTTTCTTAACGCTTTTCAAGTATGCATTGTAGTTATTACCTCCTTTTTGCCGCATGAGTGGTGGTATACCGAGAACTTCCCACGAATTTGCTCTCTTCTTAATGATGTGTTGAGGATGTTTCGTCATAAACTGCAAGGTTTGCAACCTTTTACGCTTGGGTATCGAGAAGGATCCCTTTCTGAGTCCCACTCTTTGTATACTACTCGGTAGCCCATTTGAGAATTTCACCGTAAGATGCTCCATTCTTATTCATGATTGGAATTTTTTTCAATGTTGCGGCTAACTTTTCGGCTAACTTTTCGGCTAACTTTTCGGCTAACTTTTCGGCTAACTTTTCGGCTAACTTTTCGGCTAACTTTTCGGCTAACTTTTCGGCTAACTTTTCGGCTAACTTTTCGGCTAACTTTTCGGTTAACTCTTCGACTAATATCGTACACACACACACACACACACACACACATCAACGAGGTTTTTATTCAAAAGTCACCTTTAATGCAGTGTTAAAAATCCAAAGAAGTGTGACACATGACGGGTAACTTGTGGTAAGTTTTACAAAAAGTGAGAACTAAAATAAAGAGTAAGTGTGACAAACGGGCATGAACAGTGCAGAAACAACTCATGAACACGAGGTGCAAACTCACGAAAATAACCTAAGTGCTAAAACATGTTCTTTTTGCTTACACAAATCGGGCTTATGCGTACGAATACAAACAGCTTCAAGGACCTTCAACTGCTGGACATAACGGGCACGACACAGTACAGAGAAGTGGGAATCATCATACACACTCAAACAATCGGGACGAGATAACAAATGCAAATACACAGCTGACTTCTTACGAATTTCACCCTCATCAGCTCCATCACCTTCCCTGCCACCTGACTCCTCCTCGTCCGTTTTATCACCATCACCACCAGCCGTCTCACCGTCATCCGCCTCGTCTTCATCCGCCGCCTCGTCATCACCCGCCTCGTCGTCATCTGTATCCTCGCCGTCATCCGCCTCGTCGTCATCTGTATTCTCGTCATCCGCCGCATCATCACCCAACTCATATTCACCACCAGTCAGTCGTCTGATACCATCCATGTTCTCCTTCCTCGAGGCGGATGACGGCGAGGATACAGATGACGACGAGGCGGGTGATGACGAGGCGGCGGATGAAGACGAGGCGGATGACGGTGAGACGGCTGGTGGTGATGGTGATAAAACGGACGAGGAGGAGTCAGGTGGCAGGGAAGGTGATGGAGCTGATGAGGGTGAAATTCGTAAGAAGTCAGCTGTGTATTTGCATTTGTTATCTCGTCCCGATTGTTTGAGTGTGTATGATGATTCCCACTTCTCTGTACTGTGTCGTGCCCGTTATGTCCAGCAGTTGAAGATCCTTGAAGCTGTTTGTATTCGTACGCATAAGCCCGATTTGTGTAAGCAAAAAGAACATGTTTTAGCACTTAGGTTATTTTCGTGAGTTTGCACCTCGTGTTCATGAGTTGTTTCTGCACTGTTCATGCCCGTTTGTCACACTTACTCTTTATTTTAGTTCTCACTTTTTGTAAAACTTACCACAAGTTACCCGTCATGTGTCACACTTCTTTGGATTTTTAACCTTTGTTTTTCCCTTGATCTCTTTAATGCAGTGTCTTCGCAATACGTGTAGTACTGATTAGAAGAGCAATCAATGGTTAGGATAGGTCTGCGACACACCGCCAATAACTTCTCATACAATCTAAAGATAATGGATGACTTCGTGCACAGACCACCAAACAGAGTATTGAGATAACGCTTGATATTGCTTTTATCAGTGAAGCGAAATAGATACATAAAGTTTGCATTGATCTTCATGTCTTTAATGTTATCAAAGCTCTGAGAGAGAAAGAACACGTTCAACTTATGATGATGACTGTACATGGTGAAGAACTTGTAGAGACACTCTCTTTGACTGCCGTGCTTCAAACCCATCACTCTGATGTCATCAATGATCACATAGGTGTTAGGCTGGAGATCCATGTCTTCGATACACTCGGGCATGGTGCTGTAATGCTTGAAGGATTTGAGGCTTGGGAGACGATACTGATCGGCCGGCGTGTTGGAGATGACAACTATATGCTCAGGTTGCACGCGTTTCAGGAGCTTGATGAGAAAGTAGGATTTACCCATGTTGCTCTGTCCCAGAAACAATACGTTTTGACCCCAGGATTTCAGAGCAGGAATGATTTCCGTGAACCAATCCTTAGACTCGAACTGAAGACCAGGAATGTGCAGCCCGTGTCGAGCAGTGGCCGTGGTCGGAACATCGTCGTTCCTTACGGGACTAGTCTTTTTCTTCCTCCCGATTTCCTGTCCAAGGAGCGAGATAAAGTCCATGATCAGATGTTGTAGGATGGACCGATGTGAGCAGAACGCATAGAAGACGGTCCTGCACTGTTAATGTTCTGTCGAATTTTTTGAGCAAATGGAGTTTCAGGACGGGTTAGGGATCTACGAGGTGCAGACAGGAACGATGAAACTTCGTCGAGGGCACGATGTCCTAGTTTTTTGAACAATACCCTTCCTTGTTTCTTTATTCCTCGTGCCCTGCGGCCTTTGGAGCGAACTTGACGAGCTGGCGTCTTGGTTTTTCGAGATGCTCGTTGACGAATCTTCTTCGGTGCATGCCGACGACGACGACTTTTAGTGCGCTTCATGGCACCTGCTGAGCTTCCCTTCCTTACTCCTCTGCCGAATATTTTATCCATTACGTTGTCACCCAGTGATGCCATGGTACCCATGGCCAAGGGAGCAGCCAGGTTCGTCAGGAGTGGTATGGCCTTGGCGGCTAATCCTGGTGGAATGGCTAGACCTCCTCGGTGCATGGCAGGGTTGTAAGCTGTTTTCATTTGCGTTTCCACAATGTCTCCGGACTCTCCTCTCCCCAAAAGCATGGGAAGAAGTGTCATTCCTGCCATGGCAGCCAGGGGTCCAAGTCCACCGCGTTGCATTGCATCTTGTTTTGTCGTGGGTTCCGCCATCTGCTTTTCCATCTCATCCGGTCCAGCACCGATTAGGTTTTTCCAGAAGCTCTTTTTCCAGAAGAATCCACCGTGTTGTCGACTCGATGTTTTCAAATCACCACCGTAGACACGATGTTTGGTCTCCAGGTCACCACCTTCCATGATGCCCTTTTACTACTAGGTCGGAATTAATTCATACAACTTCGGCTTTGATACCTTCATCTTTGCTCATGGCGTACAAGTACTTGTCCATGCAGAGAAGGTTGACTTTGATCGAGGCACCATTTTCGCTAGGTCTCCTCACGGGGGCGTTTGTCACGTCGCTAAATTGATAGTCGATGGACAGATTTCCTCTCGATCTTGGATTGTCTGTGGTCCGATCCAGATTCAAGTTGATAGGCACCATAAAGTAGTGATTGCAGTAATCTGCAGCGGTGATGGGGATTTGCGTTCCATACGTCTTGCCGAAAAAGTCTTGAACCAGATTGTAGCCACGCAGGTAGGAGGATTTGTTGTAATCGTAGAAGTATTGCCCTTCAGTATTACGACTCACATCCCACTGGAACTTGAGCGGGTTGTCAAAGAGCGTCTGGTCGTTGACAGTGACACGAAGTTGACTGAGATTTGCATGAATCATGGCCAGTCTGTTCGAAGAATGCGATGCTTGACCTCCAGCCAATGCTGGCTGTGTACCATGAGTCAAATCTGTGAAGAACAGGATCATCCTGCGTGGAATGTCCGCATTGTGAAGCAGTTCCAGTGTACCAGCATCATCTGAAATGCTCTTTTGTATGAGACGAGGGCACCACGTGTGGAAATAGAGTTGTTTGGGAAGGCGTACACGATCGGTGAGATTGGGTTCCATGCGATAGGTAGTGTACACAAAGTCCAATCGGAGTAGATCGATCTCAATATCACCGACGCTCAGAGCACTGTTGGCACCACCGCCTTGATCGCTAAGCATGATGTATCTGGAAAGCTCGGATTGTGGCAGATCAAAGCGAAGCTTCACCTGTGTACCCGGGGGTAACCAAGCATCGTCCTGATTGAAAAACGGTAGGAAGGGTCTCAGCTTGTACTGAAACCGTCCAACAGCTGCACGAAGTGCATTTTCCTGAACCGTGTTGGAGAAGCCTTCGTTGGTGACAAGCTCGACGGTGGGTGCACGCCTGAGTGTGAAATCATCGACGAAATCCGGTGCTTGTGCTGCATTAGCGTTTGCAGCGTTTGTTTCGAAGGCATAGCCATGCTTACGCTTCACACCAAGTTGATAGGGCGTTAAATCCACACCTCTCAATGCTCTTTGCGGATCCAGTTTCTGTAGACCGTAGAGATCCGAGTCCACGTACTGAAGGCGTTCGCTGCTGCTTTCCATTAGACTGAGGATATGCTGAACCATTTGCATGTCGGCAACTTTACTCGATTGCGTGACCTCTGTTCCGTTGATCTCCACTCGAATGTTCTTGAACCACGAAAAGGCTGGTGACGTGGTGCACACCCATCGCGTGTAGTCTCCAGGCTGGTTATTGAGATTGTTTTTGACACTATAGCGCATTTTCACGATGAAATAGCTCTCCCCCAGAGCAATGAAATTCGGCGACGAGATGTCTAGTTCATTGTTCAGGGATGGTGGTGATCGATCTGCTGTGGAAAAGAGTCGTACTCCGCGTCTACCCTCAAGCAACGAGAGTTTCTTCTCCGTCCTGTCGAGGATGTTCTTCTGAACGATCTTCGTGTTGGTCAGGAGTCCCGTGAAGGACTCCGGAGCTTGTGGTGAGTATATCTCCTGTGCCATTCTTGCGAGTCACATTATAATAGGGGTGAATTTTTTTCAAAGATCCAATATCCCAGTGTCTTGCGAAAGTCGTTCATCATCGATATCAATCGTTGATGCTCCTCGTTAGTGAGCTTCCCATCTTCAAGAGTAATGCCCAATTCCAACATGAACGAGTCTTCAGCTCTCTCCATCTGCTGCAGTTGTTCAATACACTTGACAAGCTGACGTTTGGTGTCGAGAACGTGTTTACCAATGCATGCCATGATCACACCGATGATCGTGCTACTGATGGCGATGATTCGAATGCGATGTTCTCCAGATACGGCACCACTCCCTTGAAGGATATTGAGAATGGTTTGAATGAGTATGAGAAAGGACAAGATTGCAGTGTTGTAAATCACGTACTTCTCCCGGCAACGCACCTTTTCGCTCTCCAATTTCTTTCGTTTTGCTATATCCTCCACCATGTCACGCACGTGACGGACACGAACATCTGGAAGATCCATCTAAGTAGTTGTGTTGGTGATCCGAAGATCAAGGTAGACGGGATATCCGGAAGTAATGTGTTCACCGGTGTTGAATTTCAACCAGAACGAAATGCTAGTCACGTTTTCGTGTGGAAGCAGCAGTCGTTTGTCTTCTTTCCCGAACACGTAGTTATTCAAACCGTTGAGGGTTTGAATAAGAAAAGTCTTCAGCACCCTCGAATCAGTATTGTCTTCGTACTCCACAGCAGGTCCAATGAGGTCGGTGTAGAGCAGGACAAGTCTTCTGCCTTTTGTCAGATCCACAGCGAACGGGAACGTGTGAGATCCCTCGATCGTGTATGGCTTGAGAATAGTGCCCACACCCAGCACCAATGCGGGTGAGTCCTTCTTCAACAAGCACCGTTTATTCCTGGGTACCGAGACACTTATGCGGCTGGTGTGACGAGAGTAGGAAAACACAATGTCTCCGTGTCCTGCTCGTTTCAGAGTGGCATTGATAATAGACACCAAATCGTCTACATCGCTGTATGTTCCCGTCTTGATGGAAAGTCTATCCTCTTCTTCTTCTTCTTCTTCTACACCATGTACCACATAGAGTTTGTTCGTTGCCTCGTCTATGTTCTCAAAGTGTACTTCAAACTGAGCCGATTCAACATGCAGGACTTTATCACGCGTATCGAGCTCCTTCACATTTAGAGTAAAGTTCGGTTTGTGCAATCCCCTGCTCACGCCCGACGTGTTGTTCGCCACTGTCAATATCACAGACATTCTGGTGTTGTGATGACACTCACTATAGATAGGTTTTATTTTTCATTTTCATCTCAAGAATGTAGTGTAGCATGTGTGCTATATATTATGTACAATCAAAGTAGCACTTTCATATATCGTAGTGTGCCATGAGTTCTGTGTGGATGCGCTGGATTGTGTGAGAAGATAAACTCTCTGCAAAGTGCAAATGACAGAACAACTTTGATGAAGTGCCGTTGAAGAATTGAGTACCACCAATGCTATAATTGCAATCTTCGATTCCATTGGTCCTGGAAAATGGGACAGTGTCTAAGTTGGAATGTATCAAAATGGAGTTTACGTATAGAGTGAATAGGCCTTCTGAATTCCGAGCGTAACTTATGACACACTTTGTACCCAAGAGATCCGTCATACTCGACACAGGTTTATCCAAAGCCGCCGATAATTGGCTGACTACAGACGAAACGGGTATGTTGAATGATGAATGGCCGGGACGCGTGAAGTAGTTGCCACTTATGTGGGTGGCAGTGAACAACACGTACAAACTATCCAAGCTGAAATTTCCGACAGTATCGATATCGAATGCCTTCAATGCCATGTTTCTAGGGTCAGGTGCGTCCACTTGAATTACTTGGAACATTGCAAAAGACATGTTGTCGTGAAACAGATTGACGAATCGTTCTCTAATGGAAACTTCGCTGGGTTGTGTAATGTTGAGGTAGAAGTGATCGTCTCGGAACATGTCGATGCTGTTCACGTTGATTCTCTTGTCCTTCATGTCAACGAGATTTATCCCTCTGTATCTGTTTCTGCTCACCCTGGTGACGGATTCAAATCTGCTAGGATGAGAGTATATGTAGAGGTAGGCGTTTCTCCGAATGAGAGGTAGTAGATGAAACGGATCGGATAGGTTCTGATTTGATTGCGGACCCATGGGGCCTCTGGTTCCTTGAGGACCTATGGGGCCGATGATTCCTTGGAGACCCACGGGACCTCTGTTTCCTGGAGGACCGGTTGGACCGATGGTTCCTTGGGGACCCATGGGACCTGTGGTTCCTTGATCACCTTGCACACCACGTTCACCTTGTGGGCCGTCTTGCCCATCTTCTCCTCTAGGTCCAATCTCACCTTCAGGCCCGACCAACCCACGTTCTCCACGTGGTCCAACTTCACCTCTGGGACCTTCTGGACCAGGTATTCCTTGATCACCTTTTTGACCGCGTTCACCACCTTGCCCATCAGCTCCTCTAGGTCCAGTCTCACCTTCAGGACCGATCAATCCACGTTCTCCACGTGGACCAGCTTCACCTCTTGATCCATGAAGCCGACCAAACGCCTTCCATTTCGAGCTGAATTTCTTGTACACGATGAGCGTGGTTGCATCGAGATAGAAGTCACCATTTCTCCCTACAGAGTTCAGTGGCATGCCACCTCCGCTAAGCCATCCCAATCCCCGATCACCACGAGGTCCTTTCATCTTGCGCACAGTGTCCATACCAGTTTGCAATCTCGATGATGCTTGTTGGATTTCATTCTTGACCCAACCGGCAGGGACAGCACATGTCAAAGAATTATCATCGTACGCCAAATTACAGATGGAATGCTCGTTCATGTTGAGGTTAGCATCCATGGACACGGATCCATCTGTTTTCACGTGCAGCTCATCAGCTGCTATGGCTTGATCTGTGTAGCGCGTAGATCTGTTTTCCACATCTTCCACTTTGCTCTCATCGGCTTTCACCTCTTTCAGTTTCTCCACATCATGAACCAAGGTGTTTTCGGTGTCATCGTTCCCCACAACTGATTGTATTTCGGTAATATCATTCCGCATGCTTTGCATGTGCTTGAGGGAAGTCTCCTCCCCATCACTCCTATGGAAATGCGTAGCCCAGTACGCCATCTTCACACACACACACACACACACACTGTTCTAATTATGATAGGAAATATTTTCTTTCTCAAATAAATCTTTATGATGCTCATAAGAACAGGTAAACAACAGGTAATGCACAACAAACAAGAGCCACAGTCATCATGTTGATGAGTCGACCGTTCATCCTCCTCCTCGATTGTTCATGAATGTGTTTCATGAGGAAATCTCGTGCTAACAACACCTTCGCACGATCGCCTTTCCGTGCCAGCATGTCCAACAGAGTGACTGAATATGCCAAGGTCATCTCCAGGGCAATGACGTCGTTTGACGCATGACTCCATAAACCTTCCATGATGCCGCATATGCAACTTTCAAGTCGTTCAGCTTGTTCACGATCACCATCACCAACAGTAAAGCTCGCAGCATACCTGAGAATGTCAGGTCTCTTCATAGCGACATGTTTAGCAGATGTCCACACGTGAAACAATGTCGAATCACGAACGAACAAATGGTCAATGGCAAAGGCATGACGAGTCTCCGAGCATTCACCTTCATCCTTTGCGTATGTTGCAAGAACATGGTCAGCAACTCGTACTAGCAGATGACACACCTGACATTCGTGAGTCTTGTGATCAGCCGATCCGTTAAGACTCTTTGCAACGTGAAACCATCTCTCGTAAAGGGAATTCATTTCCTAGAATGTGAAGACACGAGGCAACTGATCAATACTGTATCGGGTGAAGGAATGACTCGACTGCATGTCAAGCATGCATATTTATACAAGTCAGAATGGGGTGGGTTGAAAATGCAAAGTTGACAACCAATCACCATCAAGCCCGCCAAAAACAGATGATGTAACCTTGACATGATTGATCTTGTCATGAATGACGCATTCATTGATGGTGTTCACATGAGATCACCCTGGCTCATCTTTCCCAATTCCATTCTTTTCACATCCTGCAACCCATTCTCCACTAGTAGTAGCAGTGGGGATACTAGAGTCCGAAGAGGCAAGGCAGCACTCTTCCGTGGACGTACTACTCGACACAACACCACCCATACTTGTTCTTTAGAAGTTTTTTTTTTTTAATGAGTATCATGAGGTATTGACGTAGAAAGTAGTATAGGATAGTATAGGATAGAATAAGAATGAATGATCAGCTGTGTGATAAAGAAGGCAGTTCATTAAAGACTTATTGGAAGGTCTCTACCAGCTGATCGTCTTGTTGGACGACGACACTGCATAATGATGTGAAGCTCTCAGTCAGCTGTTTCAGCTCCGTGATAGAAAGTGCCATGTGTGCGTCCAGAGCACGATGAAAACATCTGGGTTCCACGTTGATGCAGATGATTGGAGCAACAGCAAGACGTACCTTCATCACTTGCTCGTCAGTGTCTAGGGAGACTGCCCCGGGGTAGATGAATACATCTTGTTCCACATCCAGTTCAAACGAGCTGGCCGGGACTAGCTTGTTTTCACCGTTGATGTACACCCGACATTGACCGTCGGACAAACGTGATGTATAGAAGTTGGTTATGATCTTCTCCACACGTCCACTTCGGAGAGTGTCACGGAGCGATGGACAAGTCTTGATCAAGTTCGTAATGATGAACTCAGTGGACTCGTTCAGTTCGATGTAAACTTGTCCTTGAGCATCTTTGCGAGCTGTTGCCGTACTACCACAGGCTGGCAGAGCTCCCGAAGGGAAGTACATCTTATATCCAGGCTTGTAGAAGGATTTACCAGATAACTTGTAGGGCAGCTGCATGTCCTCCTGAAACCCATCCACCACAATCTCTTTGTGGAGCTTGGTAGGAGCAGGTGATGCATAGCGACGCTTAGCCGGTACTGGCTTCGAAGAGAGCACAACTCGAGGAGGGTCAGCAGGAAGAGCGGAATTCTTCTTCATCCTTCGCTCGTATAGGGAAGCCATCTTCTAGGAAGTGAAGTCAGGACAACTCGTCAGCACTGTATTCGATGAACGAATGACTCAACTGCAGACAATCATTCGTATTTATACGAGCCAGAGAGGTATGTGGATTGAAATGAGAAGATATGTGTCAACCAATCAAGCCCGCCAAAAACATTTCACCAATCAGCATCAAGCCCGCCAAAAACATTTGACCAATCAGCATCGTGCCCGCCAAAATCATATCTCATTATAAAGATTCCTTACATGATACCGCCACCTTGGTGAATTGATACAGTATGGAAAGAAGATCACAGTCAAACGTGTGCATGTTCTGGATCACGTGATCAAGTGAATAGATTTCCCAGCAATAAGCATCAATCAATGATGTCATAAGAGACATATCAGATTGAGATAAAAGCAGCAAATTCGAACGCAACGTGGACAATTGCAATGAAGACACCATCCTAGTCGACTCCATGAGATGCAGTACGTATAGGAGTGGAAAATGCTGAGGAAGAGGTTTCATGATTCGACTGAACCTCAACCAGGCTACATTGCTATGAGGTAAGTAGGAATACAGTTTACGTAATGCATCCACATTCGTATCGTATACTATACAGGATAATGCTATAGCATAATTTATACTCTTGTACAAACAGGACTTCTTCATCGCACGTATCTGCTCTCGAAGAGGGTGTACACGAAGCTGATCGGATAAGAGTTCAGTTTTCGAAAGAAAATGCAAAAGATGACGATCCACACCACATAACCGCTCATGCGCAGCGTAAGGCTTCTTCATCAAACTACATCTCTGATGCACATTAACTTCAGGTAAGTAAACCACATCCATGACAAGTCCACAAGAAGAACATACGTATCTTCCTTCATGAACAACATGATCAAGATGATGACACTGCTTTTCCTTCCCTTCTTGCTCTTCTTCTTCTTCTCCTCCTTCTTGTTCTTCTTCTTCTTCTTGTTCTTCTTCTTCTTCACGAAGTCTCTTTTCACGTACATAGGCACGTAAGATCTCTAATTCAGAATCCATCTTCACCCCACACCATCATCTTCATAGTGAAACATTATCCATCAATATATCTACTTTTATACCCACTCCTATCCGGGGATAATAGCAAAATACTCCTGAAAAAAATAAATAAAAAATGAACAGAATAAAGATTAACAATGACGATAAGTGTGCCTTATTCAACCCAAAGGTCAAAGGTCAAACCCTGGGGGGGGGGGAGTCCCGGGGTCAGACTAAGCACGACCGACACAGTGTGCCTTATTTGGCCCAAAGGTCAAAGCAATAGAAGAAAGGCATTCACATCTCAATCTGATATCATAGTCGAAAGATTCCAAACCCGAACAAAAAAGACTCACCATGACGGGGGCGTCTTTCCGCTTTCGAAACACATCGTGTTCTCCAAGGTCGTCACCTCCCCGTGGCGTGACCCCTTGGTCTTGTTTGAGACGTCTAGACGTAGCCTTGTTTACAAAGGTCATCGCGGCGTGAACTTTGACCTCGAGGTGAAGTAGTCTCAACCTGCAGTTTCATTATCGACTCCTTCTTGCAGTGTGAAGAAGCTAAAATGGCGTGGACATTTTCTGAGACGTGCAGAGCAGAGAAATGGTATTTATTTTCATGCGATAATGAAGAGTTCTCAATCCGTCGCCTCAGTGCTAGCAAGACAACCAGGGATCTTGACCCGATGATAGCACATCCCAGAAGATTCGATATGTCACCACTCACTGCTGCTGAGTATATTATCTGCAGGGTCACCAGTCTGATCTTGAATGTGAAGAATAGGAAACAGCACCTTCCTAAAATCGTCATCGGTGGTGTGGAGGACTACGGAACTATTAGTGAGACTGATGATGATGTCATACTGCGAAGGTGGACTGATGGTAGACACTCATTCTACAAGCTTAGTGACATGCGTGACGAACCGTGCTCTCAACACATCATCGACCTCTTCGCTGATGCAACCTATTTGGATTCCAGCGACGTAATGCAACTTGTCAAGGAGGTGAACGAAAAATGAAGTCTCTCGAGTTGATCGTGTGCGTGTACGACGTAGTACCAAGGCCGTTCAACTCCGTGCCGTTGCAACAAGAGTAACGCGGATTCGTGTGCGAGTTGGTACGATCGACATCGGCGACGATGGATTTATCTCCAAATTACCCGAGTCGACTGTTGACACGATGGCGGTGCAAAGGAGGTCGTCGACTGACAGTTCCATTGCTGACTGGGTGGAACCATTGGTGCACATCAGAGCGTCCGACAACTCCACCTCGTACTGCGTGTCACGGAAGAGATCATGGGTGAATCCATCCTCACACGTATTCGAAGAGTAAACTTTGTGGTCTCTCATCCAATACTAGCTTGATGAAATCAGGACAACAAGAACTGAATTGTACTACCTTTCTCCTCCACTCCATTGCGATATTCACTGTTCGTTCCATTATTCTTTGTAATGACATGTATCGTATCTATCAAGAACTGACCTTTCTGACGTGTGTGCGAGCAGGACCATTTTTGAAAAATTGCATGGGGAGGTGGGGTAGGTCACGGAAAAAACTTCATGATAAACACCATATTCAACATTCTACTTTTTATACCCACTCCCATCCGGGGCAAGGTGGCCCAAAAAAGTGAGATTCAAACCCACATGTGCACAACACATATTTTCAATAATACCCCATTTTTTTGAGGTAGGGGCACCCCCTGGCACATATTTTTATCCGCAAAAAAACCGGGCCAAAAATAATTTTCACCGCAAAAATGGGGTACTATTAGTACCCCATTTTTCAATAATACCCCATTTTTTGGGACCCGGGCGCCCCCTGGCACAGAACCCGCTCGTCCCTTACTACTCATGGGGCAGGACAGCACTCGTCTGCCGTAGATGAGGTGGGATGGAGTAAGTGGTTCTTCCATGTCCTCTGAAGACACATACGAGAGAGGCCGGCTGTTCAAGATTGCCTCAATCTCCAGCAATGTTGTGAGCAGTTCCTCGTATGTCACCTTGGAGAGGTGTAGGATCTTCTTGAGACAACGCTTGACACATCTCACCATTCTCTCAAAGAACCCGCCCCACCAGGGGGCCTTCTCCGGATTGAAGGTCCAACGTACGCCGTGGTCTGCCAAGCGACTCGCCACTTCTTCCACGGTGAACAGTCCTTCCAGCGACTTCGCGGCTGCCTTGAACGTCTTGCCGTTGTCGGACTTCACCTCTCTTGGTAGTCCAAACCGGGCAATGAACCGTTGGAAACAACGCAGGAACAACTCTCTTGACATATCAGGCAAAAGTTCCAGATGGAGAGCGCGAGACACTGCGCAAGTGAAGAACGCAACATACGCCTTGCGGGTCTCATTGCCATCCTTCACGTACAGGGGACCAGCAAAATCCACGCCTGTGTACGTGAATGGAAAGTCCACGGTTGTACGGAACTGAGGTAGCGGTGGTGTTTCTGGCGTAGAGTATGATGGACCCTCGTGTCGCTTGCAGGTTGTGCATTGGTTGATAAGTCGACGTACAACTTGGCGACCTCGGACGATCCAATGCTGACTTCGTACTTCTGTCAGCGTCTCCTTGACACCATTGTGGCCAACAATTCCATGGCAACGTACCACAACAAGACTGGTGTACGGGTGGTTGGCTGGCAGTAGAACTGGGTGGATCTGACTGAACGTGAGTTTCGCATTCTGCAGTCTTCCACGACATCGCAGAACACCGCTGTTGTCTTCGTAAATACCGAACTCACGAACCCAGTTCGCATACTTCGGGTCTTGGGTTGCCTCTCTCTGAATGTCCTGAGCCCAGACCGCCTTCGCTTTCTCCATGTCGTCAGCAGAGACGAAAATCTCAAGCTGCTGCACTTGCATACGCCTGACTGCTCGCTGTACCTGGGCTGTGACTCGTAGCAGCTTGGTCAGACTGCTGTAGCTGGTGATATCTGTCACGGTGGAGATGCCCTGGGTCGGCGCAGTGCTTGCTACACATACTTGTGCCACTTTCTTCTTCTTCTCAGCTGTGCACTCTTCTGGCACTTCTCCCTCCTGGGGCTGTTGGCCGGGTGGTCGGTTTGCAGTGTGCAACCAGGCTGGACCAGTCAGCCACATTGACCTGTGGAGTTCTGCGGGTGTTGTGCCCCGAGACGGGAGGTCCGCAGGATTGAGCGTCCCTGGGCAAAAGCCCCATGCTCCTGTGCCAGTCAGTCGGTGGATTTCATCCACGCGATTCTGGACAAACTGTTTCCACCTTGATCCTCATTGGTGATCCACCCGAGTGCGACTTGCGAGTCTGTCCAACAGTGAAGAGATGAGATGAGAATCATCTTCTCTAGAGCTTGCCTCACTGTGGCCATTAGGCGAGCTAGGATCAGAGCTGATAGCAGTTCCAGTCTCGGGATTGTCTGCTTGGCAGTTGGGGCCACCCGCGTCTTGGCCATGACCAGTTGAACTGCCACCTCGTCACTTTCTACTTTCAAGTAGACCACGGCACCGTAAGCCGTCTGGGAAGCGTCACAGAACCCATGCAGAGATACCGGACCACTGCTGATAGTGCTGCTGCAGTAGCGATGAGGAACTCGTATCGGCGAGGCGTTCTGCAGTGAGTTGACGAGAGCGGTCCACGCTTGAGCCAATTGTGGCGATATTGGGGTGTCCCAATCTAGCCCGGCCACATGCAGCTGCTGCAGAAACAACTTCAACTTTATGGTGACGGGTGACACTAAGCCGAGGGGATCGAAGATGCGGGCGGCCTCTGATGACACTGCGCGCTTCGTCATTCGGGTGCTCGGCTTGGCGAAGATGGCTGCTATGTCCACGACTAGTTCATCGTGCACTCGATTCCACTTGACGCCTAGAACTTTGTCGTTCTTGCTGCTGTTTAGTGATGTCTTGGCATACGTCAGGTCATCTTCCTGAGGTGATATGGAGCAAGTCACCAAAGCTGACTTTTCAGCGGTGTCGATGTGCTGCTGGACGGAGATAGAACTTGATGCAAACTTGCGGATGTTGAAGCCACCGTCACCCATGCGCTCCGTCAACTTGGAGTAGAGAGTGACTGCGCTTTCCTCATCGTCCCCTCCGGCAGCCAAGTCGTCAACGGACATCGAATCGCCCACAACGCTGACGAATTCAGGGTCATCAACTTGATACTTGTCCAGATGATGTTTCAGGGTTGCGTTCAGCAGGAATGGACTTGAAGTCAAGCCGAACATTACGCGTGCAAACCGAAAAACCTTGATTTGTCGGTTTGTTGAAAACGGATCATCCCACCATAGAAACCGAAGCACATCTCGGTCATCCTCACCGACGCGGAGCATGTGAAACGTTTTCTCGATGTCACCTGTCAGGGCAATGGCATGGCAACGGAAACGCATTAAGATATCGGGTATCTTCTCCAACAGATTGGGTCCCGCGTTGAGACAGGTGTTGATTGACGGGCCCTTGCCTGAGCGGGATGACGCATCATACACGACACACGGACCTTTGTGGTGGTCTTGTCCTCTCGGACAACGGCTTGATGTGGCACATAGTGCACGTTTCCCACATCACCACATTCCGGGTCCTTGACTTCCTCGATGATGCCTGCTGCCAACTGCTCCCTCATCACCCTAGCATACTCATTGAAGAAACTCGGTGTATTCTCCAGCTTCAGGGTCAGGGACATTAGGCGCTTGTTGCTGATTCGAAAGTTGGCGGGCAGCGTTGCATGGACTTCCTTCCAGGGGAGTCGCACGGTGTAGCGTCCCTCTTCGAACGTCACCGTCTCATTAAATGCTGCTTGGACTTGATTTTCCGTGATTGGGTGTATCCCAAGAGACTCCAGCTCCCAGAATTGTTGCAGCTGCTGATCAAGGACCTGCGCCGTTAAGCTGTGCACCTCAGTAGCGAGGCATGTGCCTGTCGTACTAGTTTTGCCTGATGCAGGACCAGACAAGACCCAGACAAGACGCGTATGGATGGCTGTCGGACCAGCGGCCGTCGTGATCGTCTTGCCCATCATAAATTGCCAGTACTGATCGGCTCCAATCAATAGATCGATTGTGGCTGTGCCGTCGCTGTCGTCTGCCAGTGTGAGGCCTTGGAGCGCACCGCAGCACTGGACTGCTTGTGCAGGGTGCTGGTTCTGGACTGGTGCACAAATTGCATCAATCACGACACACTCCAGCTGCAGGGGTCTCCCTCCGTACTCTGCACGGTCAGATTCACCACGTCTTTCAAACCGCTGTCCCCACCAGAGCCTTCACCAAAGGCGTTCACTTTCAAGCATTCCTGCCTGCCTGTCTTTAGGTCCACCTACCTTTGCACATCATGTGTCACGAACGAGCGCTGGCTCCCTCCGTCGAACAACACCCTCACAGGGATCCCGTTGTCTCGGATCGGTATGCTTGGTGCGACGATGGCTTTAGCGTTCTGCAGCAAAACCATACTGTTGTTTTTGCAAGAGGATGTCAGAGCACTGACAGACGACAGTGTAACGCTGCTGGCGGATGGATTGGTCGGTCCCTTCTTGCTTGGAGCCCATGCTGCCCTAGACTGGTTGTTAGCGGCCGGCTTCTTTTCATAGCGTGACGTGGGTGGTGTTACAGGTGATGGCCTGTCAGATGTTGAGTCACACAGGGTAGTGTGGTGTCGACGTTGGCACTTGGCGCATTTCAACTTCGACTGACAATGACGGATTATGTGGTTCGGTTTCAGACACAGAAAGCACCTTCCGTTGCTCTTAACTATGTCCTTCCGCTTCTCTGTGTTTGTAACGACAGAGCACCTGGCCGTCTCATGACTCTGTCCAAAGAACACGCAACTGGCACTTGCCGGGGAAGTAAAGGCTGCTAATGCTGCTGCTGTTGGCTGTTCTCTGTAGGTCTGTTTGTTGCGTGTACCGGTCCCCTCAGGCTGTGTGGTGATGCCAGTGAGTGTCTCCTGTGCTGTTGTTCTGTAGTCCGCTTCTCTCAATGCCCAGGCCAGCAGAGTGCATACCGTCTCCGCTTCACCTCTTTCTGTCATCTGGCGGTAGCACTGCGTCAAGAGAGACTGTGGCAGTTTCTTCAGGAGCTGCTGATAGAATGCACCAGCCTGAAGTTCCTGGCTGCGTCCGGCGTCTTCTAGGTGAATGACAGCTACTTGGAGAAGATCAGCGAACTTCTCCAGATCCTGGGCAGCTCGTTCCATTCGTATCACTGGTAGCCTCGCCAGCCCCTCTGTATGCACTGCTGTCTGTCTTCTATCGCCACCAAACTTCTGTTCTAGATGCCTGATTGCTGCGGTGTACGCTGCTGCTGAGTATCCATAAGATTCTATCGCTTTCAATGCTGAGCCCGTCAAACACTGACGTAGTTGCAATAATTTCAGCTCTGGCGATAAATCTTTCTGCTCTACGCAAACCGAGAATGCTGCTTTCCATGTTCTGTATGCTGTTTTATCACCACTAAACGTAGGTATCTTCACTTTCTTCAGGTGTCGGTAGACGTCTGTTGGTGCTGCTGTTGACGATGTTGAGCTGGCGGTCATTCCAGACCAACTGGTCTGCGCGGGTTGCTGCTGCTGGTATTGTTGCTGTTGACGCTGCTGCTGCTGCTGCTGTTGCTGTTGTTGCCGCTGTTGCTGCTGCTGTTGTTGCCGCTGCTGCTGCTGTTGTTGTTGTTGTTGTTGTTGCCGCTGCTGCTGTTGTTGTTGCAGCCCAGACAACGGCTGTGGCCTGGGCCTCGGTAGCGGCGTGGAAAACCGCTGCGGCGGTAGAATGCGTGATAACGGCTGCGGCATAGACGACGGCTGCAACGTAGACAAAGGCTGCGACGACTTCGGCACATAGACTGACTGGGA
Source organism: Sycon ciliatum (assembly GCF_964019385.1). NCBI lineage: Eukaryota > Metazoa > Porifera > Calcarea > Leucosolenida > Sycettidae > Sycon > Sycon ciliatum. The sequence goes on from NC_088644.1 coordinate 46,006,897, forward strand.
CGCGTACAACGGCGGCAACGAGTGATGCGACACAGGCAACGACTGCTGCGACACAGGCAACGACAAGGACTGATCTGCATACAACAGCGGCAATGACTGCTGCGACACGGGCAGCGACTGCTGCGATACAGGCAGCGACTGCTGCAACACGGGCAGCGACTGCTGCGATACAGGCAGTGACTGCTGCGACACGGGCAGCGACTGCTGCGACACGGGCAACGGCAAATGGCGGCAACGACTGCTGCGACACAGGCGGCGACTGCTGCGATACAGGCAGCGACTGCTGCAACACGGGCGGCGACTGCTGCGACACAGGCAACGGCAAAGACTGATCTGCCGACAATGGCGGCGGCGACTGCTGCTTACACACAGTAGCCATAAATACAAGAGATGCATGCAATATCTAACAGGAAGTAAGGGCGAAACCAACCACGGACTGAGGGCAAAAATGCAAATTAAAGAGAAAAGACAATACATAAATAAATAAATATAATAAATACTTCGAAGTAAAATTAAATAATAGCAATAAAGAGAACAAATTCTGCTGTCAACGCCACACTACAACCAAGTCATGAAAATCACCAAAATTTATTTTCTTGTCACATTCATTATACATTCATTATTATTATTATTATTATTATTAGACACAATCTCATAGCATGTGACAAGCATAGCTAATGCAGGGACAGAATCCCCTGAGAAAAGGGCGTTGAGCCAGCCACGTCGTACGTCTAGACTAATTGATAGTTGAAAGTAGGGTGCGGTTTGACATTTTGTGCTCCGAGGATTAGCCTCGAGGTGCGTCTCTCTACAGAACTACCCCTCCCCATTATTGCTTAGAACTAATAGAAGAGACCAACAGTACCAATGGCGACAAACGAAGGCATGGACCTGGCTTTGGTTGGCTATGAGGAGCTCATCAAGATCGGCGAGCAAATGTCTGTGGATAAAGCCTCGAGCCTCTCCCGGCTGGATCTGGTGAGCAAGCTGAGGAAGCGTGGAGTGGGCGTATTGGCGCAGAGTTCGCTACCCACATCGGAGCTCCAACTTGCAATTGTAAGCCTTACTTACAGAAAAAAAAGTCGTAGCTGAAGAGTAACCATGCTGAACAGTGATTAAGTATACATTCAATAATGTGTTACGAAAACAAAATAAAGTGCTAAAATAGAATGAGGGAAGGTGAGACAATAGAAGTGAAGTGAGAGCCAAGTGCAACGGCGGGTGAGAAAGTAATTGTAATGCTAGAACTGTGTAGTGAGACAAATAATCATGCTGCGCACCTACGAAAACAATATTAACGCAACTACACGTTTCTTCTGCTTACAAAAATCAGGCTTATGCAAACGTATACAAACAGCCTCAAGTACTTTCATTTCACTAGCAACGTGCACGACAAAGAACAGAAAACTAAAATCATCATACACCTGCAGACACTTAGGGTGAGACACCAAATGAAGAAAAACGTCAGACTTCTTACGATCACAATCACCATCCGATTCCTCGCCTCCAACAACCGCAACCTCGTCCTCCGTCTCATCTTCCCACTCCTCATTAGTGCCGTCCTCCATGTCATTCTCCTCATCAACACCGATCGGTCCCAGGCTCGCTTCAGGTTGCTTAACCTCTGTTCGTTGACTCCTCCTTTGATCATGATGGTTAATTGTTACCATTGTTGCTGTTGTTGTTGTTGTTGTTGTTGTTGTTGTTGTTGTTGTTGTTGTTGTTGTTGTTGTTGTTGTTGTTGTTGTTGTTGTTGTTGTTGTTGTTGTTGTTGTTGTTGTTGTTGTTGTTGTTGTTGTTGTTGTTGTTGTTGTTGTTGTTGTTGTTGTTGTTGTTGTTGTTGTTGTTGTTGTTGTTGTTGTTTCAAATCTTTATTCTCACGATAGCCAGTGGCCAATAAGAGATAATAGTGTAAGAAAGGAGAAAGAGTGAGGAAGAATTGGGTGGGCAGGGCCTAGGGGTTAATGACTACTTAAGTCTACGGGCAGGGGTGGTCGCCAGACGAGCATACAGAGTTGCGTACTTAAGTGTACGGGCAGGTGTGGTCGCTACACGAGCATACAGAGTTGTGCAACAGCAGGGATATCTCGGATTTGAAGGGAGTACGAGAAGGGATTTCGCGAAGCTGGGTGGGCAGGCAATTAAAGTAATGAAGGGCCTTGTACAGGGGAGAATGGAGACAGCGGTCAGTCCGCGGAGTTGGCAAGTGCCAAGTACGAGAGCGACGTAAATTATACGAAGGTTGCACGTTGCTAGCAGTACGCAGCGAGAGTATATGTGGTGGAGCATAATTGTGGCGCAGAGAATGCGCGAAGAGTATATGTTTAACTTTAAAGCGTGAAAATAATGTTGGCTATTTGATGCGATGCAAAAGGTGGGAGTGTTCTAAGTGTGTGTAAAGGGGAAGGTGGAGACATATTCTGGCGGCTTTCCGCTGGAGTCGTTCTAGCCTGTCAAGGGAAGTGTGGGACAACGGTGTGAGAGCATTGCTCGCATATGAGAATATAGGTAGTGTGTATGTCTGATAGATGTGAGATAAAGAATCACTGGTGAGTGTAGACCTTAGTCTAAAAAGAATATTGAAAGACTTGAGTGATTTTTTGATTATGTATTCAACATGCTCCGTCCAACGGAGGTCATGCTGAAAGATTATTCCGAGGTGTTTGTGTTTTTGTGCTACGGTAAGCGGACTATTCCTGAGGGTGATCTGGGGTAGCTGTTCAGGGGGGCGGTTATTGTGGTAGAACGGGAGGATGACTGTTTTCTTTGTGTTAACCAGCAGGTGCCATCTTTGAAGCCAGTCTCCAGCTGCTGTGACACTCTGTTGTAGGTTTCGGGTGCAGTCTTGAAGAGTTCTCGCTATGGAAATCAGAGCAGTGTCATCTGCAAACTGGCTACAGGGGGTGCTGGGATTCTCACATGCGTGTGGAAGATCTATGGTGTAGACGAGGAATAGAAGCGGCCCAAGAACAGATCCCTGAGGGACGCCGGCAGGGATCTCGAGGAAAGGCGATAGGTCGCCATCCACCTGGACCCTTTGCCGACGCCCCAACGGGTACCGTCGGAACCACTCCAGGGCGTTGCCCTGGACACCATAGTGGGAGAGTTTTGCTAGAAGGCCTGCATGCCACACACGATCGAAGGCCTTGCTTAGATCGAAAAAGCAGGCATTGACGTGTTTCCCGTCGTCTCTCGCAGTGCAGAGGGTATGGACGAGACGGGCGAGTTGCTGCTCAGTGCCGTCTTTCTCACGGAATCCGGACTGCTGGTTGGGCAGGTGGGGTGTGATGTGCTTGTAGAGGAGTTGATGTGCAATTTTTTCTTGGATTTTTGATGTAGTGCTCAAGAGAGAGATGGGTCTGTAATTTGTTGGTTGGGTTGGGTCACCGGGCTTGGGTACTGGAGTAATGGTGGCATCTTTCCACTCCTGTGGGATTTCTCCGGTTTGGAACGATAGATTAAAGAGGGACGATAACGACGGTGCAAGTTCCTTAGCCGCTCCTTTGAGTAGGCGGTTTGGAATAGAGTCGAACCCGGGGCTTTTATTGGTATCAACTCCGCGGAGGAGTGTTTTGACCTCAGCTTGGGAAGTCTAAATTTCTTGAAGGGGACTGAGGATGTCAGGGGTGGTGTTGATGGCTGGAGTTTGCTCATCCGCATTGGCCACGGACAGCTTGCTCTGTGACATGAAGAATTCGTTGAGGGCAGCGGCTTTTTGTGCTGGTGTCGTTGCAGGAGTTGCTTGGCTGACGAGTTCGAGTATGCGTAGTTTAGTACCTGTAATTAGGTGCTTCATGAGGCGGTGTAGGAAGTAGAGGAGGCTGTTGAGTTGTTTACGAAATCCGATTTTGCACGACGCAGGAGGGTGATGACACGGTTTCTTTTGGGCAGTGAACGTGTTCCAGTCGTTGGGCGAGCGTGAGTGGAGGTATATTCTGTGTTTTCTGTGCTTATCCTTGATCTCTTTCAAGAGGCCCTTTGATATCCATGGTCGTGCTGGCACGTTCTTCCTGTCCCAAGGTGAGTGCAAGTAACTTGGCAGTGTTCTTGGGCGATGCTCAGGACTTTGTCGCGCCAGGATCGCCAGAAGGTGTCAACTGGGCATGGGTCATGTTCGTTTGGATGGTGGTTGAGATTTGTGCGTGAAAGGGCTTCTCGAAGAAGGTGGATGGTGCTGTCTGTCCATGACCAGAATGTGGTGCTTCTGGATCGTGGAGGGGAGTTGTTATTTATGGGGGGCAGTTGATTATTGATGTGGCCACTGATAGTAGTGTGATCGGATGCGTCAAACGGTGGAAGTGATTGGATATGAACATCATTGCTGTGGAGTGAGGAGATAACAAGGTCTAGACATGAGAGAGGTGTTTGTCGGTGGTAATAAGTAGGGAATCTGACATGTTGTGTGAGGCCGTATGTGTGTAGAAGAGTTTGTATGCCGTCCCCAAGGCGATCTGTTCTGTCTGTGGTGAGCCACGCACTGTTCTTGGCATTGAAATCTCCAAGTAGTAGGAGGTCGTCACCTTCGGCTCTAGCGGTTTTAATGCTTCTTTCCAGTTCCGCACAGAAGAGGGTGCCATCGCTACGGGGTGGTCGGTAGATGTTTGCAACAACGAGGGAAAGTTATTGGTGGAAATTCTCGTCCAGACGCATTCTGCTGCTGTCATTGGTATTGTCAGTACCCTTGTGTTGAAACGTTCTGCTGTGTACAAGGCAACCCCACCACCAAAGTCCTGTCTGTCAGCTCTGGTCAGCTTGTAGCCTGGGATTGCATAGAGACTGTCAGGGTCTGATGTGTCGGCCCAGGTTTCCTGGACTGCAATGACTGATAGTTCGTTCTGAGATTCAGAGCACGAACGGGTAAAGGTATGTAACTCGTCCATTTTGTTGAATAAGCAACGCACATTGGTGTTGAGAAAGTTCAAATTCACTGACATTGGTATGGATTTGTTTTCAATATTTTTATTTTGAAGTTGATTGTTCCAACTAGGAACACACGCTTCTTGCCGAACTGGACACTTGACTGACTCACGACTGCCATCCGGAGCATACGAGGAGCACGTCGCACCTTCCACTCGGCAAACCTGCAAAGCGTCTCTGTAAGTTTGTATCCCTGGTGATGGTTTGGCCTGGAGAGCAGTATATAAGTGGTGCTTTTCATGCACAATCTTCCTCAGCCTACTCAAGCTCAACTGATGAGGGGTGAATTCCCTGAAACACCGTGTATTGAGCAGGGAGTGGTGCTTTCTTGCAGGTTTGCCGAGTGGAAGGTGCGACGTGCTCCTCGTGTGCTCCGGATGGCAGTCGTGAGTCAGTCAAGTGTCAAGTTCGGCAAGAAGCGTGTGTTCCTAGTTGGAACAATCAACTTCATGACTATTACCGCCGAAGTCGCAACTTCTAAGTTCGTATTCTTTTTTTTTGTTTTTTTTGTTTTTTTTTGTTTTTTTTTGTTTTTGCTGTTCCTGACGGAATTCGCGTTATGCTGTTGGCTTCCTCTTCTTGGCCTTGGAGCAATGCGACGGGATCGCATTGGGCGGTGTCTGTTCCAACTGGTTGTGCTTGCGGCGTCGCTTGCTGTGTGATTTCCAGTCTCCCTTGTCTACTGTGACTTGTTGAAGTAGCGCGAGGCTGCGTTCGTCGTCATCACTGTACATGGTGTCACTCGTGTCGTCGCTGTCGCTCGTGCCTGCATCTCCCTCGTGATCACGAGGCGTGATGGTCGCAGTGGCCAGCAGGCTGCTGCTTGGTGACGCGGGGCTGGGCAAGTGGTCGTCTTTCGTCGACGTGCTGTTGGCTGGGGAGTCCTTGCTTGACTCTTCTTTATTGCTGCCAGTTGATTTTTCATGTTCAAAACTGTCGTTCAGTTGAACCGCCAGGCTCGAAGCTGAGTCCATACGCGGCAGGTTCGTACTGCATGCACCTGCGGACTTCAAAACTGTGTGCGGGTTGAGCCGCCAGGCTCGCAGCTGAGTCCATACGCGGCAGGTCTGTGCTACATGTAGCTGCAGTACTACCGGTACTACTGGCACGGTCTGCGTAGACCCGGGTGCTCGAATCAGAAACGATTTGACAGGTGTGAAATTTCTCATCTGTAAATCTCAACAATGTCAGAATATACTTTTGGAGAGGCGATGGAACTGGGAAGGGAGTCTGGCTTGACCCACCCAGCAGGAATTCAGAACCTGGGTGCGCTACAACACAAGCTACAGTACGCAGTAAAATGGTCGTATTTCCTTCGGATTTTTTATTTGAAAATTGGGTGCTCGAATCAGAAACAGCAAACTCGTCAGATCGTCTCCGATTCAAGCACACGGGTCTGCCATCGTCTACGCTTGGTGTAGCAGTTGAGAGCAGGTAGTAGTAACTTACTACTTCGTTTTTGAGAGCAAGATGGTCAGTGGAGCCGCAGATTCAGCAGTACAGGAGACCCACATCCTCGAATCAAGGACCCAGCAAAAAGTGGGTCGCGAGTATTTCAAAAACCGTTTACCGGGCAGCTCTGAAATTTGGCATACCGTTAGCGGGCCGTATGTTGATGGTATTTTGTGAAAACTAAACGAAATCGGAACAAGTTTAGGTACAATTTCAGGCTGTTTCTGTTTTGGTACCCTGTCTCTCATTCGAGCACCCGGGTCTACGTTCCACTGCGACCCTCCGCTACAGTGCCGTTGTTGGCTGTGTGGCCTGGCTGTGAGCATTTTCGGCAGGTCTGTGGCTGGTCCTCGTACCGTACTCGAAAAATGTTCTTGGCATCAGCTCGGACAAAGGAGGGAATATTTGTTGCTGGCGTTTTTAAGCGGAATGAGGCGAAACGGACCCCGGTCCCTACGACACGGCCAGCACTGGTTTTGACCTGGCCATGTCGAATTTCGCCCACTACATGGCCAAACTCGTTCAGGGCATTGTCGATCACCAAATTGTCAACCCATATTGGTACATCAAGGATTTGAATTTCCGCTGTGTTGGAGAAAAGCGGACTAACGGGGAGGGTTTCACCATTGAGAGTAATGCCCTCAGCGCAAACATGTTTCACAGAATCCTGAGTTTCAAATGTTACCTTGCATTGTTGTTTGGCGGCCATCTGGACGGAGACCAAGTCTTCAGTGCCGCAGTTGGCGAGGGCCTCCGCAACAGCCAGGTTCTTGGTGCCGCGTGGTGCAGTGAAGACGCAGGTGTTTCGTTTGAGATTTTCCAGCGAGATGACTAACTAGGATGGCGACGCGGTTGAGCTGCTTGTAGCAGAGCGTGATGAGTGGGCCATACTGGCTAAAAAGACTTCAGAAGGCTCTCGCCAGTTCAGGGACTGCACTGGGTGTCTTCCGTGAGTAGACAGTATCGTTTAAAGACTAACAAAAGCTTGCATACGCAGAGCTCCAAAATCTGCATCCACCTCCTAGTTGCACAAGTTGTTGTTGTTTTTGTTGTTGTTGTTGTTGTTGTTGTTGTTGTTGTTGTTGTTGTTTGAATTTTGAATTCTTTATTCTCACGATGGCACCATCGCCAATAAGAGATAAATTGATGAGAAGGTGAGATTGTGGGTTAAACAGTTGGAAAGTGATTTACATCACTTTGAACTTTACAAGTATGGGAGAGGGTGAGCGCTGCAGGAGCAGATTGAGTTAATCAGCAGTGAGCAGATTTCTTGTTTGAAAGCAGGTCGGAAGGAGACGTCACGAATGCTAGCAGGGAGGGCATTGTAGTATTCTAGGGACTTGTACAGTGGGGAGTCTTTACAGCGATCGGTTCTGGAGGGTGGGAGGTGCCAAGTGCGTGCGTGTCGAAGGCTGTACTGGGCCGGAACTTGAGCGGGGGTGTTGAGCAAGCGTATGTGTTGTGGGGCATATTGGTATTTTATGGAGTGAGCAAGAAGGGTGAGCTTCACTTTGCGGCGAGAGAACATTGTCGGCCATTTGTGCCGATGGAGCAGTGTTGAATGATCCAGAGGAGTGTAAAGGGGGAGACGGAGGCAGATTCTGGCCGCCTTGCGCTGGATTCGCGCAAGACGGTCAAGGGCTGCGATTGAGAGCGGGGTGACAGCAATGCATGCATATTCAATTATCGGGTAGTCGTGGTGGGGGTCGGTTAGCATGGTAGAACGGGAGGATGACGGTTTTCGTTTTATTGACTAGCAGGTGCCAGCGCTCTAGCCATTCTGCTGCGGCATCGACGCTTCTTTGTAGCGCAGCCTCACACTCAATGTAGCTGCCTGCAATGGCAATTAGTGCGGTGTCGTCCGCGAACTGGCTACACGAGGTTGTAGCATTTTCACAGGCAGTGGGCAGGTCAATGGTGTACGCCAGGAACAGAAGTGGTCCCAGGACCGAGCCCTGGGGCTCTCCTGCTGGTATTGGTATGAAGGCGGATGTTGTGCCTTCAACCTGCACCCGCTGTCTGCGTCCTGTCAAGTAGGCTTCGAGCCAGTTGTGAGCCTTGCCGTCGACACCATAGTAGCTCAGCTTTTTCAGCAAGCCTCGATGCCATACACGATCAAAGGCTTTACTGAGATCGAAGAAACACGTTACAACATGCTTCCCCGCATCCCTAGCTGTGGATATCTGGTGGACGATCCGTGCGAGTTGCAGTTCGGTCCCGTCTTGTTTCCTGAAGCAGGATTGGTTGGAGGGTAAGTTCGGTGCTATGTGATTGTACAGTCGAGAGTAGACTATTTTTTCTTGTGTTTTTGATATTATACTGAGCAGGGAGATGGGTCGGTAGTTGTTAGGATGGGAGGGGTTGCCCGACTTGGCCATGGGTGTAATAGTTGCGTCTTTCCAATCCTGTGGTATTTCTCCGGTTCTGAAGGACAGATTGTAGAGACTAGTGAGAGATGGGGAGATTTCCTTTGCAGTCTCTTTCAGGAGCCGAGTTGGGATGTTGTCAAAGCCTGGGCTCTTGCCAGTGTCTAGACTGCATAGAAGATTCTCGACCTCTTCCACTGTTGCTGCGATTGTATTTAGAGTATGACTGATGTCAGGGGTAGTGTTGATGTCTGGTGTAGTACAGGTGGTCTTGTCGATGGACTGTTGGCTTTGGGAGATAAAGAACTTGTTGAGAGCTGTTGCTTTCACCATAGCCGTGGCTGCAGTGGAGTTGGCTGTCGATAGTGTGGGGATTGTTTGCTTAGGCGGTTTTTTCAGGTGCTTCAGTAGACGGTGGAGGTTTGTACCCGTTGACGTTGTTTGCTGGACAAAGTCGGACTTAGCCTGTCGCAAAAGAGCGGTTACTCGGTTACGCTGGGCTGTGTACAGTTTCCAATCTGAGTCTAGTTGGGTCGCCTTGTAGGTGCGGAACTGTTTGTGCTTTGTTTTGATCTGGCTGAGGAGATCCTTCGTCATCCAGGGACGAGTGGGCGTAGAATTTTTGCGGGACTTGCTTCTGGTCACTTGGCAGTGGTGCACGGCTAGTTTCAGTATCTGGTCTCTCCAGAAGTTCAAGAATGAGGTTACTGGCTGAGGGTCAGTGGGATGTGGATCGTACTGCAGATTGCAGGTAGCAAGAGCTTCACGCAGGGACGCAATGCGTTCCTCGCTCCACAACCAGTATGTGCTGGAGGTGCTTTGCTGTGTAGTACTGCTCTCATTTTTATTATTATTTGTATTATTGTTTCTGTGTGTGGTGTGCTGCTGGGGTCGTATGTTGCCTTGTATGACAACATGATCAGAGGCACCCATAGGGGGCAGGCTTGTGATGGTGATGTTATGGCGGCTGAGGCTAGAGATGGCCAGGTCCAGGCACGATGTAGGTGTGTGTTGGCGTAGGTGGGTGGCAAAGGAGACGTGTTGTGTGAGGCCACGAGTCTCGCACAGCCAATGCAGGTCCTCACCTAAGGCATGAGTGGTGTCGCTGGGGTGCCACAAGCAGTTCTTGGCGTTCAAGTCGCCAAGGAGAAGTATCTCATCCTGGGGTCTTTCAACTAGCTTTATGGCTCTCTCCAGTTCCATCACGAACTCTGCGGGGTCGGACCGCGGGGGACGGTAGGTGTTCCCTACCACAAGGGAGGCTTGGCCGATTGTTATTCTAATCCAAATACATTCCGCTTGAGTCATGGGAATGGTAATTGTCTCGTGTTGGCAGCTGTGTGGTATGTATGTGGCGACTCCTCCACCAAAGGTGTCCCAGTCCGCTCTTATGAGTTTGTAGCCGTTAATGGCGTACATTCCGTCGCTGTCCGATGGATCCGCCCAGGTTTCCTGGATGGCGATTATTGACGGTTGTTGCAACTTTGCCACGTGGCTAAGCTCGTCCATCTTGTTGAACAGACACCTGACGTTCGAGCTGATGAAATTCGCGACTTTCATTGTTGTTGTTGTTGTTGTTGTTGTTTTTGTTGTTGTTGTTGTTGTTGTTGTTGTTGTTGTTGTTGTTGTTGTTGTTGTTGTTGTTGTTGTTGTTGTTGTTGTTGTTGTTGTTGTTGTTGTTGTTGTTGTTGTTGTTGTTGTTGTTGTTGTTGTTGTTGTTGTTGTTGTTATTGTTGTTGTTGTTGTTGTTGTTTTTGTTGTTCCTGTTGTTGATAAATCTTGTGTTGCTGGTGTCTTCGCCGGTGCTTGACATCCAGTATTGTAATAATTCATTTAATAATTAGCCGTTGATCGTCTAGGTCTTTGAACGTTGATCTTGTTGCTTTCCTTGTTGAATTTAGTTCCCTTCAGCCTTCTTTCTCCTTGTTTACGAGAATCAGAGGCTTCATAACAAAGCATTTCACACCCAGCGTTTACAACTGTTTCCTTCAATCAGTGCAGCAGATAATAATACTCACTTATATCGAGGTTTGTTCATCACGTATTCAGCAGTACTCTTTATACACACAGATATAATTACTGTTCCCTGCGTTCAGTGGTGCAGTTGAGAATACTTACAATTCTTGGAGGTTTGTTAGACCAGAGAATACACCGCTACTTAAAGTCTGGATCTGATTATTGTGCAACAATCTACAAACGACAAAGCACAAAGACAATGTTGTTCTTGCATAGTTCCGGGTAGTGCACAAAAACACCGAGTCTAGGATATTGTCTATCTAAAAGGCCGAATCATGACCTTGTTTTCAGAAATAACCTAGACTCCTAACCACAACATGATTCATATGCAACTGGGTTAGGTTGCACAGTTCACACACACCACTGTTAATATAGTCTCCATCATTTTTCCTCTATCGTCAAGCAAGAGGTTTGTTACAAAGCTAAGAAAACACAATTTCTAACGATGCACTGTTTGACAATGCAGACAAATAACTGGCCGCCGAAGCATGAAAAATATACTGGCTTGAATTTGCATTTAAACTGAATATGACAGTATACCTGAACTGGGACTTCCCCAGGGATTCATAGTCTTTGGCGGATCATGGCGCTAGAAAAGGTACAAAAATCCTCGGTCTTCTTTATGGTTCGTTTAATTAATGTTTCGTTATGTTGACACCCCCCCCCCCCCCCACCTTTGTTATATTGATGAAAAATGGAGCAGAAAAAAGGAAGTGCGTGGCAAAAGGTTTGAAGGTTCTGGAAATGTCAATACCTTTCGAACAGAATCTGTGATTGTTTTAGAGAATTATCCGCAATGGACGAATGCCTCATGGCTTCAATTAGCAATCCAAAGGCCATAATTATCATCTTCGTTCTGCGCTTCCTAAAACTTCAGAACATTTGGAAGTCAGAAAGCAGCTATTAAAGTCAAGAGTGATCTCTACAGCATCTACCGGAAACACCCATCCCCTACAAATTTCAACAAATACAAACACTAACGTACCGACGTAAAATGCCTTTCCAGATCCTGCCATCGCTGCTACACCCGCAACCTCCGTGCCACGATATCTCCCACAAACCCTCGCCTCCTATCCCTCCCTTTGCGCATTCGTCAACTGCGACCTACCAGCGCCCGAGTCATACCTTCGAAGATGGTGGGTGCGAATGGTCGAACAAGCACCTCTCCGGCATCCATTGGTAACTTATTGAACCGCCACTTCGTCAGTGCTGTCTTACAGGTTGCCTCCGATGCTCCTATTCCCACTATTACATTGCACTCCTTAATCATCACCTAATTGACTGTTCACAAGTATATTGCAAGACTGCCTAAAAAAAATCTCCCTGAGCTGATAGGATCACCAATGAGATCCTCAGAAAACTGAGCTGCTCAATTGCCCGCCCACTCACCATTCTTTTTAACCTTTCCCTCTCCTACGGCACATTCCCGCCACGATGGAAGTCAGCCACTGTCATTCCAGTGCACAGAAATAAAGGCGACAAGAACAACCTTCTAATTACCGACCAATCTCCCTCCTGTCCTGTCTCCAAACTGCTAGAGAGAATAGTGTACGACCACTTCTATGGCCATATCTCCCCTCTTCTTCACCCCGCACAATCTGGCTTCCGTCGTAAGGAAAACACATCCCTGCAATTGTTCCGCATAATCCAAGACCTCTGCTCCCTAAAAGACTAGCGGCAGGCCTCCTGCATCTTTTTCTTCGACCTCTCCAGGCCTTCGACACCGTGTGGCACAAGGGCCTGATCGCCGAACTTCGTGCCCATGGTGTCTCCAGCTCCCTACTTGCATGGATAACTAGCTACCTCTTGGACCAAAATCAGTGCTTCACAGTGAATGGAACCTTATCTGACCCCGAGTCTGTGACATCCGGAGTGCTCCAAGGCTCCATTTTAGGTCCCCTGCTCTTCCTCACATACGTTAATGACCTCCCCTATGCAATTCCCAATATTTCTTTGTTTGTAGATGATACCACTGTCCTTGCTTCCTCCCCATCTCACGCCACCGTGTACCCCAACGTTCAGACCTGTATCAATGACATTGTTCACTGGATAAGCACTTGGCCAAATGTGACCAAAACTGAGCTCCTCCTTTTTCTCTCTCCCACAGATCCAGTGCCCATCTTCCACTTTCCGGATGATCCCGGTCACCCTATCTCTGTAGCGCCCCACCATAAACACCTTGGCATTGTCATAGATTCCGCCCTCTCCAGGTCTCTCCATGCTGATCATGTGTTGTCCAAGGTATGCCGATCTGTCGGCATAATGTCAAGTCACTTGTCCTATTTGCCCCAAAATTGCCGGATTAATTTTTATAAATCATACATTCTTCCCCTCTTCAAGTACGGCTTCCCTGCCTGGTCCACCATTAACAATACCCACATAAGTAAATTAGAAGTTCTCCATCGCCGTATACAGCGGATCATATTTAGTACTGATCATTATATCTCAAATCTAGACTTGTATGCTGCTGCATCCACTATCACTCTGCAACACTACCTTGATGCTTCCAAGTGCACCCTGGGACATTCAATTTTTCTTGACCAGCACCCTGCTCATTTACAGTCCCTTAATTGGTTTAAGTCAGGTTGCACCACCCGAAGCTGCGTTCGTCTCCCCCTAGCGAGGCCTACCCTATTCGTAAATTCCCCTTTCTTTTCCTCCTACTCCACGTGGCTCCAACTGCCTCCCAGTGTTAGACAAGCTCCAGATATGCCCAAATTTCGTACCCTCATCAGACAGCACTTCATTATCTCCCAGTAAACAAAATCACAGTCACCACTTTTGCTGCATAGCTCGCTGAGCATCCCATTGCTTTGTAAGTTGCTAATCCCTTCCCACTTTGTGAAAGTGCTCTTCATTTTCTTTTTTCTCTTCTTCCGTGATTGGTCTCACACTCTCCTCGATTCAATTGGCTGTCTTGACATGCCACGAGGTGCAGAAATAAAAAAAATAAAAAAAATACAGTTATAGAGGGATACATGATTTTACATTAGCCACTGTAATACAGTTCTGAACATGTAGGAAGAATTTGTTGCTCCATTTTCTGTGCGCTGCCGTCTGGGTATCCCATGCACGTAACCCTTTTCATCCAAGTGTTGTAATTGTAACACCATGTTGTAACTTTAACACCATGTTGTAAATGTAACATTACTTCTCCATCAGCTCAACCGCCACCACTGGACTGCCTGTTTACACTCTTTTTATTGGCACAAGCAGGACCACGGAAAACGACTACATCTTGACAAGACGACAGACCAAAGACCAGCTCACATAGTCTCGCGCATGCGCACAACACCACCAACCAATGATGCGTGTGCACAGCGACCAAGACGAAACAAACACGTGACACAAAATCTACCACACAAGGACTAGGGTTTCACCTCTTGACGGTGCCCATTTACTACTCTGGACATCTGGACATCATCTACCTTTCTTTCAACCTCTCGCTAGTTACGGCTCAGCTAGATGCAACCTCTCTGTGTAGGATCTGAACGCACTCGTTTTTCATGCTCTTTCTTTTTTGCGTACCACCTGTGATTGTCAGCTGTAGTCGGACGTCCCTTTGCTAATTGGGATGGGGTATTAGTGAGATGGGAATTGTGTTGTTCTCCCCCTGGACACCGCCACACAGCAACGCAAACTCTAGATTGTGTCTCAATTCTTATTATTATTACAACAAATGACGAAGGCGCAGGAGGAGAATGGAAAACAAAGTTCAACCGAAAAGACAACAGGAAAGACACAAAGAAACCACAAAGAACAAGCAGTAATAAAGCTAAAACAAATCCATACTGGCCAACCACCAAAATCATTATACCTTGACAATACATGCAGAATCCATGGATTTCTCTCAAAATCCCTGAATAGTTCTAAACACAAGTAAGTCACCTGGCTCTGACAACGTCTTACCAGCCGTACTGAAGCATGGTCGTGATTCCATAGCAGTTTCTCTCACTGATATTATCAATAAATCTCTGAGCACAGCGTGCGTACCAGATATTTTCAAGAATGCCAAAGTCAGCCCCGTTTTCAAATCAGGCGATGCAGAAAGCTCTACTAATTACAGACCAGTCTCATTATTGCCCATATGAAGCAAGATATTAGACCGAGTTGTCTTGGAACAGCTGATTGCAATCTTTAAGTTACACAACATCATGTACGTGCCTGACAATCAATTTGCCTACCGTACCAACAGCTCGTGTGAGGACTGCCTAGCGCTAGTGGGCGACGAATGTCTTAAAGCCCTTGATAACAACGAGTACTGCGGCATAGTGTTTGCAGATATGAGCAAAGCTTTTGACCGAGTTAAGCATCAAGAGCTCATTGACGAGTTGAAGATGCTTGGCAGTGCTGACACTGCACTTGCTTGGTTTGCAAGCTACCTGACCAGACGCGTCCAGCGAGTAAGAGTAGGACAACAGCTAGGTGGGGCCCGCCCTTGCACAAGAGGCGTCCCACAAGGCTCCGTGATCGGCCCATTGCTATTTTGCATTTACACCCGTGATGCACCACAGTGCTTCCAACATGCATTGAATTAACTTTATGCCGATGATATCATACTCTATATCAAGCACAAGTCCATCCAGATCATCACAACCCAGCTGAGTGATGACCTTGCCGCTCTGGATCGCTACCTAGATCGGAAGGGACTGGTGTTAAACCCGTCCAAGACTCAGTTAGTTCTGCTCCGGCGATCGGGCACGGAGCGGCCACCTGGCACCGCAGTCAACTGCCGGGGCACTTCCATAGTCCCATCTGCTTACGCTCGGTACTTAGGAATACTGGTTGACGAACATCTGTCTTTCTCAACCCAAGTGGATGCAGTATGTGCAAATGTCAATAGGAATGTCGGAGCATTTGTCCATGCAAAGCAGAATATCAGCATTTTTGGCAAACGACTTTTCTATTTATCGATCATTCAGTCCACATTTGAGTTTGGCAGCACTGCATATATTCATTGCTTATCACAAACCCTATATGACAAGCTTCTTACTGCCAGCCGCGTAGCATTAAAGAGAATATTTTCGTTGGATAGAATGACTCCCACCACTCTTCTATACAGTCATGCTAACATGTACGCCCTTGAGAAACGCCTCAACTTCAAAACCTATGTATTTGTTTACCGCTGCCTGAATGGACTTGCTAGTGCTCTTCTGCGAGACCGCTTTACCTTGCGCCCCCATGGTGCTCGCACTGCAGCCACCACCCGTGACCAAGTCTCTGCTGCTCTTGTTCTGCCCCCCCCCCCCGCTAACACCCGACATGGCTTTAGTGCAATTTCTTATTTGGGCGTTGCCAGGTGGGATACACTTCCACCGGCTTGCCGCATGTCTAGTTCACCAGCTGAATTTCGCTCATCCATCAAATTATACCTAGGGTTCCCTGTAAAAAGGCGCTGACGCCTGTTGGGAATTCCCTAGTAAAAGAAGAATAGTTTCGTAATAAGTATTCGCATGCAATGACGCAAATCCACACAATTCAGTAGACACTTCTTTTCTATCAAACGTTTTCTTTCCCTTCTCTTCAGGATAGTACAGGGAATGTTGGAAATTTGTAAAAACACATAACTATATAGAAAATAGAGAAAAAGTCAACACTTCAACATAGGCGATAAAATGACTAAAGTGTGAAAAAAACTCGAAAACAAAAGCAGCAAGTTGTAGACAAACACGTTGAACACATCAAGAAGCACTTGTCACACTTTCACGAGGTGTGACACCAAACAACTGCAACGACAACACATTCTCCTTCTGTACACATAGTTCTGGATCTAGTTTACGAATATACAGAGCTTCTAACACAGCAAGATGTAACTTAGACCTTCCACGAGTTAAAACCGAAAAGACATCATATTCGCCGACTTCTCAATATCTTTGACTTTATCAGATTTTCTTGGCTACTCTCCCAATGTGATCGCAAGCAACGATCCAAACATGACACGAAGCGAACTAACCTAGTTTCAGCGTGGAGAAGAGATAGGTTTGGAGCCTGCAGCGACAACTACGACACAATCATTAATCTTCCTGGTATCACGCTCAGTCAACTACAGAAAGATGTTCTATGTGGTGGAATGGATTTCGGTATCCCTCCCAAATTCAACCAGACTGATATTTTGGCTGAATTTGAACTTCTTCAACAACAGCTGACCGCTGTTCCCGCGAAATCGGACGTGGCGGCGGCAACCTGCCGAGGTTCCTTGGCTGCCGAGGCGTTCCGATTTGCCCAGTCTCCGCCAGATACACGATCCTTTTCACTGACGCGGGAACATATAAAAGTTCTCAAGGAACTTAGGAAGAACCCTGAAATCGTGATATCTCGCCCTGACAAGGGCCGAGCAACGGTGATCATGTCGGCAGTGGAGTATAGAGCGAAGATGATGGTCATACTCAATGACACCACTAAGTTCTGTAGACTCGGCCCGTGCGATGGTTATGATCACACTGCAAACATAGATACGAAATTAAGTAAATATCTACTTTTTCTATCTAAATCTCATCAGATTACTCAATATGAACATGACCGGCTAGCACCAACGGGTTCCACTCGGCCACGGATGTATGGCCTGCCGAAAATTCACAAAAAGAATATCCTGTTACGACCGATACTAAGCATGTCCGGTTCGCCACAATATATGATATCCAAGTGGTTGTGCGCAATGCTACAGACTGGGCTCACCCTTTACAATAGGCATTGCGTCCAGGACACATTCGAGTTCGTGGATAAGATCAGGAAATCGAAGTTTGAGTCGTGTGGTTACATGTGCTCGTACGATGTCGTCAGTTTGTTCACCAATGTTCCATTGCGTGAAACCATCGATATTATTTGTGCAGCAGCGTTGTACCATAACAAGTCCGTGACTCCACCTGATTTGAATGAGAGCGAATTTGTCAAACTCATGTTAATGGTCACTTCTGGTGTTGAGTTTTCCTTTGACAATGTCATGTATAAACAGTTGGATGGAGTTGCGACGGGATCTCCACTTGGTCCGGTATTAGCAAACATAATTATTCGTTGGATTTTGCGAGTCATCCATTCCCCCATCGCTATGGCCTTCGGTGTACTACCGTTTTGTAGATGATGTTTTTTGTCACGACGAGGACCAAGAAACCTGCGAGAACTTTTTAACAACCCTGAACGGACTACATCCTGCATTAAAATTCACTGCAGAAGGTGAACGGGATGGTGTGATATCCTTCTTAGATGTCAATATTACCCGCAACAACGACACCAAGAGTTTAGACATGACGGTTTACAGAAAACCCACCTTCACTGGCTTGTATATTCCATGGGGAAGCTACACACCAACTAAATCCAAAGTTCACCTTGTCAAAGCACTAGTCTATCGTGCCCATCGAATCTGCTCTCCTCACCTTCTTCAAGAAGAACTGAGGCGGCTCACATCAATTTTGACAAACAATGGATACCCCTCGTCACTACTAACAAAACTTATTAATAACAAACCAAACACGCAGGATCCGAAACCATTTGGACCGGACAGGTGCCCCGTGGTACTCCGCTTACCCTGGGTGGGTGCTGGTTCTGCACGCGTCGAGAAGGAGGTGCGCAACATTGTCTGTTCGTCTTACCCGTGCGTGAAATTGTATTTAGTATTTGGAACGATGCGTGCGTTCAGTGTGAAGAAGGACGTTCCACCTACCCTTAGTAGAAGCAACCTTATCTATTTTTTTCAGTGCCGAGAATGTGAAGATCAGTAGGTAGGTAGAACCCTTCAACACCTGGGCGCACGCATCCGTCAACATGTGCCGTTAGGTCTTGTCCCTGTTGACGCTCGTGGTACTCGTCCTCGTCGTGGCCGTCCTCCAAAATGTGCTGTGCAGTCCAATACTGGAACGCCTTTCTCTGCGACCAGTGTAGATGTACCCATGCGCGCCTCCGCCTTCTGTTGTCGCGCAGGAACCGCAAGCCAAGCGCAAGCCCGAGGACACAGGCCTTCAAGCTCTGCTGCATGGAGCCGTGTACGATGCCACAGCTGTGGAGAGTGAATCGCCTGCCCAGGAAGTAGCACGTTACTGCAGTGAGAGGATGGGGGACATTGAGATCAAACCTCTGGATTGGTGGAAATGCAATTCCACCAGGTTTCCTGGTCTTGCTGTCCTGACTCAGAGGTATCTCTCTATCACAGCTGCATCAGTACCGGCTGAGCGTGTGTTCTCTGCTTGTGGCGTTCTTGTCAACAAACTTCGCTCGTCTCTGGCACCATCATCCATTGACGCTATGATCTTCTTGGCGAAAAATCAAATCATAGTTGCGCCAGAGCAAGCCGAGGAGGAGGAGGAAATGCCAGCGCTGCCTAACCTGGCTGCCGTGGAGCGCCAGCTTGTGGTCAGTGGCTCAGATTCAGAGCTATCTGGGACCAGCACTGACTCTGATTCTGATGCCTCTGAGCGACATGTATAATTATGAACACTGAATAGTACACTATATGAGTATACTATAGATGCTTGAAGTTGTAGTCACTTCCCGCCAGTCTCTCAGAATTCTCTTTACGTCTTCCATTCGTCCCTTCGCCCCTTTATACCGTCACAGCTGCTGCCTGCACCGCGCATTTCAAACTTGATTCTCTTGACATATAGCAGCCACCATATCCGGTCGTTTGAAAAAGTGCTTGAAAAATGTGAAAAATTGGCGTGTTGGATAATATTACATTGCAACTCGTTGAAGGTTATAATCGTTAGATTGATCGTTAAGCAAACGAGTAATCGGTATGCAAAATTTTGCGATCGTTTCAGCCCTAATTTTGAATCGTGGAAGGTCTAAATTACATCTTGCTGTGTTAGAAGCTCTGTATATTCGTAAACTAGATCCAGAACTATGTGTACAGAAGGAGAATGTGTTATCGTTGCAGTTGTTTGGTGTCACACCTCGTGGAAGTGTGACAAGTGTTCCCTGATGTGTTCAACGTGTTTGTCTACAACTTGCAGCTGTTTGTTTTTGAGTTTTTAACACTTTAATCATTTTAACACCTATGTTGAAGTGTTGACTTTTTTCTTTCTTTCATTTTTTTTTTTTTTTTTTTTTTTTTTTTACTTGAAACCACGCACCCAATTCGAAAAAGAAGAAAGAAGCAGGAAATTACAAAACAACAGACTAACAAGACATTGACTGAATGGGGCTGCAAATGCAACGCAGCCGTGGTGATGAGGTGCTGCAGGCTCCACCGACCAATGGTCTCGGCATCCGCGCCTACTTCACGCATCAGAAAATCGGGAGAAGAAGAGAAACAAAAACCATTGAAAAATATATATAGCGAAAAGTATAGTGTGGAGAGAGAGAGAGAGAGAGAGAGAGAGAGAGAGAGAGAGAGAGAGAGAGAGAGAGAGAGACGGAGAGAGAGAGAGACGGAGAGAGAGAGAGACAGAGAGAGAGAGACAGAGAGAGAGAGAGAGACAGAAAGAGAGAGAGAGAGAGAGAAAGAGAGAGAGAGAGAGAGAGAGAGAGAGAGAGAGACAGACAGAGACAGAGAGAGAGAGACAGAGAGTAGAGAAAACAAGGAAAAAGAGAGCAATACCTACATGTAGATACTGAGTTTAGACTGAGTCAGTAGCCCACATCCAGTTCTCGGCGCGCAGGTAGCGGTATACCTGCGTCTTGAATGCCTGCATTCGGCTGCGATGGGGAGGATGCAGGAGCAGATCACAGGGCAATGCATTCCACTGGTGGAGCACACAGTGGGGAAATGATCGCTTCAGGACTAACGGGGTAGAGGCTGGCAGGCTGGCGTCCATTCTCTATATAGTTATGTGTTTTTCAAATTTACAACATTCCCTGCACTATCCGGAAGAGAAGGGAAAGAAAACGTTTGATAGAAAAGAACTGTCTACTGAATTGTGTGGATCTGCGTCGTTGCATGCGAATACTTATTACGAAATAATAATAATATAATAATAAAGCTCAAAAACAAGACAAACGGACGTTTTCCCGCAAAAAACGTTCAACGGCATAGACTGCAGGTCTGCGTACAGCACGGTTCGACTCTGCAGTGCAGTTCGAACAGTCGGCACCCGTGCCTGCCACTAGAGATCTTGCAGGCTAGGCTGGTCAGGTCTTGAAAGTGCCGTGCCCAGTTCGAAGTGTGAGTGGGCACCGTAGTTTTTTGAAGAAGAAAGAACGGGACATTCGAGGTGAATCCATGGAGCGTTCAGGAACATTTCAGACAAAAATGCGACTTTACTGGGAGTTTGTTTCAAATCAATCAGAACAATACCAAGCCTCTGGTGCTCAATGAAGCGATCGCACCAGATGGTGAAATCCCACAGAATCTTGATCTTCTGGTCCTGGGGAGAGATGTTGGTGTCCAAAGTATCTCTTGTTTCAGGCACGTTACCCGCGGGTGCATGATGCTCTTGGACCCCTCACAGTGGTGCTTGTAGTACTCGTCTTCACAGGGTATCCCATGTAGACGCATAGGCCAGCCGATTATGACGCTCCAAGGAATTCCGTCCAGCCATCTTTGAACACTCGCATAGGATATGGGCAACCGACTCGCCTGCCTTCCCACACATTTGAGACAGGGGGCTTCGGCTGGCCTGATGGAAGATTTGGGCCTTGAGCAGGTTAGTTGCCAAGGCCTGGTGTTGTGTCGCGATGATCAGGCTCTCCGTGGTCTTCTTGAGACCAGCCTTTGTCAGTCAACTCCAGGTATTCTCGTTGGTCAGTTGTTCTGTTTGCCGGAAAAAACTACCCATGCAAGGGTTTCTGGGTCTACGCCAAGATATGTTCTTTTTGAAGCCGCACTTCACTGCCTGTGAGTTATCTAGCGGGGCATCCAGATGTGGCCACAGAATGGGTGCAGCAAGCTTCATGAGTTCCGTATCTAACTGAAGCACATAACGCTGCAAATTGCTTTTCTCCATGTTGACAACATCATGGATACTTTGCAAACCACGTCCACCCCCCTTGCGACTGATGTACATGCGAGCTACATAAGCGCGTGGATCGAGAGCTCCATGCATAGTCAGATGCTTGCGCATTCTTCGGTCAGCAGGTTTCAAATCGTCTTGCGTCCATTTCAAGATACCAGCACTATACCATATCAAAGCCACAGCCCAGGTGTTGATGGCTGTGATTATGTTGTGGCCGTTTAGAGCTGAACGGAGTAGTCGTATGAGGCAGATGACGAACAGCAGTTGGAATATGGAGTCCCCCTGGAAAATCCCATGCTGAATGGTCGCAGATCTCAAGGTGCGTTCCAACGGTCAACCTTCCACTGAGCCATGCTAACAGTCATAAGTCTGCATACGGATTCTTGTAACAGTTCCTATATTAATACTATTAGACCATATTATGACATCAGACACTGGACTCTACAGCACAAGAACCAAATACAACAACGTGTGTAAATAATAGCCGAACGGAATTTCGCAACATTAGGACTATCGCCGGATGTCATGGTTCCACACCGGCCATGATGAATGTCATCCAGAGCATGAATCTCACAAAGAAACCACAACAAACAAGCAGTAATTAGAGTCAATTCCGGGAATAGCATGCTATATTCCTCGGAAATACCGGCTGCTGATTGGCTGAATCCATGGTTTCCTATGGTTTCCTATAGGATAAGAGCAAATATTCTACCAGAAGCCCTATGGTTTCCCTGAGCGCTGAAACCCTTCCTGCCATGATTACTACTTCTTCAAACAAGCGAGATTTTCTTTGGTTTCACTTCGTTGCACTCGAACGTGCCTACACCGGACACAAACTTTTACAAAACATTATTCTTCTCAATTAAATGATTTTCAACCCAAGCCTGATTTTCGCAGAAGTCGGGCCAATATATGCCCCGCCGCCATAGTAACCACACATTGAACTACTTCGAATCATGATTCCTGTGCATTTTGGGAACGGAAATTTTCAACTTGAGTAGTTGTGTGTTATTGGCTACAAGTTGAAGACAACTAGAACTGAATTATAAGTGATTCTTGACTGCCTACGAATGCTTTCCTGACTCTGATGTAACTGTTTTTAACACCTCTGAAGTCGCCCTTCCCAGGTCTCCTCAATTATTCCCTGTGCCTTTGCTTCTCCGAGTTACTCTTCCAATTGGCATTGCCTCTGTATCTAGTTTGCTTGGTTTCGTGGCGTTCACGGTCGTTCTCACCTCCAGTGCCAGCGATTACACGCCCGTACGCCTCTTCAGTGGAATCGTAAATCTTCTTGGACTTAGACCTTGACAGATTATGCTAGCATAATTTGTCGCAAAATTCCTACCAAAATCGAATAATCGCATAATTCGAAGCAAATTGCATACGAATCGCATAAAATTGGAATAATCCGCCAAGTTCGCATCAAATTCCATACAGTTGTACATGTTCTACAAGTACGGTACAAGTACAAGTTGACGCACCAGGGGGGCGTAAGTTTACGACTCCCTTGATAACATGTCCAGTTCACTACAATCAGTGACCAGGGTGACGGTCGTAGCTAGGTCGGACGGTGCGTTGACCCCGTTGAACTTTTGCTACTACAGTACAACGCCCTCTACAAAAAAAATTCACCTGTTATTCTGCACAGAACCATCATATACATTAGCAGCATATGTAAGCATAATGCGGCATAATATGATAACTTTTAGCATAAAAATAGCATAATTCTGCAATTTTTTCAGCAACGAGAAAAGCATAATTTCACGAACATATTAGCATAATCTGTCAAGGCCTACTTGGACTCGATAGTTCTGTTTGTGTTATTGTGTGATTCCGCGTGGTTCGTACTCTCTCTGTCCCATGTTAGCCTGAGTTGTTCCTAGCCCCGCACATAACCAGGAAGAGGAGGTGGACTAGTGCATCAACAGTGGACGTAGATGAGGACGATCAGATATAGATCGCACTCCCATTATCGGTGGATGACCACCACAGGACCTAAAAGTACATGCTGGCGAATGCGTGCGCCCATGTGTTGAATCGTTTTACCTACGTACCGATTACTTTAACTTCCGCATTGAAATTTAAAAAAACGATAAGATTCGTTTCACTCAGGGTAGGTAGAACAATATTTCTCACAATGACCACTTTACAGCTTTACACACGGGTACGACAAAGATACAATGGCATCACCTCCTTCTCGATTCATGCAGAGCCAGCACCCACCCAGATCAAACGAAAAAGCACATGGCATCTTTCTGGTCCAAACGTTATTGTCTTCCCCGAAAATGGTTTGTTACTAATAAGCTTTGCTAGGAAATAGGAATGTCTTCGGATAACCAATTTTTGTTGTTATTCCTTGTCTTGCACCATTGCATGTGCTGAAATTGTCGTCAACTTGCCTTCTGTGCTTGTCCTACTTGGGCAGCAGCCTTGAGAGCTGCCGGTGCGTCTGACGCAGGGCAAATTTCGACTTGAAGTAGCGCCGGTGTTATATTGCACATAAAGCCTTTCTTTTAAAATTTTTACTACGGTCACATACCCAACTTATAAAATAATAATGAAAGCCACTGGTACTGAGATTAGGACAAGCGCAACAACTACTGAGCACAGACTGCACTGAGATACTGCAGTGAGGGTGGGCCATTGATGGCTCTGTCAACGTGACGTATGCGAATCACGGCCAAAACCCTCTCCAAAAACAAAAGCGGGAATTATACGGTTGAGCTAAATGAAAAGAAAGCAAAGGGTAACATTAGCACCCCTTGACGTGCTTTGCACTTTTCTACCCGCGCTCTTACTAGGTACCGCGCTTTGCTTCCTTCTTTTATACTGGTGTTTTTTCCATGTTCACCTCATTCCTGATGATGCTTGTTTAGAAGAGTATCTCTTAGTCGTTGTTACTATAATTGAGTGGCACGTTCGAACTACAATTCTACGAGTGCTAGTTTGAAATTGCGTTATGAATTTGAGCAATTGTTACGTTGTACAGCAGGTACGAACAATTAATATTTACATACTCACCGGTTTTCGTTTCGGAGTCCCGCGCTGTGATTCAGCTAATTTCTATTTCGTTTGCCTTGTATTGTCTGACTAGGGGCGCTGTCACCCCGTCGGGTGCGAGCACCCTTGGACAGAAGCACTTCACTTCACGACAAGTGTTCATTTTCGTTTTCCTCTTCTGCTTCTGTTGCACAGTTTGAATGTGTGCTTTTTTCGTACTCTGCTCACGATCGAACCATGCGCGGATCGATCTCCATAATTTTATCTTCCGTTGCCATGACTAGCATTAGTACGCGTTGTGTACTCACTCGCTGCTTGGCACGCTTGCAGCGCATTTTTTTTTTTTTTTTTTTTTTTTTTGGGAACACAGCCCTACAAAGAGACATGTGGAGACAAACACAAGACAATACACAGGGGATGTAGGGACGACGTGCCGATGTACAGGGAGCAACTCGACCGACCAGGGGTCTCGGCGTTAGCGTTGCAACCTGGCATCGAAAAAAAAGGGGGGGGGTGCATGGTCAGGTAGCAAAAATAATAATTTGGTGCGAGAAAGGGGCGCTAGTATTGCACCACATAATAATTATAAATACGTGTAATGACTAAACCAGAAGGGAAAATGAAGAAAGAGAACAATAATCATAACAAGCAAGTACTAGTAGAGAGGTAAATACTAAATGGGTCTCAAATCTCAATATCATCGTCACAGATACTGTGTGGACCACAGCCATCTCTTTCGGATTAGATCCTTACATACGTTGACCTTGAAGGTTTGGAGGCGTCTTGAATGAGGCTCGTGAAGCAGGAGGTCCGCAGGCAGGTTGTTCCAGGGTGTGATGGCGAAGAAGGGGAAGGATCGCAGGAGGTAGTCAGGGGCTGTGCGAGGGGGTGTCCACTTCAGCTGAAAGGCATGGTGCGTCTGACGTTTTTGCCGTGTGCACATGCTAGCTACGGCAGGGGGCTTGGTTGGTGGCAGCATGGCCTTTACCTGGGGAGGCCCTGGAATGTAGTGCAGCTTGAACAAGTATGACAGGGCTGCCACCATCCGACGAAGCTGAAGACTTTGGAGGATGGTTCCAGGTCCCAGGAAATGCAGGGCACGTTGCTGAACCTTGTCCAGCTGGGCCATGTTAGTTGCGGCTGCGCTCGACCAGGCCAGTGGGGCATATTCAAGTAGGGGTCGCACGAATCCCTTGTAGACCGTCACTCGACCATGGTCGTCCAGGATGGGTGCTGCCTTTCGTAGGAAACCCAGCCTTTGGGAGGCGCGCAGTGCAACACTGCGAGTGTGCGCTCTGTAGGAGAGAGTAGGGTCGAGCATGACTCCCAGCAGCTTCAGGGTATCTGTCTCCTGGAGTGCTTCACCTCCAAAGGTGACTGGTGGAGTGCAGGGGGGAACGTGCTTGCGATGTAGAGTCATGCGCTGTGTCTTGGCTGGCTCAAAACAGATACGCCACTTGCGGCCCCACTCCTCAAGACTGTTGAGGGACCCTTGGAGAGAGGCGGTGGACTGTTGGAGATCGTCAGTTGGCTGTACTAAGCTGTAGAGTGTGGTGTCGTCTGCAAAGCTGCTCAGCTGCGTTCCTGGAGTTAAACATTGTTCAATGTCACAGGTGTATAGAAGGAAGAGGCTGGGTCCTAGGATGCTGCATTGGGGGACACCAGCCTGGATGAGTTGAGCATTTGACGTCTGGCCTCCAACCACAACGCGGATGTTTCGGTTGGTGAGGTAGTCCTGTAGCCATACAAGCAGGCGTCCGTCGACGCCGGCCTGCTTTGCTTTGTACAGCACTCCTGCGTGCGATACCCGGTCAAACGCACCGGCAATATCCACGGCGAGGACCTGGACACAACCGCCAGTACTTATGGTGTGGACCCATTCATGTTGGAGAGCCGTTAAGATATCTGCGGTTCCTCTACCACGTCGGAATCCAAACTGGCTGTTTGGCAACACCTCATGCTTCTCTAGGTAGTTAACCAGTTGCGTGTTTACAATGCCCTCCATGACTTTCGACATGATCGTTAGCAGTGATATTGGTCGGTAGTTAGATGCCAAAGATCTGGAGGACCGTTTGTGAACTGGGACTACATGGGCAAGTTTCCATGCCCCAGGTTGCACACCGGCTAAGAAGCAGAGGGCGAAGAGCTTTGCCAGTGGGTCTGCAAGTTCAGATGAGCACATCTTGAGCACACGAGCAGAGATGCCATCCGGTCCAGTTGCTTTTGATACAGCCAAGTTCGCCAAGTGCCGTTTGACCGTTGCTGCGCGGAAGTGAATGTGCTTTAGCGTGGCATAGGCAGGTCGTTGCAGGTCAGGCAGGTCAGCAGCACAGAGGTCGTTATTGCCAAGGCTACACTTGTTCGCAAAATGCGCTGCAAAGCACTCGGCTTTCTCACGAGAAGAGTGGAACTCTTGTCCTGCAGGGTTGGTCAGCAGGGGGATGTCAGAGCAACGTCCCTTGCCTGCTGCGCTCTTGATGGTTGACCACCACTCTTTGTCCCGGAGGGAACCTGCAGTAAGCTTGTTGCGAATTCTACGTTGATGTGCTAATCGCGCTGCATGACACGCTTCCACTTCGTGGTTAACAGTTGTGATGTACTGGACCTTGTGGTTATCGTTGCGGGGATTGCGTCGCCACACCTTCCATGCCCGCTCCTTGGCATGATTGGCGTTAGAACAGTCCGGTGTCCACCATACAGGGTTGGATTGGTGCACCACAAGCTCTTTGGATGGTATGAACTGTTTCATTCCATGCATGATGACATCAGTTACGCGCTGACAGGACTGCTCCGCACACCCATGGATCTTGGCGGGCCAGTCTATGTTGCGGAGGTAGGCTCTCAGGCGGTGCCAGTCAGCAAGGGCGTATTTCCAAACCTGTCGAACAGCAGGATCTTCGCGTCGTGGATGCTGTTGGAGAAACTCGGCAATGATAACGGCATGATCAGATCGTCCAAGTGGTGCATAGGCTGTGGTGCATATGGGGTGTGGGAAATCGGAGATGATAAGATCGAGAGTATTGTTGCCGCGGGTTGGCTGGGTGACATGCTGGACAAGATGATGTGCTGCGCAGACTTCCTCCAGGCATTCGCCGGCTCGGGTAGTCTTGCTACTCTGTAGCCAGGCTGAATTATGCACGTTGAAGTCCCCTGCAATTATCACATTGCTGCCAAGACGGCGGACATCATCCAAAGTGTTGTCTAGGTAGTCCATCAGGCTGGTGTCTGTCTCTGCACCAGAGCCAGGCCGGTAGAGCGCACCCAGAACAGTCTTTGTTCCGGAGTGCATTGCCAGGGAAATCCATAAGAGCTCGTGATCACGGCAATGTATATCGTCGTGGTGGGTAATGGATAGTTCACTCCTAGCCCACACTGCCACACCGCCACCATGGGCATCTCGATCCTTCCTTATAGGGGGTGAGTATCCTGGGATGGTCAACTCATGGGAGGAATTATCTGAGCAGAGCTTCGTTTCTGTTACTATTGCCACGTCTACATTATACTGCAGGATTGCATGCTGCAGGGCACCTATCTTGTTGCTCAGGCTGAATGCATTAGTCACTAGCAGTCGCAGAGGTCTGGAATCCATCATTGGGCATGAGAGGACTGGGCATCCTGCTGGGGTGGCTGCGCATCATGCTGGTCATGTTGTGGCGCAGATCCGTTTGATCTCTTCAGGTCTCCAGCCTCTGGTGGGGAGAGGTGGGAGTTTCTCCGTTTTTGGCCACTGTGTAGTGGAGTGGAGATGAAGTCTGCCGGTGGTGGTGGCGGCGGTGGTGGTGGCGTCGGGGAGGAGGGGGACGTTGAACCCGGCTGCTGTTGTTGCTTTTGCTGTTTAGTCAGAACACTGGCAGAGGTGCTGTTTCTGCTGCTGTGGCTGCGACTGCTGGTGCTGCCCTCAGAGCTGGTTTCTAAGAACCTCCATGGCCTGCAGTATACGGGCCTTGGCCAGAAGTTGGGCGCTGTCACTGTGGAGAGTGAAGTGGCATCGATGGTCACTCTTGCGGAAGCACGCCCACTTTCTGACAGCCATATACTGCAGGTGTGGACAGGAATGGAGGCGCCCAGGAACTCACTCCTGGTTTTGATAAATTGCCTGAAGTGGCTCTCAGTGCTATCTGTGGCGATATTGCCCACATACACCACAGCACGCTTGTTTTTGGGTCGTTCTGAGGAGACAAGCTTCCATGAGTCATCCTCAATAACATGGAAGATTGGCTTGGATTCTGTCACATCTGTCTGGGACTTGGTGGGGATGGCATCTTGGTCGCCATCCCCTTCACACTCGTCACTGCTAAGGGAGATGTTGCAGGGGACGCTGCCATCCTCTTCACACTCGTCACCGCTACGGGAAATGCTGCTGGGGACGCTACGGGACATCGTGGTGTCATGCTTTCGAGTACCTGTACCCGCACTGCCTGCTTTGGTACGCCTACGCGAAGGTTGATCCGCACCCGTACCCTGCTGTGTTTGAACTGGCCTTGGGGTAGCTTTTCGCAAGGCAATGGCGGATTCTCGGAGAGACACTAACTCTTCATTCACATCTTTGAGCTGCCTTGACAGCTCGTCAACCCGTTTGTTTAGGCGCGTCTCCCGATCAGCCGATTCCGAGACAAATGCGGCCAATGTTTTCAGGATTTCTACTACAGATACCTCAATGCCCGGCAACGACGCCATCAGCCTCAGCTCTTCATCACTCAGGGCAGTCGCGCGAGTGTTTGTTCTCGTGGTGGCCCCAGGCATGGCGGAGGTCACCAATTTCTACGAGCACTACTAAAAAAACTTACTGCTACCCTACGGAAACTACCTCCAGTCCGGCCTGATGCCGGCTGGGCTCTACCAAGAAAGATTTACGGGAGCTTCAAAAAGTGCAACCTACCCCTACTGAACTACGCTACTAGCGCATCTTTCTTCTGTTTCAACCCAGTGCCTGCGTGCACGATACGGGATTTGCTATGCCACACCAGCGTTGGCGTGTCGTTGTGCTTCGTTGTTGTTTTGTTCTTTGCTGAGTAGTGGTTGTTAAGGCCACGCCGTTTTTTTTCTCTATGTTTTGCGTCACCTTATCCGATGAAATCAATGAGGGAGGGCGAAAAAAATAAAAAAGCCATCCAAAAAACAGTGTACGTGCATTGCATTAGTGTACAGTGAAGCGACGCGGCACTGTTCATGTACATGCATACATGAGTGTATCCCCTCTGCCATGCTTGTTATCCAAACACAGGCGGCATGATGATTGTGTGACTTGCAGCCCAGCTTATTACACACACACATGTGAGCTGAGTTCAATCATGCGAGTAACTACTCATGCGATAAATAAAACAAATCATGTTCGAATAACCTACGTGGAGATACTAATTTTAATATAGCTATGAATAGGATGAAGGCCGCAGACATCACGCAACTACGTTACTTGTTTGACATGCATTTACTGTGTATTTTATAACAAAAATATTATTGAAAACCCAGAATCGATTTTCTCGTTCCTATCATCAGTGGGAAAAACGGAACTAAGGATACAACCAAAGAAACTGAAGTTAAGTACTGTAAATAGAAAGGTGTTAGAAATAACATCAAGATACAAGTGCAATAAAACCACTAGAGGAAACGCAAAAAAGGTAACAAGATTACATACCCAAAGGCGAGAAGGCACTGAACGAAGTGTCAACCTACGAATACAACTTCAGTGCAACAACGTGCTCTTTCTGCTTACACAAAACAGGCTTATGAATCCGTATACAAACTGCCTCAAAGACATTCAATAATATTTTTGTTATAAAATACACAGTAATACATGAGCCTGGATCAGCAAAAACCATCACATGTGCAAAATTTTCGAAAAATATTTTTGTGCTCCAAATTGATCCACAACCACTGATAACCAGTCTCAAGAAATTTTAGATCAATCACAGCACCATAAGTGACCAGAAAATGCGGTACACCACATCTCTGTACAAATGTTGGAAGTGGCATTTCTGTGTAGGATGCAAGTATGAGCGTTGGGATATGTCTGATCCTGTTAGGCATTGCCATCACTCAGCCGGCTAACAAGGAGGAATTTTATAGTCCTTGGGGGTGTACTCGGACACTGGCTCGTCCAAGTAAATCATTGGCTTCACTGACTATTGAGCAGCTAACAGCATATGGCCAAGTTCCAGGTGCTGATATTGCATCCTAACCAGGCTCTGTACTGATGCTCTCCAAGCCCTTCACTTCCATGAAAACATATCTGCACACACGGAGTGCAATCACAGCAGCTGTGACTACTTAGCACACAGGCTCATGAGCATGAGGTACGTACTAGGTGCAGATACATTCAACGGTTACCTGACTCTACAGGAACATATTTTTTTGAATTATTTTGGGAGCTGCTGCATGGACCAAATAAATGTTTCAAGTAACGTTGCTCAGTGTCCAAGCCAACGAAGCAGATCTTGTCTGGCGCTAGCTCTCGTTGCTCTTCCAGTCGAGACGCCTTTGCTCTGCATCGTCACTGTCGATATCCGACAAACTTACTAGTGAAGGAGTCGTTCAACGCTCAACAATATCCACTCGAGTTGTCGTCATTCTCATCAGCGCTGCTTTCTTCTACACGAAGTCTGCAGCCTCGCCGAGTCGCTTTGCGGCAGGAGAGAGTCGTCCTCTGGAGCTCCACGGCTTTCACCTGACTCCCTTGATGAGCAATCGCCATCCCAGTCATCACCAAAAAATGTCGTGTCGTGATTGGCGTCAACGACGATCCATGCGCGTGGGATGCTCGCGCCTCGCGATCGTACCTATTCGCCAGCCAAGCTCAGGTACGTGGGGTTTCCCAGCCGTGTCTCCTCACTTGCCTGGGGCTCGCCTAGCTAGCTAGTCACTGACAAACAAACAAACACGGGCTTGTCAGGCGGAAAGAAAGACTAGTGACAAGAAAGACAGAAAGGTGGTGGGTAGTTGTTAGGTCCGCGACTTTTCTTTCGCTCGACTTCAACGTCACTTTTTGATCAACTTGATATCAAACACAAGCGATGGTTTTCGCTGATCCGGGCTCACATGTCAAACAAGTAACGTAGTTGCGTGATGTCTGCGGCCTTCATCCTATTCATAGCTATATTAAAATCATGTTCGGGTTTTTTTCCTTTTGGGTTACATTTTCCGTTTTTCTGGGTTTGCTTCAACTTCATTCTTTCTGGATTTGCATTAAATTTGTATTGCATTTTCCAAAAAAAAAAATTGTTCCGTTTTTTTTTTAAACTCCGGCTGTGAAATACATGCACGCGGGGGACGCGAAACACAGATAAAAACGGTGTGGCCTAAAACTGAGAAAGAACAGGTCGTTGACAGGGCGTGGTTTCAATTTGCATGCCCTCTGTCAACTCCAAACCAAGCTGCCAAAGGTACTCTTGCGCTTCCGGCAGAGCAAGGTCGCCATCATCTGCAACATCCAGGAGATGTATCTCCAGATATCCCTGGCTCCGGAGAACAGGATCTTCCATCGTTTTCTGTGGCGGGATAATGAGAATGGGTCGTTGACAGGGCGTGGTTTCGATTTGCATGCCCTCTGTCAACTCCAAACCATTGGTAGCAGAGGATGGTTCTCACGGAGCCATCATGGATGGAAAACTGGAAGACCTCACACGGAAAAAGCGAGAGCTGAACACGGATTTCACGAATACCCGGAGAAATTTGACCGTAGAGTCATCAAATAAGGTGCTTAACCATTAGGACGTAAAGGCATGGAGAAGCCGTTTGACGATAGCGTACCAGAAGACCAAGAAGGTCTTATTGGAGTTCATGGAAGCGGTGGTGGACACTGACTCCAGAAGACATGCTGGTCTCCAGAAACAATACAAACAGCTGGAAGTCCAGTATGCAGATGCCATGGAATTGGCCAGGAGTGTGCTCATCAGGAGCAGCAGAGCGAGCCTGGCAGCGTCGACCAGGCAGACTCCAAGTCCCAAGCAATCGCCGCTGAGAGCGGCAACGCCGTTACTGCCGTCAGTGCGCGAGGAAAGCAGAGAAATTCAGAATCTGCGTGCGGCGCTTCAAGATGCACCATTTCTTGGTCGCCAGGACGACACGCGGATGAAGTTTCCCAGGGCTGCAGATGACGGAGAACGGGTAAAAGTAGAGTCCGACAGTCGTTTTGTAATGATCAGTGGCCAGCGTGTGGGGGAACCTGCCGCACGCTTCCCGACTGTTGCCATGGCAACCGCGTCAGCACATGCGCCACCACAAAAGGATCTGATCAACATCAATGCATGCACCGCTTTATCTGCAGCAGCCGCAGAGTCCCAGCCATGTAGTTCAGTGCCGCCATCGTCATTTGCAACTATGACCATGGGCAGCAACGCTCCGGCTATAAATATTAATCAGGAGCAAGGCTCTACCTTCCTGATCCACGATCCTGCTGATCAAACACCTAGTATGATGTATGCAACGTATGGCAACAATAGTGCTAGGCCGCAGCAGGCATATATGTACCAACAACAGCAACCGCAGTGGAGTACGAGCAATAGTGCAGTCGTGTACAACTCACCTGTGTCTACTGAACCGTCGCACACCATCTCTGCCGGAGCGTCACAGTACGGTGCGAGACCCAGCGCTGGCATACAAGCACCCCGTACCGCAGTATTCGCCCCAGTTCCGACATATGTCAGAGGCACCGCAGCACGACCTGCGCCACGGACTGCGGCAGCGGCAGGTGCACAGATTAACATCGCCAGCAAGTTGAAGCGGATCGAAATTGCCGTGTTCACTGGAGAGAAGCGAAAATACGAGCGCTGGAAATCCGCTTTCAGCGTTTGTGTGGACCAGCAACCGCCTTCCGCTGAATTCAAGCTGCTGAAGCTCCGACAGTACGTGGCGAGTGAGGCACTGGATGCCATCGAGAGTCTTGGCTACTCGGCAGCAGCATACGAGGCTGCTCTGCGGCGGCTAAAGCGACGCTTCGGTTGGAGTCGCCGGCGCCTTGCGGTTAGGCTGGAAGAGCTGGAACAATCTCCACCTATTCGATCCGGTGGAGACCAGGACCTGGAGCGCTTTACCGATTTGCTCGACATGGCAGTGGTGACGTTAAAGGATGCCGGTATGCACACCGAGCTACAGTCCATTTCAAAACTATAGACGCGTAGTGTTTTTGAAATATTTCAAATTTGGCTGGAACTTTTTGAGAATAGTTTTCGGAATATTGCTCAGGTCCGCTTTAAAATAACTCTCATATTATAGTTTCTAAACGATTGGATAACAGACGCCCAATTTGGAAAATTTATGCAGAAAGTGATCACAGATTTTATGTGGTATAGATGCTGGCATAACGGTTTTTGCCTAGGTACGCGTCTATAGTTTTGAAATGGACTGTAGGTACCGGCATTCTCTCCAGCGGATCAAACAGAAGCTGCCGGTGAACTTGATGGCAAAGTAGCGCCGCTGGATAGTACACCATCAAATAGACGAATCGGTGGAGGTGCTGCTGGAGTGGCTGAATGCCGAGGCAGAAGTTCTTGCTGCCGCCACGGAAACTATCAAAGGAATCAGCCAGCAGCATCACGTCAGAAGCCAATTGTCAACCAGCGGGACAAGTCGAAATCAGCCGACTCGGACGGTAAGAGCACATGACGCGGTGCAGCCGCACACGACCACGTTTGTGACAGCGACACACACCGCCGGAAACATGCCAACCGCAAGGTCCACGTGCCAATGTTGCAATGGCGGCGAGCACCCGATCTGGCGCTGCCCAGAGTTTCAGAAACAAGCTGGAAGCTAGCGCTGGGCTGCAGTGAAGCGAAGCAAGTCATGCTATAGATGCCTTGCGACTGGGCACAGCGGCAAGGCTTGCCCACGGCACCGGGAGTGGGGCACCGACGGGTGCACGCAGCATCACCATCGCCTGCTGCACAGTGAGCCCCGTTAACCGCCTCCAGCGTTGTCAACCCACGCCTCCGGAGAGACTGGAGCCATTTAGCCGGAGAACTTCAGTGCTGTCTCCCTCAGAAACAGCACGAAGGGAGAGGACTAGATTGTACGGATGGTGACGTCGATTCGGACAGTTCCCGTTCAGCCATGCAACGGCAAACGGTAGCTAACTGTCAACGCGCTGCTGGACGACGCCAGCACGCGCTCCTACATAGCGAGCAATGTTACGGCTGAACTAAACCTGGTGAGATCAAGCATGTCGCTGACAATCAGCAAGCTGAATGGACAGCAAGAAACCATTCACACCGTATCAGTATTGTGCACTCTGCGAAGTATTGACGGAGCCACATCGACGACTCTTCATGCATGCACAATCAAGCAGCCAACAGGCAACATGGAGGTTGTAGACTAGCACCACCTGGGAAAGCAATAGGCACATCTAGCCAACGTTGAGTTTCCGACGCTACCGTCGAAACGCCACATTGACGTGCTTATCGGTGCCGACTATCCGGAGCTTCACATGGCGCATGAAGAGCTCTCGGGTAACAGTCATGAGCCCGTGGCGCGTCAGACGGCATTAGCTTGGACCTGCATCGGCCAAGTACAACCAGCACACCCAGCGGCGAGCTGCTGCTTCACAATGTTCAGCGACGGTGACCTACAGAGCAGCTTGAAGCGCCTGTGGGAAATCGAAGAAGTGAACAGCAGCACTACGAAATTCATGTCACACGGCGACAAGGCTGCAGAGCAGAAAGTTGCAGCGTCGTTGAAGGTGACGGACGGCCGCCACTGCGTTGTGTGAGAGCTGGACCGTGACGATCACACCTTCCATTTGGAGCTACCTTCACACGGCCTTGTTAGGTGTTGACACTTCCAAAGGTAGCACTTGCGCTGCCGCCACACTTACCATACTACACACTCACCATACCATACCACACGTCATGTCTGCGCTTGTGCTGCCTGCAACGCTTGGCGCCTATTGCTGGCTACTCTCACACCTTGGCCATATATAGTTAGGCCTCAGTAGTGATTTGTAGTCAGTTGGATTCTGGACAATAAACCCGTCTCATTGGTGGCAGCGGCTTGATTTGGACCAGTTTTTGGAGATGGCAGCGAAACTTCGGCAGGACTTCGGCACCTCTGCGACCTTGAGCGAGTGGAGAGTGTTCATCGCTGCCTACAGGAACACCAGAGTGCTGAATGAGAAGCTGAAGGATGTGTCGGGGGAGGCCAAGCTGTGGGCAGACGACAAGGAGTTCCGGACTCGTACCATTATGCAGCAACTCCGTGGGGAGCCTTTACTTTGGCTGAGCCAAGAGGAGAACAAGGATGCTCTCAAAGATGATGAGGACGTGATAAAACTGCTGGAGGGACGATATGGCCACACCAGAGCCCCAGTGGCATATATTAACGACTTTGAGGAATCAGCGCAGGAGTCCGGAGAGACTACACTAGCGTTCCTGAGTCGTCTCCGGCAGCTGGCCTGCACTGCATTCCCCAACCTCTCTGAGGAGTCCCGACGGGAGAGAGTGTTGTCGAAATTTGTGAGGAGCGTAAGGGACCAGCGTTTAAAGGAAGAGTTGCAAGTGTACGGTTTCATAAAGGAGGAGTCGAGTACGGCAAGGACGTACGAGGAAATTCTTTCCAAGGCCACAAGACTGGAGTCGTGCTGGAGGGCAGCAGAGAATAGAAGAACTGGAGAGCAAAGTGCAAACATACTGAGGACGGATTCAACTGTGGAAGCGTTAAGGAGCCAGATCGAGGAGCTGACTGATCAGGTAGCGGCATTGTGGTCGCCCTCAGCACGGGCACCTCAAGCAAGGAGGCAGCTGGGCCCTAGTAATTGGAAGTGCTGGTACTGTGGGTCACAGACCCACAGAGGCGGCTGGCGAGATTGCCCAGCGAGAAAGCGGGAGGCGCCAACCTGGAGGCCACACACCCAGGCTGAGCGTCGTGCTGCTAACCGGAAGGATTTTCGTTAAAGCCCCACCGGTCCAAGGTGCAGGACGCTGGACGCTGGACGCAGGACGCTGGATGAGGTGTGCACCAGTGTGTCCATCGAGCCCTTGCTGCAACCGCTGACGGGGGAGCGTCTTCGCTACTGGACCGCAAATGTGACCGTATGACTATGAGGAGCGGGTGAGGCAGGTTGAGCAAGCCTCCTTTGTTCCAGCGGTCATGTCAGCCAGTGGCGGAATGGGTCCAGCATCAACAGCACTGTATAAACGAATTGCTCATCTGTTGGCGGAGAAGAGGGGTGAGCATTACTCTCATGTAATGGCATTTGTTAGATGCAGGATTTCCTTCAGCCTTCTGAAATCCTGTATCATGTGCATTCGCGGTTGTAGGCGTTTAAATTTTGGTTTGAAATTTGCACCCTCCTGCGGAGCCCACGCTGCTTTGGCAGTGGCGGAGGCTCGCTTGCCGACGTAACCGTCGGAGATCATCATGAACAATAGACTGACTAATTATTCACTTGTCCTGTCTTTATAAATAACATGTTATTGCATATGTTCTTGGTTTAAAAAAAAAGAAAAAAAAGGACGGCGGTAGCATCGGGCAATCAACATTACCGACACAGCCAAATATCCATGGTACCAGTGAATTGTCACGCAGCCCTTTTGTGTGGGCCCAGATGGCAGGCCAGGAGGTAAGCATGCTGCTGGACACCGGTGCTGATATCAGTTTGATCAGTAGGGCACACCTCAGTGATCGCCAAAAGCAGTGTATCCAGCAGTCATCGCAATCAAACCCAAGAGCAGCACCCGGCAATGAAGTCAAGATGGAGGGTGTCCTGAGAATGACAGTTCGCTTGGGTAAGGTCATTGTTACTAACCACCCATTCAATGTTGTGACTGACCTGGTCGTGCCCATGATCGGTGGGGCCGACTTTTTGAGTCGGCTAGGCAAGCAGACCTGGGACTGGCCACGCAGCACCTTGATAACACAGGGACATCGCCTGAAGCTGGAGCCAGTCTATCGTAACTCAAGGTCATTGGACAGAGCCAATCGTCCAACCGGAGTGTGCAGAGTGGTGGTGAAAGACACGACCAAGATCAGGCCGGGTGAGGAAGCATTGGTCCCGTGAACACTCCGTGGCCATACGCCCGATGCTGAGTACTTCCTAGAGCCAAGTTCTACCGGTAGCAATGACACAGTCAGAGCAATGTGCTGTCTGCTTAGACCGGCTTCCTCCTGTGCGACGGTACGTATGGTCAATGCCGGGGACAGTGAAGTGGAGGCAGCCAAAGGGAGTGTTGTTGGCGTAGCACGTGCTGAATTTGAGGTCTTGCTACAGAACTCGCGGGGAGCAGAAGGGAAGCGACGGCAGGTTACCGGATACAAAACGGATGAAAATCTGCATACCAGCAAGAAGCAGGAAATCCATAACCTGGTCAATGAGTACAGCGACGTGTTTTGGGCAGAGGGTGATCAGCTCCCAACAGCAAAAACGACAATCCAGCACAGAATACACCTCAAGAGTGACTCGGCTCCACAATGGTCAAGACCACGCAGGTTGGCACAGGACACACAGAAGGAGGTGCGAGAGGAAGTCCAATACCAGATTCAGCAGGGACTGACAGCAGGGACTGATTCGAGAATCTACATCACCATGGACTGCGCCGATAGTAGCTGCTCGGCGCAAGAATGGACGACTGAGATTGGCTATGGACTATCGGAGGCTAAACGCAGCAAGCCACCCCCAACATCACCCGCTACCTTTGATAGATGACCTGGTGGATCAGCTAACAGAAGCACAGTTCTTTTCCACGGTGGATTTGAAGTCTGGCTACTACCAAATGCCGATGTGTGGTGAGGATGTGGCAAAAACTGCCTTCGTCACACCGGATGGCCAGTATGAATGGACAGGTGGTGGAACTCCGTTTGGCCTGTTGGGAGCTCCAGCCACATTTCAGAGACTGATGTCGGCCAGACTGGGCCAACTGAATTGGACAGCTGCGCTCTGCTTCCTAGATGATGTGCTGGTTTGGGGCCGAAACTGGGAAGAGCACGGCAGCCGTTTGCGCGAGGTTCTCACCAAGCTCAGGTCGGCAGGAGTGCTGTTGAACCCTGACAAGTGCTGTTTTGAAGTACGCGAGGTAGAGTTCCTGGGACACATGATTGCAGCAGGTACAATGCGCATATCAGACGCCAGAGTCCAGGCGTTGCTCCCCACACCAAGACCGACAACAGTAACTCTGCTCCGGAAAGCCATGGGTGCTTTTTCTTATGTTCAGCGCTGGATTCCAGGCATGGCCACAATTGCTAAACCACTTTACGAAATGATAATGGGCTCACGGAGCACGCTTCTACAACGGAGTGAGAAAGCTATCAAA
Source organism: Sycon ciliatum (assembly GCF_964019385.1). NCBI lineage: Eukaryota > Metazoa > Porifera > Calcarea > Leucosolenida > Sycettidae > Sycon > Sycon ciliatum. The sequence goes on from NC_088644.1 coordinate 46,045,765, forward strand.
TCGTTTGACATGCTAAAGCAACAAGTTGCCTCAGCCCCAGTACTGCAGTTACCAGACATGAACAGGCCGTTCGTTCTGGTCACAGATGCATCGGACGTCGGAACAGGCGCAATGTTAGCACAGTAACGAGATGGTAAGCAGTTAGCACCGGTAGCATTCTTTCACCATACATTAACAAAGGCAGAGCGGAACTATCCAGTGACGGACCGGGAGCTGCTCGCAGTGGTTTTAGCAATAAAGACGTTCCGGGTCTACCTGGCCAGCCAGCCATTCGACCTAATCACGGATCATGCAGCCCTTAAGTGGATCAACAGTTTGTCCATGGATGAGATCCATGGCCGGAGGGCACGATGGCTAGACTATCCGCAGCAGTTCAAAATGAAGCCGGTTCACCGCCCCGGCACATCACCCGAATTGAGTATGGCGGACTACCTGTCGAGAATTTGCCACTGCAACCTGCCAAAAGTGATGCAGTGTCTCGGCATGCAACAGGAAGACAGAAGGCAGGACGGTGTCCACCAACTGACGCCGTTCTCGACCCAGGAAATAGTCGAAGAACAGCTCAAGTGCCCGGCACTGGGCCCAGTGATGAAAGAGCTGAAAGCGCCGGGCTCGGTAGGGGTGCTCGAGGAAGAAGCCAAGTGTGTACTGAGGAAAAGGTCGCGACTGAGTATTGGCAATGACGGAATCTTGCGCTACACAGAAACAAAAGGGAGATCGACACAACAGGAGCCGCTAGGTCGCAGAAAGATGATGGTAGTGGTTCTACCGCAGTCTCTGCGCAGGAGGTTTTGGAATTGGTGCACGATGCGCCACTGAGTGGTCACATGGGAAGAAACAGAGCAAACGATCGCATACGAGATATTGTTTGGTGGCCGTTTATGTCCAAGGATGTGGCGACATACGTACAAGGATGTGAGGCGTGCCAGCGTCACAAGTGCCCCAAGCAACCAGACAAGATGCAGCTAGAGACGACGGATATTCCGAAGACGCCATTGTCTCGGATTCAGATTGATTTTGTTGGCCCCTTCCAGCCATCGGTACCAGAGAAGTTTCGGTATATCCTGGCAATTCAGGACGTGCTGACCCGCTATGCGATGTTGATTCCAACGGTGGACTGCACGGCGGAGACGGCCACCATGGTCTTGTTGGAGCGCTGGGTAACGGTTTTCGATATCCCAGAAACTGTGCAGAGTGACCGTGGCTCGCATTTCACTGGAGCTGTCTTCCGCGAAATGTGTACAGCAATTGGCATGCGGCAAGCACTCAGCAGTCCCAACCACGCCCAGTCAAACGGTCAGGTGGAGCGCCAAAATCAACTCATCGATAATGTGCGGGGTGTGTGTGAGGTCAACACAGCGGTATGGCCTGAAGCAGTTCGTGCGGTGCAATATGCCCGTAATACGTCGAGAAATGCTTCTACTGGACACTCTCCATACGAGCTGTTATTTTACCAGCATCCGAACAGGCCAGAAAAGTTCGCAGTGCCTCAGCCTGCAGGATTGAGGCCTCCGTGGACGGTAGAACGCATGGACAGCGTGTTTCGGCAAGTGAAAGTTCGAATAAGGAGTGATCAAGAGTTGGCGGCAAGGCTAACTGTGGTTATGAGGTAGGTCAACAGGTCCGAATAAAGCTTCAGCCTGCGCAACGAAAATTGGGGAAGCTACACGCCCACAAATCTGAGTTGTATACCGTAGTTGAGAGAAACAACAATACATACCTCCTCAAACCGTGTGGGTCTAGTTCTCTCCACCACTGCCTTCAACGCCATTACAATGAGCTGGAGGCAGCACCATCTCAACGGTTGAGCTGGGAACAAGGCGAGTCTCCAAGTGACCAAACCCTGGTAACCAATGGCACTACGGGCGAGGCAATCGAGGAAGGGACTCCGGTACGAAAGAGTACACGGGTTAAGCGGCCGACGAAATTCCTTAAAGTGGACCCGAAACAGCGGCGGTATCGGTTTAGCTCAGCCAGCAGTGGAGCGGATGCAGATTTGTCGGAAACTGATGACAGCAGTGAAGATTTGTGACTTTGTGCAAAGTCTACAAATGAGATATGGGCATGGAAATGATGGATGCATTATTTTGGGTATAACGAAGTTCATCATTCGCGTGATACTTTTGGATTGGTTATACATGCATCTATTGCGAGTTTTATTGACTGTTTAGTTGAGTTTGGGTGGGGGAGTGTGAGAGCTGGACCATGACGATCACACCTTCCATTTGGTGCTACCTTCACACGGCCTTGTTAGGTGTTGACACTTCCATAGGTAGCACTTGCGCTGCCGCCACACTTACCATACTACACACTCACCATACCATACCACACGTCATATCTGCGCTTGTGCTGCCTGCAACGCTTGGCGCCTATTGCTGGCTACTCTCACACCTTGGCCATATATAGTTAGGCCTCAGTAGTGATTTGTAGTCAGTTGGATTCTGGACAATAAACCCGTCTCAGTTGGCATACCCTGGAAATCCGAACGTCCAGTCATGCCTGAAAGCCAAGCGAAGGCACTCAGGCATCTGCACAGCTTGGAAAAGCGGCCGTGACGTGACTCAGCAGCAGCAACAGCGTACAGTGATGTCATCGGCAAGTACCAAGCCAACGGGTACATTCGACGAGTGTCTGACAAAGAGTGTGGAGGTTCTGTAAACGAATGGTACCTTCGACACTTCGCCATCATCCGTGAAGATAAGGCCACAACGAAGACACGTGTGGTTTTCGACGCAGCTGGCATCAGCAATGGTATAGCGCTGAACGATGATACCAGTGCTGGTCCCCAGCTGAAGCAATCGCTGCCAAAGGTACTCCTGCGCTTCCGGCAGAACAAGGTCGCCATCATCTGCGACATCCAGGAGATGTATCTCCAGATATCTCTGGCTCCGGATGACAGGCCCTTCCATCGCTTTCTGTGGCGGGATAATGAACAGGAACCGGCCACATTTGAGTTCAACCGGGATGGTCTTCGCCACATCATCCGCCGAGTCACTGAACCTCGACCCCCGAGCAACTACGCTATGGTCGGGCAGCACCAACGTTATGCACTGGATCAACAATATTACAGCCGCACCTTCAAACAGTTTGTGGCTAGCCGAGTGGGTGGCAAACCAATCCTACCCAGCGGTCGGTATGTGCCCACCGCGCTCAATCCAGCCGACCTAGTCTCTCGAGGAACGTCAGTGCAAGCAATGGCGGGAAGCAGTTTATGGTGGAACGGTCCCGGCTTCTTGGGTGCCGCTGAAAGTGAATGACCAGTTCAGCCGGAACTGAAGCCCCGTTCGTCAACTCTGGAGTTGAAGAAAGTCATCCAACCAACGGACGAGTCCATCGAGCTGACTGCGGTGACCGTCTACCAATGCCACAGCGAGCTGAATCGTCTAGAGCCAAGCCGCTACTCCAACTGGGTACGATTGTGCCGTATTCATGCTTTGTGTGTGCAATTCGCTACGAATTGCTCGGTGCCACCCGCAAAGCGAGAATTTGACGAATTATCGCCACAGGCAATCCGGGACTCTGATGAGTTCTACATCAAGCGAGCGCAGCAACAGTCGCTACCAGAGTATGCTGCAGTTAAGGCGGGCAAGCCGATCCCTGCAACCAGCAAGCTGGTCTCGCTCAAGCCAATGATTGACGACGCTGGCCTTCTACGCGTCGGAGGTCGACTACAGCATGCTGACTTCTTGACTTCAGAACAACGCAATCCGATCGTCCTACCACGAGGAGATCATGTGACACAGCTGATTGTCAAGGCATGTCACGAACGAGGATATCACGCCTTCGGTGTGAGCCACACGCTAGGCGAACTCTCATCGCTCTACTGGATCGTCGCTGGCCGCGAAGAGGTGCGAGCTTGGGAAGCCAAGTGTGGGAGGTGCGCCCGGAACTGTACGAAACCGGCAATGCAGGTGATGGCGCAACTACCTTAGTGCGCTACACACATTCGGCCCCAGTCTCTGTAGACCACGCCGGACCGTTTATGAAGAAGCAGGGTCGCGGCAAGACACAACACAAGCGGTATCTGTGCTTGTTCACCTGCTTGCAGACGAGAGCAGTACATCTCGAGCTGTCATTCTCGTTGACAACGGACTTGTTCCTGAAGGTGTACGTACGCTTCACCAATCGACGGGGAGTACCCATCGACGTCATCTCCGACAATGGCACGAATTTCGTCGGCTTCACCAATGAGCTTGCTCTGCTAGTCAAGCAGCTTGATGCAGAGGCGATTCAGCGGGAGACAGGGGATCCGCAGACTAGCTGGCGTTTCAACCCTCCAGCAGCACCACATTTCGGCGGAGTGCATGAGGCGTTAGTAAAATAGGTCTTTTGCCAAATAAGACACGCAGTGACTTGGCGGGGCATGGCATGCTTACTGAATGCGTGACCCGGGCACACCAGACATGCAGTGCATTCCTCCCAGCGCGAGCTCTTGTTCTGGAACCGCAACGATCAATCACCGCGTTTGGCGTGTACTCACCCGGCCAGGCGGCCAGAAAAAACATGACTCTCCTGGATCGGGAAAAAACTGACAGCGAAGGATTATGTCTTCTTCTCGCTTCTTCATTGCTGTCCAATATGTAGAAAGGGTTTTTTGCATTAACTTCTTGCTGTACCTTTGTGATATGTTTGATACATGGCTGATGAAGCGGTCAATGAGCCTAGCACTTCATCTCTTGTGGAGGCGTTGCGATGAAGGGAATGTTGTCACTTGATAGAAGTCCTGCGAGGGAGAATCAAGTTGAATTAGCGATCCTAAAGCTCGGTTTTTGATGCCTGTGGACAACGAGTCCTTTGAAAAATGGACAATGAACTAGTTGAAGACTTACCTGCGAGCTAGAGGAGCCGGAGTGTCCAGGAAACGGGGTGATTTGCTCGATCGGTAAGTACCACTTCAGGATGCAGTCTTCAACATTTCGCACAAGAAAAAGTACATTTTATCGATACATGTTTTACATTCTAACTTTCTCGATCTGTTCAGGGCCTGGTTCTATCACATCGATCCAATACTGTGCACTCCAGATATATCTGGCGGCAGGCATCGGCAAGGAAAGCGGAAAACCGCTGCCATTCAGAGCATTGTTGACGCTGAGCTCGTGGAAGCCCATAGCGACGCAATGAGGATATCGTCCCTCTAGCACCTACATTTTGTCCTAGTTTTCCTGAAACTGGGTCCAGCTCTGCTCTACCAAAGGACCTATTGTATGGTTGCAAAGATACTTTTATATTCGCCCTTGTAGGTCTGTTGGGACCATGGAAACAATTGATAAACCGCCAGCACTAATATTAATCAAGAGGGTTATTATTATTCATTGCACTTTTGCAAATATGGCAATCTAAATTATTATCATACCATCCACATTTATACCCACTAAGTCATTAGCTGCTCCGTATTGTGCATGATTGTTCAGGCATGGCAGAATTCGTGTTGCTGAAGATCAATTCGCCATGCAATGCTAGCAACAGTTGGCATGGAAAACATAATTTGCTTCAGCAAGTAAAGGAGCCTGGAATACTGTGAGCAGGCAGCGAGCAATCCATATCTGAATTATGATAGGGAAAAGAATTGTTGGAACGATCTTTGAAAAGATAGAGAACTCCCTGATTCGCTCCATCAGACACTCAACATGAATTCGTAACGTGGCAATTTGTTGCGTTTTCTGGACATCTTCTAAGGCCATCTGTTGCTTGATCGCTTGAACGGGAGAATGTTCAACTTTACGCCATGTGGCATCAAAAGATCCCGGCTGTAAAATCCTTGGTCTGCCATAATCAAAGTCCCATAGCCGGCTATTGGCAGAATATCTAAGTAGTGGCTTCTGATTGTGAGCTTGTGGTCACTGGTGGATCCCGTAAATGACTTGGAGGTAAGCGCCGCACCACCGTCTGGGGTCATACGGATGAGGCTCGTCAAGGTAGTAACGTTATGCGTCTTATATGAGCTGTAGAGTTGCGACTGCGCAGACAGACTGGAAGCGATATTACATTTCAGCACTGTAGCATCTATGATCATGAATGTTGTAGGATACAGCTTTTTGAAAACATCCAGCAAGCGTTCTGCCACTTGGGAAGGTCGCGGCGAGATTGGTATGTGTGCCGTGGCCCGTGGCGAAGACAAACCACGGTAATGAAAAAGCTCTCCAAGCCAATTCACTTAATCTTCCGTTCATCACCGGGTTTCCTTTTCCTGGAATCGGCATCCACTGGTTTACTGCGAAAGGAAAGACGCCCTTATAATCCAGGTGAAGAAATTGAATACATGGATCAAACGCAGCAAGCAAAGGAAAACCAGTGTAGTACTGAATGTCAGAGTCTTCAAACCGAGCTAAATATCCAGGCTGATCTCCACTTGGATATCGTCGATAGCGACTATAGTATTCATCAGTGAAATGGTTAGAACACACCACTATATTGTATGGCATGATGGTACCCGTAGCCATTCCGCTCATCTCGACGAATGGCGGCAATCCAAGACTTTCTTGTGTCCAACTCGTCACTGGTCACGCTCTTAGCTTCTCCAGTTTTCGATTCCTTGTTAGCAGGGAAGACATGGAACAAAGTATTTTGTCTGAACGTCGGTCGTTGTTGCACTGCGGAACGCAGCAGTGACCGCCTTTCCCATGGCTAACTAGAATATCTGGAGAGATGTTCTAGAAAACAAAACTAAACCCTTTACAAGAACTAGGCAGAGAAAATCCAGTGACCGTCCCCATTACATTATTCTAGAATGTCGATCGCGATCGCTTGAAGAAACATAGTTTTTGAAAGACACAAGCAAAACAAAAAAAGAAAGTCACTATTTTCTCGACGCGTGGGTGAGTACACGCCAAACGAGGTGATTGATCGTTCCGGTTCAGGAACAAGAGCTCGCGCGTGACTCGTATTCACTGCATGTATGGTGTGCCCGGGTCACGCATCCAGTACGCATGCCATGCCCCGCCAAGTCACTGCGTGTCTTATTTGGCAAAAGACCTATCGGCAAAGCGTGCTATCTCGGCGATTCGGAAGAATGCGGAGGCCACAGATGAGGAGCTATTGTCTGCTATCGTCGGCGCAGAGGCGCTCATGAACTCCCGGCCCCTGTCCTACATGTCGGCAGATGGTCGTGACCCGACTCCACTAACGCCCAACCTTTTCCTGTTTGGCCGGGTCGGTATTCGGTTTGCACCTGCAGGAGTGGACGAGAGCGAGTTCAACCCTCGGCAACGCTGGGGTGTGGTGCAAGAACTCATGCTGCACTTTTGGCGGAGATGGATGCAGGAAGTCGTGCCAGAGCTGAACCGGCGACTCAAGTGGAGGACGGCCGAGACTGACCTCAAGGTCGACGACATCGTTCTAGTGTCATCCCAAGACAACCCACGGGGCAATTGGCCAATGGGTCGTGTCACCGAAGCACACCCTGGTCCAGACGGACACGTGCAAGTTGTGAAGGTCAAGGTGGGCGGCAAGACCTACACCCGCCCAATTGTGCGTCTTTGCAAGCTGTACTGTGAGTAGCTCCTTGTTTGCCTATTTCAGAACAATAGTCAATTTTCGCATTTTTGTGGTCACTGTGAATTTCGGCACAGTGAGAAGGGAGAGAAATGTTTAGAAGAGTATCTCTTTCTCGTTGTTACTATAATCGTGTGGCACATTCGTACTACAATTCCACGAGTACTAGTTTGAAATTGCGTTATGAATTTGAGCAATTGTTACGTTGTACAGCAGGTACGAACAATTAATATTTACATACGGGTTTTCGTTTCCGAGTCCCGCGCTGTGACTCAGCTAATTTCTATTTCGTTTGCCTTGTATTGTCTGACTAGGGGCGCTGTCACCCCGTCGGGTGCGAGCACCCTTGGACAGAAGCACTTCACTGAACGACAGTGTTCATTTTCGATTTCCTCTTCTGCTTCTGTTGCACAGTTTGGATGTGTGCTTTTTTCGTACTCTGCTTATGATCGAACCATGCGCGGATCGATCTCCATAATTTTATCTTCCGTTGCCATGACTAGCATGATTACAATTTTTACCTGTCAGGGGTGGATGCGAGCCCCTGACCTTTACTCCTTTTTCCGGTTTCCTGGGGCACTAGGCCCATGGAAGACCAGTAAATAGTGATAATTAGAATAGCCGGGAAACTCGACCCCAATACGGACATCGCCGTGCTTACTGATGACGAGCTCAAGGAGCTCATCCAGCGACTGGGACTGGAGTTCCCAGAAAGGCGAAAAAGCCAATGCTGATTGCCCTACTGAGAGGATCCAAGGACTCGGCTCCCTTAAGTCATGCTGGCCACGATGAAGCCAGCCTTTGCGCCGCACTCTACGAACTCACCGGGGTAGTAAGGGAACTGAAATCAGAGCTAAAGACGATGAAAGATGTGAATGTACAGCTGAGAGATTCCGACAGGGAAATTCAGGCGTTGAAGGACGACGTGCAAAAGCTCCGACGTGACTGCATTCTGAAGAAGATCACCAATCCCGTTTGACCCACGTCCATGCTGACCCTGGGGATACAACTCATCTCAGAACTACTACAAGTAGTACTCTCCCCATGCACTTTAGTACGAGTACCGACGCTACCCCAGACCTGTCACATGCACCGGCACAAACACAAGGCCCAGCTGCACAGCACATTGTAGAAAATTCGTATGCAGACTCCGCAAGGCAGCCACCAAGGCCGCATGCACCTGGCCATGACAAACGTACGCAAAAGCCAAACCACCATGGGGAGGAGACATCGCGGTTGTGGGAGAACTGGAGCTATCTAGTCTCTCTATCACCCCTCTTCACCCAACACAACACACCAGCACAAACGGCAGCCTCTTGGTGGAAATGTATGAATAACGAAAAATGCAAGTAGGAAAAGGAGAGAGAACAAGAAAAGAACACAAAATCACGAGCACTTCAGCCAGGAAAAGACACGTCTAACATGGCGGCCAACATGGCGGCAGAGCAACCGATAGAGGCTCGTCGTGGCTGAAGCTGCTATTGCAGCGACAGCCATCACGGCAACCATTGAATGCAGAAAATAGATCAGAAAACGAAGTCGAGCAACAGCAACTCGAACGAAGCAAAGAAAACAACAAGACCAGCTACGCTACTACGCGCAGCAAGCAAAGACATAGCGATGACATCATTAGTCACGCGTGAACACAGAATCTAGCATGCGCATGCAGCCTTGCAGGCGCTGGCAAAATAAATAATGAAGTCAAGACGCAAATAAATAACACAACAAGCGATCGTTGCAGGAAAACAATCACAATTCAAATATACTACTTCAAGGAAAGATGAGAAGTGAAACGACTAGCACTAGAAGAAATAGAATAGAATATAGAACAAGGACAATGGAAGCGGACTACGGATGAAGCTACAATGAGGTAAGAGGCATGACACACATCATGCCAGCTAAAGAGATGCGAAAAGACCACCAACAATCTATTAGATCATGGCTAGTTCACATTCAACGTTGAAAGTACTGTCCCTGAACATCTGCAGCCTTCGCCAGAAGCTGCAGGATCTAATGCAACTGGCCTCTACTTGTGTGCCCAATGTAATAGCTGTCTCAGAAACTTGGCTCAATGGTACCATTACAACAGCAGAAATGTCCATACCAGGTTACACCCTACATCGCCTAGACCGTTGCGGGAACTTGGGTGGTGGTGTGTGTATATACACTGATGTCGGGCTGAAATGCCACCCCCGGCCAGATCTTGCCACACAGGGTATTGAGTGCTGCTGGGTAGAGGTGAAGGCCCAGCCGAAGCCTTGTCTCATTGCCTGTCTGTATCGGCCAACTCATATGCGAGTATCTTACTGGCAGGCCCTGGAAGCGACGTTCACTCGTGCGATGAGGGAGCCAAAGGATGTGATAATCTGTGGTGACTTCAATGTTGACTATGGCTGCCAGAGTGGTCAACTCTCCTATCTATCTGACATCGCGAATACCCTCGGACTGTCACAAAGTGTGAGTCAGGCCACAAGAATCGGAATTACGGGATCACAAACCACCCTGGACTTAGTATTTAGTACGTTGCTGTGCAGAGCCCCAACCATTGTCTCCCCAGTATCATTTAGTGACCATTCGGCTGTCATCTCTACCCTGGCAACCACTGCTGACTGTGCACCCCAGAGTGCTCAACCGCAGACTCGGCACCTCCGAGGCATCAACATGGAAATGTTTCGCAATGACCTCGTGGCTGCAAACTTGTGCTCGTTGGATGGATCGTGTGATGAGATGTAGACTCGATGGCTGCAGAACTTCCTGGATATCCTAGACAAACATGCTCCTTTGAGGACCCGCCGCACCAAAACACGCAAACATGTTCCTTGGATGGATGCAAACCTGCTGGCCACAATATCTAGTCGAAACCGGGCCCACCGCAAATGGCTACGCACCTGCAACCCTGTGGACCATGAAGCTTTCCGCCAGGCCAGACGTGATGTGAACCAGCTTAACCGACGACTCAAGGCCTGCTACTATCAGGATCAGTTTGCCAATGCGGAAGGTCAGCCAAGACAAACATGAAGAGTGATTAACCAGGTATCAGGCAGAACACGGACCCACACTGCTCCTCAATGCCCCCCGGATGACATCGGACAAGTGTTTGCGGACATCGTCACAGATGCGACTCGCCCAAAGGTGCTGTCCATCCCCTCTGGTCCGCATGCAAGTACTGACCTCTGCTGTTTCAAGCCAGTATCCATCGCATGTGTACGCAAGTTGCTCAGCAGTGTAGATACGACAAAGTCAACGGGCAGTGATGGCGTACCTGCTCTTGTACTAGCAGCATGCTCTGACCTCTTAGCTCCATCAGTAACTCTCATCTTCAACAAGTCACTTTTCGATGGGAGATTTCCACTATCCATGAAACTTGCAAATATCACCCCTGTGTACAAGAGCGGCGACCCTACTAAGGCCACCAATTTCAGGCCTGTTTCTCTGTTGCCTATTATCTCAAAGATCCTTGAGCGCATCGTACATTCGCAACTCACTGAATTCTTGACTACCCACAGCCTCTACCCAGATTGCCAGTTCGGATTCCGGAAACAGCACTCAACAGAGGATGCTGTTGTGATGGCATCAGAGTCCTTTGCCAATGCCAAAGACTCCGGACTCTCAACTTGCGCCGCCTTTGTTGACATGTCGAAGGCATTCGACAAGGTTCAACATGGCACCCTCATCCGCGACCTCTTCAGTATTGGTGTTGGTGGAAGTGCGCTGAATTGGCTGGCAGACTACTTAAGTGACCGGCAGCAAAGAGTTGTCATTGGGAACCAGCACAGCAAGGTATTCCAGCCCAGCAGTGGTGTGCCCCAGGGTTCCGTACTTGGTCCTCTGCTGTTTGTCCTCTATGTCCGTGGTGTGGCAGCTGAAGTGCAACCGTATGGTGTGCAGACAGTTCAGTTCGCAGATGACATCATGCTCTATATTAGTAGCAGGGACAAACATCAGCTGGAACGTAGTATGTCTTCTGCAGTTACACACCTGGCCAGATGGCTTGCCAGCAGGAACCTGGTACTAAACGAGAGTAAAACCCAGATTTTGTACATCCCTGCCCATCGTTCTGTGAATCCTCGTGTCAGCGTTATGTGCTCTGGAGTTCAACTGGCACAAGTAGAATCCGCAAAGTATCTTGGTGTCCACATGGACCAAGATCTCAAGTGGACCACAATGGTCAACCAGATCGCCAAGCGTGCTGCCTGTAAAATAGCTGTCCTGTTTAGAAACAGGCGCTGCGTGCCCCTCCCGTGCCGCATCACGTACCTGAAGTCCCTGATCCTTCCTGACTTCCTGTATGCTAGCAACTGTTTCTCTGCTGGCCTCACCTCACATCAGCTCGAGCGCCTAGAGCGGCTACTCAAGCACGCAGTCCGCTGTGTTTACAACGCTCCATTTGCATCCCCATCTGCGCCGCTGTATTGCCAATTGCGATTGCACTCGCTAGAAGTTATGTACTGCCACAAGCTTCTTGGCTACACTTGGCGCTGCCTTCAGGGTAAATTCAGCACATTGCTTACCGATATGTTCAGTCCTCTTAATGCCGGCCGTGCTACACGTAGTCAGGGAAATCGAGCACTTAAATTTCCAGTCACTAAGACATCCGCTGGCACACATTCTGCCTCATTCCAATGTGTATCACTGTGGAACAGGCTCCAGCCCGACATCAGGAAAATCCCACAGTACCACCGATTCATGCGATCCCTCCCAGCACATGCTGCTTTTCAGTAATGCCACTGCCCGCTGTATTATTATTTCCTTTACTGGCCTAACTGGCTTTTACAATGACGTAAAACTTTACTACCCACTCTACTCAGTGTCATTACCTTCATTGGCCTTTTATAATTTATTCTCCTTTTTAGTCGATATCATGTAATTAGGCAAATTTGCCTGTTTGTTCTTTGACTCTAAATAAACATTGACTGGTTTTGAGGGAAAGGGACAAACGGGAAAAGTCTGAAGAAAAAATTGACTGTCACCACCAGGACTCGAACCAGGGACCATCGCTTGTAGCCAGCGATGCTCTAACCGCTGAGCTATGAATCAAACAAAAAAAACAAAAAACACTGATGACAGATGTCACCACAACAAATACATAATCGTGATGTATGTCTACACACACATTGTATCGTCACACTACACACATTGTCATATTGTCACACCTCCCCCTGGTGACATCACGTCAACAGTTAACTACGGTAACGAACAGGAGGAACGAGGCCAGCACGGTTGCGAAGACGATGACCACCAACTTGAAGTGGTTGGGCTGGCACATCAGAATCAGAATCACTATCACTTGAAGCACATGCATCATCATACTCAGGCACACTCACACTTGACGGCTTAATTAGATCAATACTGACAGTCTTCACAGAATGTCGACCATTAATGTCACGAACAATTACAACAGTTGATGGAGACACAACACTATCAACTGTCCATCCAGACTCATACGGCGCTGTTCGCTTCTGGCGGCGATCTCCCTGCCGCAACATCACCGTGGAACCAACACTGTAGGGGTTCACACACCCAACAGGCTGAACAAAATCAGCAGAGGACAACTCACTTTCCACGTAGTCTCGAACAACAGCCGCTTTACTACACAAGCTATCAACCCATGCACTGGGGGACATGTCACAACGCTCATCGTCCACAATCAAGCCATGAGGAACCCAGCCACACATGGCTTCACTTGGGGAAACACCAAGCGCAGAGTGGGGACGAATACGATAATAGTACAATAATACATTCAAAGCAGACACCCAATCGTCGGATTCTTGCACAATCTTTCGAATTAAAGTCAGCAAAGTCCGGTTAAAACGCTCTACACCACCTTGACTCTGCGGATGACGCACTGCGCCATGTCGCACCTATACACCAAATGCATCATACAAAGACGTAACTACCTGATTGACAAATTCTGTTCCATTGTCACAACGTACAACTGCTGGGGCACCCCAGCGGGAACATACATCCACAAACGCAGCTGCTACAGACGGACCATCATGGCGAACCAATGGGACAACCTCGACCCACTTAGTAAACATATCGGTACAGACAAGAACACAATGATACCGGTGGCTTCTATTCGGACCCAACTCCAGGGTATCGAGCTGTACTACATTCCATGGACCAGATGGAATAACCGGACGTGTTGGCTCAGCAACAGGCCCACGCTTCGAATTAGCAGCAGCACACACATCACACGACTGAATCAACGACTGACAAACAACAGCCATATTTGCAAAATAACAACTCGCACGCAACAGCTTCCATGTGGTCTCCCAACTGGAATGACCGCTCACAGCATGGGCACGACACACCACTCGCTGCTGCAATGACTGAGACACAACTGGTACAACACGCACATCATTCGGCGGTACCTTCACACTACGATACAAGTAACCATCATCAGATACAGACAACTGAGACTTCAATTTCTTAAATACCGGGTCGGAAATCTCACGACCATGACGCACAGACTCAATCACACTAACAACAACAGGATCAGACTTCTGCGCATCAAGAATGTCCTGTAACACAATAGCACTCACAATCTTCGGGGGTGCAGAGACGGCAGCAACTACATCTGGCTTGGCTGATTTCTTCCAGCAGCGGATGAACAAATCTGGGACACGCGTCAGCTTGTCAGCCTTGTTCTGCTGGGACGGTACCCACTCAACGGTGACGGGCAGCTTCGCGGTCGCGACAATGTCGTCGATGATGTTTAGTCGTCGGCGAACCAACACTTCGTTCAGACCGGACACCTTGACACGCCGCTCATTGTTCAGGCACGACTTCACCCAGCCATACACGGTCTTGGAATTAGTGACAAGACGGATGTTGCTGGCATTCCATTCGACTGCCGTCGACAACCCACGGATTACTGCTTCCACTTCTGCGATGTTGATATGTTTCTTCTCGTCGGCATCGCGAAGCCAAGACTTGTCCTCCATGACTTCACCACCAACTTCGGCAACAATGCCATATGCGACATCAGACGCATCGCACCACACGGTGAGCTGCTGCTCGTTCACTGACGCATTTCACACGCCTGTGGCCGGATCCTCATCTTGGACGCGACTTGCTAGTTCGGCACAACAGGTTACCACATCATTGGGGACGTCATCATCCCAACCACCACCATCACGACATGCTAGGCACTTCAGAAAGCTGCAGGCAGGTCGTAGCCACGAGCACACGGGATAGTGCGACACCAGTCGGCCGCACCACGAGAATACACCACGCTTGGTCAGCTTGCCACACTCGAGACTCACTCCGTCTCGACGCTTCCAACGGGTTTGACCATATTGGCCCGTAAACAGCTGAAGTCCGAGTACTCGTGCGGAACTGGCGGGCTCAGCTGGCTTCGTGCGCAGGCCATAGCGCTCGAGGGTATCCGCAACAGCCTTTGTCTGCGGTTTCAGGACGTACAGATCGTCAACGTAATTGTCAACACCATCGTGATCGCGCGTGCACCACTTGACTATCACGTCCATGAACTTCGGTGCAACGCTTAACCCGAAAGCCATGCGGGTCATCACGTACAGCTTTCCCCTCCATTTCACGCACTGATACCGTAGCAACTCAGGTGACATACGGACTTGCAGATAGGCCTTTCGAATATCCAACATCTCATACTCGTTGGCATCGTGCGTACGCCACTCACGCAACTTCTCGCCAGACACGGAGGCATCCATACCGGGCTGAGACACGAGGGCACGGTTCAGCGCACGGTAATCGAGGCAAGACCTAACAGGTGTAGTAGGCTTGTGCTCCTGGCTGACCGCAAGCCATGGTAGAATTGCAGCAGGAGCTCCGTGTACCTCTTCGTCATGCTCGACGAGCCATTCGTTGCTGATCCAGGAGTCCACTTCTTGCTGGAACAGCTTCTCTTGATCATCACTAAGTTTCCGGGGGTACTCCCCAATGCCGCTGCCGATGCGTCCGGTAGGTGGCTTGTCGTCCTTCCACCTCCATGCTGCCTGCCAACACTGCTCAGCTGCTAGCCACTTTATCTGACCATCCTCAACAGATAGCGTCACGTCCTCACCGTCTTGCACCACGCTAACATGCCGAGACGGGTGCTGATCCGGCGACTGCAGAGCATCACTAACGACAGACGACACAGGCTCAGGGTTACTGGCGGTTGACGAACCAAACAACACGGACCGCAGATCACCTGACTCAGAGTACTGCAACCTGACGCCACCGATGGCACGGACAAGGTCAGATCCCAGCAACAGGTCAGCATTAATAACCGACAGCTCAGGAACTACAAACGCAACAACACGGGTAGGTGGCAAATTTACGGGTCCATCCAGGCGACGAATCGTTAGTGAAATTGACCCCGAAATCGGCAGGGCTTCGCCATCCAGGGCGAGGAGCTTCTCCTGCTTTACCGCCGACACTTGGCTGCGCATCTTAGCCGCACGTATAAAGCCAGACGACACTAGCGTGCGAGCCGACCCGGTGTCCAGCATGGCCTCTCCACGCCACCAGTCATCCGGCTTGGCCGACTCCACGTCCACATAGATCCTCGGCAAGGGGGCAGCTTCAGTGGACACCGCACACAGGCACTTGTCACTGCTACTATGCGACGTACCAGCAGCTGCCACACGTTCTGCTGCCTTGGCTTCTCGCCACTTCCTTCTCTCAGGGCACGCTGGCTTTGCATGACCAGGCTGATCACAAAAGTGGCACACTAGTGGTCCACTGAAACGGGGCTTCTGCTTCTTCTTGAACTCTGGGCAGTTACGCTGGACATGCCCAGGCTGATTACAGTTATAGCAGACAACAGTACTGCGAGGTCGGTGTACACCTCCACTGTAACTACTGGTACTGGCACTAGCAGAAACGCTCTGGCTGAACCTGCTTGTGTACCAAGCATCGGTGACACTGGCTCTGAGCGCACGCACACGCTCTAGACACGCAGGTATCGTCAGCTCTTGGCCAGCCAGCGACATTCTCAGCTGGCGGCCAAATTCGGGCTGTAGGCCAGCGATCAGTTGCTCGATCACGATCGGATCCTTGCTGGCGGCACCACCCGGTTTGTGCCCCGACAGCGCTGAATAACGCTGCAAATCGGCCACATACGCGTCGACACTTTCATCCACACGCAAACAACGGCGCTTGAACAAATCATACGCTCTGGACGGCGTCACACTGAACGCACTCACTAAAACTTTCTTGACCTCTGCTTGTTTGCTTTTGTCACTCTCTGCCATACGAGCAAACACTCGAAATGCATCGCCCTGCAAATATAAAGGTAGATGTTGCATGCGTGCATCTTCGTCGGACCATTCCTTGGCAGTGGCCAAAACTAAAAAATTTGCCCAGAATTCCTCTAGGTCTTCACCATCCTTGCCAGAAAACGGCTGGACAAGATACTTGGTAGACATGATTCACTCGAGTATTCCACGAACACACAGTAGGAACTCACAGTAGGAACTCACAGTAAGAACTCTCGTCTCACAAAATAAATAAATCACAACGACACTCGTACTCCGAAAACACTTTCCCGACTCTTTCCCGGGTTTCAGCACCACAAAGTTGTGGGAGAACTGGAGCTATCTAGTCTCTCTATCACCCCTCTTCACCCAACACAACACACCAGCGCAAACGGCAGCCTCTTGGTGGAAATGTATGTATAACGAAAAATGCAAGTAGGAAAAGGAGAGAGAACAAGAAAAGAATACAAAATCACGAGCACTTCAGCCAGGAAAAGACACGTCTAACATGGCGGCCAACATGGCGGCAGAGCAACCGATAGAGGCTCGTCGTGGCTGAAGCTGCTATTGCAGCGACAGCCATCACGGCAACCATTGAATGCAGAAAATAGATCAGAAAACGAAGTCGAGCAACAGCAACTCGAACGAAGCAAAGAAAACAACAAGACCAGCTACGCGACTACTCGCAGCAAGCAAAGGCATAGCGATGACATCATTAGTCACGCGTGAACACAGAATCTAGCATGCGCATGCAGCCTTGCAGGCGCTGGCAAAATAAATAATGAAGTCAAGACGCAAATAAATAACACAACAAGCGATCGTTGCAGGAAAACAATTACAATTTAAATATACTACTTCAAGGAAAGATGAGAAGTGAAACGACTAGCACTAGAAGAAATAGAATAGAATGTAGAACAAGGACAATGGAAGCGGACTACGGATGAAGCTACAATGAGGTAAGAGGCATGACACACTGATGACAGATGTCACCACAACAAATACATAATCGTAATGTTTGTCTACACACACATTGTATCGTCACACTACACACATTGTCATATTGTCACACGGTACACAGCACCGAAAACACCCAAGAGTGCACCTGGACTCGTAGGACGACCCCGCGTGACGGTGTACTGCATTGGAAATGTTGACCCGGACTGCGATGCGTATTCACTAGCTGAACACTGCAAGGCACAAGGTGTATCTGTAGTACAAAGCGTCGTGTACACCTCCGTGCACTTTAGAACAGCCTCTGCTCGTATTACAGTCTTGGTCACGGACGCCAAGAAGGTCGCGGAAGAATCTTTCCTTCCTGACGAAGTTGGCCGTACTGTAAGAGAGTGGCGATTTGGTACAGAGGCCTGGGCTCCCAAACCCGTTAAAGCATAATGGCTCAAACCACCGACCCACTCCCCTTGAACCCGCATGCTCAACACACCAATCGGATCAGCATGAAGCTTAATCCACACGCCGCCCCGTTTCACCCACACACCCACCACCTGACCCAGCACAGTAGTACACTTAACATTGGCCACATCAAAATAGTATAATTATTACGCAGTCTACGCCACAAACTGGGTGAAGTTGAAAGTATAATGATAGAACAGCAGCTGGATATACTAGCCGTATCCGAGACCTGGCTACATAAGAGTGTCTCTGACCTGGAACTGCATATCCGTAGTCAGCTGAAAGTATTTGAGGCTGTTTGTATTCGTTTGCTCAAGCCTGATTTTTGTAAGCAGAAGAAACGTGTAGTTGCATTAAGATTGTTTTCGTAGGTGCACAGCATTATTGTTTGTCTCACTACACAGTTCTAGAGTTACAATTAGTTTCTCACCCGCCGTTGCACTTGGCTCTCACTTCACTTCTATTGTCTCACCCTCCCTCATTCTATTTTAGCACTTTATTTTGTTCTCGTAACAAATTATTGAATGTGTTTTTAATCATTGTTCAGCATGGTTATTCTTCAGTCACGACTTTCCACTGATGAATGTGACAAGAAAATTATTTTTTGGTAAACTTGTATGCCTTCATTGTAGTTTGGCGATGACAGCAGAATTTGTTCTCTTTAGGCTGAATCTGAAAAATGAGTAAACCAAGACTTCAACTTGGCCCTAACGCAACACCCTTCTATCCTTCAACGCCCCTAGCCTCCTTTCCCGTAGCCTGCATCAATGCACGTTCCCTTAGAAACAAATCTGCTGAGCTATCCGACTTTCTCACGACCAGCTGTCCCCTTGTTGTTTGCATAACTGAAACCTGGTTGTGTCCACAAATGTCCCTCTCCTTCCCAGGCTATGAATGTTTTCGAAGGGATCGACCCACCTCCGACAATAAAATTAACGCCAACGACTTCCTGGCCTATGGCGGTGTTGCTATCTTAGTAAAATCAAGTGCATTTGGTCCTATTACCCACCGTACAGACCTACATCTTCCGCAATTCGAAGCTACCTGGGTAGAGATATCGCCATCCACTGGAACCTCTGCTTGCCCCACGCGTCAGCAGCCCATCCAAATTGCGGCTGTCTACCCCCCACCGTCTACCGACCCGCGGGTGATACATAACTTTTACGCCTCATTTCAAAGCTGCTTGACTAAAATACGGACCCCTGGCTCGCCAGTCCTCATCATGGGAGATTTCAATGCTAAATGTTCCACCTGGTATGGAACAACAACAGACACTGCAGGCCACCACCTTTCATGTCTTCTTGACATGTTTTCTTTGCAGCAACAATGTCACATTCTCGACCCACCGCTCCCACAAAGGCAATGAGGCTGCTCTGGACCTGATGATCACTGACACTGCAGCCAGCATCTGCGATCCGCGCCCCTCAGCCCCTCTCGGTCAGTCGGACCACTCAATTGTTCTCGGCCGTTTGTGCATCCTGACATGTACCGCATCACCACCTGCACCCAACACTACACTGCCCTCCCATTCCTTCCAGATACCTAATTTCAGTCAGTTTGACATCTCCTCCACACCACACTCCACTCTTCCCACTCAACTTGTTGCTCTAAATGAATCCATTGCTAATGTGAACTGGCATGCTGCTCTCCAGTTGAAGCTTGGAGATCCAAACCGTACTGCTCCAGCATTTTATGACATCCTTCATGGTCTATGCTCCGCTTTCCTACCCACCCGGTCGCGCTCTTCAGCCCCTAGACGACGTACACCAAGTCCCCCGTGGCTGACACGTGCTGTTAAAGCTCAGCTGAAGAGGAAGCAATACTCGTACAGCTTGTATCGCAAGTATCCTACCCCTAGCAATCAGGAGCACTACAAGTGCGAATGTAACAGAGCACGAATCCTATCTAGAGAGGCTCACCGTCAGTATGTGTCCTCCATTACCACTAACCCCTCATCCATTATTGCATCCACCCCTAGTTTGTTCAAGTTTGTTTTAAAAGCAGCTTCGTTCGCCGACCCCTGTTGGAAACCCTATCATCACTGAACTCCATGAAAATAACACTGTACACAACGACCCTACCCAGATTGCCAAGGCTCTGAATCGCCAATTCATCAGCTTTGGAACACCGGATGATCCTGCATGGTCTCTTCCTGGTATTCCATACCACGGGCTCCCAGCACTACCCTCTTTCAGCACTACTCCCACCGCCATTGCCCAACACATCCGTCGCCTAAAGCCCAAGAAGGCGGCAGGTGCAGATGGCATATTCCATGAACTCCTAAAAGCCCTGTCTCCTAGTATAGCTATCCCTCTCAGCCTAGTTTTCAACCAGTCCTTCGCCACTGGAATCTTCCCTGATGTCTGGAAGGCAGCTGTGGTTGTGCCTATTTACAAGAATAAAGGCAGTAAACTGTCTGCATCCAATTACCGGCCGATTTCACTCCTTTCCACCATTTCAAAGCTCTGTGAACGTGTGGCATTTGGCCACTTATACCAACATGTGAACCCGGTCCTTGACCCGTCACAGTCTGGATTTCGGCGAGGCGATTCGACCGCCTGGCAGTTGCTGAGGCTGGTGCAGAAGCTATATGAATGCAAGGATCAGAAGCAATTTAGCCTCCTATGTTTTTTCGACCTGAGCAAAGCATTTGACACTCTCTGGACAAGGGGTCTCCTCCATAAGTTAGCAGCGTTTGGCGTAGCCGGGACGTGTCTGCAGTGGCTCACCAGCTATCTCACTGAACGTCGACAGAGTGTCAGAATTGGACATGCCCTGTCCGCCCCTCTAACAGTCCATATTGGAGTGCCCCAGGGCTCTATCTTGGGGCCTCTATTGTTCATCGTATACGTTAACGATTTGGAAGGTTTGGATCATACCTCACTCTACGCGGACGATACAGCGCTCCATATAACCTGTGGTGTCAGATAGAGTTTATTCACAACTAGCAAGGAGGACAACAAACGAAGAACAACATTCCAAGCAGTGTGCGAACACAAAAGGGAAGTGTGTACGAACACCAAGGAAAGTGTGTACGAGCGCATATGGAAGCAGGAGCTCTAGGCGGGTGCATACGGGGTGCGGGAGTTGCACCATATACGGAAGTATGCCATATACATCATGCCCCTCCTAAGATAAAAACGTACAAGTGTTTATCTAATCAACAAAAAATATTGTGAAAATTGCATGTGCGTAGCAAATGACATGTCGCGGAGCAGCAGCAACTTCCAACAGACTTGTAAAAGGGATAATTGCAAAAATTATATACATGAAGGTTTTCAACTGCGAAACAATGGGAATGACAATTGAATAGGTACAATGGACATCAACAACTGAACAGAGCGAGTGTTAATTGTACGATTGTCCACGCGTTGAAATAATGTTAAAGGGGACATTCTGTCGCCGGGGACGTTGGCTTGTTCGAGGTGGTACCTGAACAGTTGACTGTGGCGACGACTGAGTCACAGGGACTGCTTGTGGTGCAGCGTCGGGTGCGGGAGACGATGCAGGCATGGCTGTTGAAGCTGGAGTAGGAGGACGGTACGGGCGGAGGTAGCGACGGTTGCGCCAATATACGCGTCCACTCGGTAGCTTGACGTAGTAGTCGCGGTGGTCACCGATAGCCACGACAACGCCGCGGGAAGACCACCGTTTTGTCTTCGGGTGCTGAATGTCAACGTGCGTCCCGATAGACAAGTGGGGGAGCTCTCGGTGAGGCTGACTGGGAGGCTGGTCTACTCGATCAACATCATCCATGTCAGATGCGGTGTCTTGCCAGTGGGAGTCGAACTGGCTCCATTGGGCGAGAACGAAGGAGACGAGTGGGCGACCATACAGTAACTGGGCAGGACTCTTTCCCGAAGTGCCAGGAGTATTGCGCCACTCGAGAAGGCCACGCTGGAAAGCATCGGTGTCCAGATTACCGTCATTGGTAGTCTTTTCCACCAGGTACTTCATTGCCTTCACGGCTGCTTCCGCATGTCCGTTCGACTGTGGGTAGTGAGGGGACGACTTGATATGACGGATTCCCCAGCGCTCGCAAAATTCAGCAAATCTGTGAGACGCAAACTGAGGACCGCCATCCGTTGAAATGACCTGTGGTACGCCTACATCTGGGAACCACCTGCGGAAATGACGAATGACGTCAGCTGACGTGGCTGAGTGACCAAGCTTGGCGATGCATGGCCATCCGGTTAAGCGGTCGACGAATACCAAATACTCGCAACCTTGGCAACTGAAAAGGTCAGCACTAACACTTTCGAATGGCAAAGTGGGCTTGTGGTCAGAAATGGGCGGTTCGGCAGACTGAGACGGCTGAAATTCACGGCATGCATCACAGCTGCGGACTAGCGTGTCTAACTCACTGTTCATTCCGGGCCAATACACGGTCTGACGGGCACGTCGTTTGGTACGGGTCAGACCTTGGTGGGCTGCGTGAAGGTCGATCAGCGTTGACGCACGCAGAGAGGCTGGGACGACTATGCGTAGACCTTTCAGGACTATGCCATTGTCGGTGGACAAATGTTCACGCACGTTCCAATACGCATGAAGAGGCTCGGGCAGCTGCTTTTGTGCTGAGGGAAATCCGTTCTGGATATACCCGAGTAGCATCTGGTAGTCAGGATCAGATGCTGCTGCGGCACGGAGCTTAGCGAACTGGAGACTCTGGGGACCATCTTGGAGTAAACAGATACGGATACTGCGGCAGGACAGTGCTGGATCTTCTCCAAGTTCATCATCACTAGTCAGGATTGATACAGGATGTCGTGAGAGGGCGTCTGCGAATACGTGCTCTGAACCCTTACGCCACGATGCTTTCACTTGATACGGACGAAGTTTCATGATCAATCGGAGTAGACGAGAGTTCTCAATCTGGTCAAGGGTGTAGCTGTTGATAATCGGTACAAGCGGACGATGGTCGGTGATTAGTGAGAACTGTGCACCAGATAGATACAAGCGGCACTTGTGCACTGCCCAGACGACTGCAAGGCACTCGAGCTCGATTACAGCGTACCTTGTTTCAGCGTCAGATAAGAAACGACTTCCACACTGGATGAGGTGCCATTGCTGGTCATCATGCTGTTGCCATAGGGCAAATCCAAGGCCATTCTTCACAGATGCATCAGTCTCGAGACGGAGAGGCTTGCCAGGTTGGAAGAAAGCTAACACTTGTGACTCAGTCAGGATGGCTTTGACGGCTTCGAATGCTATGGTGTGCTGCTGATCCCAGGCGAACTCATTGCTGGTTTTCAGGAGTGGGCGAAGCGGCTCACTTAGTTCAGCAATGCGCGGTGTGAAGTCGCTGCATTGGTTGACCAAACCGAAGAACGAGCGGAGGTCAGTGCGGTTGCAAGGCACTTCGAACTGGCGAATGGCAGATGTCTTGCTACCATCAACGGCATAACCATCAGCATTGATGACGAATCCGCAGAACTGTACTTCACTAGCGCCGAATACAAACTTGTGTGGGCTGAGCGTAATGTGATGCTCACGGGCACGGTGAAGGACGTCACGAACGTGGGTGACGTGGTCTTGAAAATCGACGTCATGTACTAGGCCGTCATCAACGACTTTGACGAAGTTAGCGAGGCGGTCAAATGCTGCGTCTGTGCGGCAGTTGAATTCGTCACCTGCTGAGGACAGACCTTGAGGGTTGCGGCAATAGTGATACCGACCCCAGGGCGTGATGAATGTCGTGAGCGGCTTCGAGTCGTCGGACAGGGGTATTTGCCAGTACCCATGACGCGCGTCGAGTGTGGTGAAGAAACGGGCTTTACCAATAGCTGTCACGGCGTCACGCGGAGTACGAGCTGGGTGTGTTGGTCGGCAGACTTGGTCGTTGAGTTTACGCAAATCAACGGTGACGCGCTTCTCGTTAGAAGACTTCTTATCTGCGATGACGATCGGGTGGCACCAGTCTGACGGTTCAGTGACTGGCTCAATAATTCCATTGATCACCATGTCGTCCAGTTGAGATTTTATCTGATCTCGGAATGCGAATGGGATTGCGCGGGCACCATTAACACGAGTTCGTGTGGCGTCAGATTGAAGCTTTATCTCCATGGGAGTACCAGCCATGGGCTTCAATTGGGAATCGTCAAATACATCAGCAAACTCTTGCATCAGCTGAGCCTTAACATCAGCAATGTCTGCACTACTGGGTTCGGATTTCACACGGGAAATCCGCGGCCAGGACTCAGGGAGAATGCCAAGAGCACGGAGAGATTGGCATGACAGCAGCGCCTCGTCGAGGTCTTCATACACATGAAGTACCGTGGTGTGCTGGGCTGAGCCAATGGAGAGCATGGCAGAAATCTTTCCCAGGCTAACCAGAGAGGTGCCATTTGCTGCTGAAACAGTGTCGGAATCGACGGCAAGGTTCTCAGGGAAGCCACCTAGCTGGGAAAGATGTGCTGGCCCAATGGCGTCAACATCACTGCCGGTGTCTGGAATCCATGTCATGGCTTCGGCGGTCGGTTCTGTGTTGAGCTGCGTGTGGACACTGAGTTCTAGACCATGTCGAACAGAGGCACGTTGCAACTTAAGTTGGCCGACTTTGCCGGATGCTGTTGGTTTGCCTTTGTGCGGGCACATGGACTGGAAATGTCCGACACGTTGACATCCGTTACATTTGCGTGACTTCGCAGGACATGTGCCTTTGGTTTGGGGACTGCAACCACAGCTGGGACACTTGTCACCTGCGGGCTTGTCTGGTGTAGACTTCACGGGTGCGGGCCGGCTCGCCTTCTGCTGTTTATAAGATGATTTCTTAGCTGCGTGCACGTGACCACTGGAGGGAATGCCAGAGGAAGTTTGGCAGGCTGCTTCCTCAGCACGGCAGAGCTTCACGGTTGCCTCCAGATCCAAGTTCTGGAGGGCCAGCAGCTTGTGACGCACGTCGTCCTCAAATACACCTGTCACAATGCGGTCACGTAGTATTTCGTTGTTGAATTTCAACAGGCCTGCCTTGCAGGGGTTGCACATCGCCTGGTTGCAGTTATGACATACTGAACACCCAGAAAAGTCACACGCGTGAAACAGTTCACGGAGGGCCGTATAAAAGGAGTCAAATGATTCCCCACGCTGCTGCCGTCTCTTGTAAAATTCGATTCGGTCGAGCAGCGGGTTCCTCTGCCGCCGGATGTACTGCTGGAGGACCGGGATGGCATCAGCAATGTCAGCGTCTTCCGGGAAGGCGATAATGCCTTCTCGGATGAAACGGCGCAGGTCCTCATCTAGGGCCTGGCGGAACGCTGACATACGTGTATGGCAGTCGTGGCTGGCGAGACGTTGGCATTGCGCATAGTCATGCCAGGCTTCCTCCCAAGCGGTAAATTCTGCCATTGTGGCAGTAGATAACAATACTGGTCGTTCTGCGGACACAGACTTGGGTGCGGGTGGGGTTGTAGAACTAGTACTGGTCTGCTTGGACATCCTTTCCATCAGGGTCTGAAACTGCTGGTCTCGCAGTGCAGACGCCTGTGCCTGAGTTGTCAGGAGCTGCAGGAGCGTGGCGACGTCAGGCACTCCATTACCAGAAGGTGCTGCGGGATCGCTGCTCGCCATGCTGATCACAAATGCTCGTTGTGACATTTCACACGACTACGTCCTACGAAATAAATTGAACAACACTCCTATCTAAAACGAACTAACAAACTAACTGCAGGGTAATCTAATCCGAATCCAACGGAGTGCTACACTGCTACTGGGCCAGGTAAGACACTACAAACTAGGTTGGTGTGGACAGAATGGACACTACAGGACGAAATGTTCACTGCGCCATGTGGTGTCAGATAGAGTTTATTCACAACTAGCAAGGAGGACAACAAACGAAGAACAACATTCCAAGCAGTGTGCGAACACAAAAGGGAAGTGTGTACGAACACCAAGGAAAGTGTGTACGAGCGCATATGGAAGCAGGAGCTCTAGGCGGGTGCATACGGGGTGCGGGAGTTGCACCATATACGGAAGTATGCCATATACATCATAACCGAGCCAGGCTTATTACAAGCCTGCGCCTCGCTACAGTATCACATTAATCAAGTTGTGCGCTGGATGTCGAAGTGGAAACTCCGCCCCAATGTGTCGAAAACGGCAATCCTTTGTATCTCCCCACGACCCTCCAGTGACCTCACCCTCCTTACGACTCGGCTTTTTACTTTACCTGATGATCCCATTGCTATCAACATTGTTAAAAATCACAAACACCTTGGTATATTTCTTGATGAACACTTGTCCTGGGATTCGCACGTAACCTATATTGAAAAGCGAGTTTGCTCCGTGATAGGCTGCATTTATCCTCACATCTCCCATCTACACCATGGTTGTCGAATACAAATTTATCACTCTTATGTTCTTCCTTTGTTTGATTCCTGCTCTCTCGTTTGGTCCTCCGGTCTATCCTCCGCTCTTATGCATCGGTTAGAAGTCACCCACAGTAAATTACTTCGATTAATATTTCGCATGCACCCTCTGACCTCCTCTTAGACGCTATACATTTTGGCTTCCTCTTCCCCTCTCTCAGAACGCTTTCCCCACTCAGCATGCAAATTCATTCACCGTATTAAGCTTCAACTTGCTCCTCCTCATGCACTTGCGCATTTAAGCTGGTTCAATATTAGCTCGCGTACTAGATGTTCTCTCAACTTCCCACTTGCCAGATCATCGATCCTTTTAAAATCCCCTCTGTTCAAGTCCTATTCTCATTGGTCTCGGCTTCCGCAGGAGGTAACGTCTCGTGACACCTTCGCTGCATTTTGGTCCATTCTGCCCGCGCCTCAGTTGAATTGAATTGAATTCGTTGTTTTCCATTGCTAGCCTAATCTTCATACTGCTCTCTCCAGGTTCCTATAGTACTTCTTTTGTTTTGTTTTGTTTTCTCTTTTTCTTCTCCTTCTTTTTCTCAGTTGTCCCCACCATGGCTGGTTAAAATCGCCCGCATCACATGCTTATTGGAACTATGTCATCGTGATTGTGGAATAATAATAAAAAATAATAATAATAATTGCTATTTTAAAATTGTTGTCTCCACGTCGATTATTTAAAATAAAATAAATATATGTTGGACTCAGTAGAGCGTCCAGCCCCTATATGATGTCCAGCCCCTATATAGAGTCCATTGGTCCAAAATCAACTGTACGGAGTCCAAACTTTGAAATCAACTATAAAGAGTCTTTATGTGGACAACACTCCCTGTATAAAGTCCAGCCAATTAGGCATCCCCTATCGAGTTCGAAATTAGACATAGGGTCTGCTGTAAGCAGTGAATATTAACCAGAAAACGGCCTCTCCCTTTAATCCTTTACATCATTCTCTTCTCAAGATTAAAAAAATATGTATTGAGGCGCCACTGCAGCCACTTCATTACATGAAAAACCCTACAAACACCATCCTCAAATCAAGTGGTCTCTTCGCAGACACTGCAAATTACAATATCTCAATCATGTAGTGTTGCCAAATTATTGTGCACGCACACACACACATGCACACACCCACACAACGCCAAGAAAATACCTAGAAAAAACCAAGAATCGAAAGAGAATAATGGAGAGCCCAGGATTAATTATTTGTTTTCAAATTATTGTGCGCGCGCGTGCGCACACACACACACACACACACACACACACACAAACTTATACAACGCCAAGAAAACACCAAGAAAAGAGTAGAGACACAATACACACGCAACTCCAACAGCCATGCAAACGTCCACCCATTTACACGTAAAGTCAAGAGGGATAACAAATAATTATACGAAACGAATGCATACGGGGACGGGTACACGCACATTTACATACACGTAGTAGTGTAAGAGAGTAACATAGTGCAGTGGTCAGCATAATACTAGCACATGCTGAGAGTGCAATAGCAAGCTTCACCATTGCTCATGGCCATGCAAATGTTCAGCAGCACTCAGTTCCGCAAGCTTCTGAAGATCAGCACACCTGCAACAAATAGATAGCACAAGGATACGCTTGTTACCGTAATGATGCATGGGAGCACACAACTACCAAGTTCTCAACGAATGTGATGCTCAATGAAAATCAATCCACTCAAAGACCTGTGAACAGGTGACGGTGGGGACAATAATCTATTAGTTATACGAGGAATAAGATCGTTTGTGCCCACTCAAGACGCACAGACACACCAACATACATGTAGTGTGCACCTTGTTTCACTTCACTGCAACTAAATTGAAATGAGATGATTTGAACAATCTGTACAGCGTTGCTGTCAGTCAGTCTTCCCCAAGATGGAAATGCAATGATTTGTTGTCACGAGGCAGTTTCACTGACACAATGTCATGTTCGTGACATCAAAACGGTTACTTCAGGGAATACGAGTATTAGCTTGAGAAGCTTTTTCTTGTCATTGGCATACAAGCAATCCTCTAGTCCCACTACTACTAGTACACTGGCACTGCGTTTGTCGATCCCATTGTATTTGACATCATACTACAGGAAGAGTGTCGTAGAGTTCACATAATTATCACAGGGATAAAAATACATTTCTCATGAAATAAAAATATAATTGATGATAGCTAGACGATCATCATACGATTGATGCAAAGTCCTTGCAGTCCTTGAGGACTATAACGAAGTGGTTGATTACTTTTAGGGCATTCATTCAAGCAACATCAAACAAACGCGATACGCTCCTTGAAAATGGAAAAAATTCAAGCATAACGACAGAACAGCAGACCAATCGAAACGAGTAAAAGCTTCTTTACCTCAGTCATCGTCCTGCCATGTAGTTGGACAGCCTTTTGACACGGTGGTACAGGCAGCTCTTGTCCAGTCAAACAGGGTATCCTTGTGGCGTCGAACGAAAGAGAGTGTCAGTGTATCTGACTCGTCAGATTGGAACTGTGCTGAACTTTTCTCTTTCTCCGCTTTCTGCTTTCATCCCTCGCTCTGATGAAACCGTTCAAACGTCTTACTGGCAGTAATGGCCAGCCAAACAGGGGATCCTTCTGGCGTCGAACGAAAGAGAGCGTCAGTGTACCTGACTCGTCAGATTTGAATGACTTTTCTCGTTCTGCAATTTCTGCTTTCATCCCGCGCACTGATGAAACGTCTTCAGAGAACCACAAGACGCTTTCCAGATTTGATTTTGAACGTCTCCTTATCCTCCTTGGTTACCTCGAGACAGATTACTGTCAGCAACTGCACAGCAGAACTGGCAGCCATGGCTGAAGTGAAGAAAGGAATGCGCTGCCACGAGGCAAGCATAACTGAAAATGTGTTTGTTCTCTTTCGGGCACAACACACAGGACGGCGTGACTGGATAAACTGGACTTCTGGACTGTGAATAGGGGACTTGTAGAAAAAGTGTACTCCTTATAGGGGATTGCGCGGCAGGATGAAGTTGATCAAAACTGAGTGGACTCCTGGACTCTGTATTGGATTTTGGACCAATGGACTCTATATAGGGTGCTGGACATCATATAGTGCATGGACTCTATACTGAGTCCTACATATAAAATAATACAAGAGGAACGTTTTAATAAATGATTTCACTCAACTCGTGGTCCATGACTAACTGGCAGGCAAAGTGCGAGAGAGGGTGACAGCCAACCATGGCAAGAAAAGAAAAGAATAAGGAAAAATTCAACTCGGATGGTGAGCCTATTAAATTATAGTGAAAAAGGAGAGGAAAACATGTTACGAATTTTGACTAACTGTCCATCAACGTGACCAGATCTTATGAGGTCAGCGATTGCGACAAAATTGCACAAAACTGACAAGGAGTACTGGGACATTCGGAGACCTGACACCTAGCTCGAACACTTCTTTAAGTATTTCGACTCCGCCATATCGCTGATGCATCATGCATGGTATACGCTATATGCGCTGTGTGCGATTTACTGCATACGCTGTCATTTGCATGCTTTACATATCTGGTCGTCTTAGACTGAGTTATTATGGTAGATCAAGTGAAGTATACCGTTAAGAAAAAGCAGTTGTCCTCGTGCCGTGTGCTCGTTCGTTCCTGACACTTACGAGAATCAGCGGCTTCATAACAAAGCATTTCACACACAGCGTCTACAACTGTTTCCTTCAATCAGTGCAGCAGATAATAATACTCACTTATATCGAGGTTTGTTCATCACGTATTCAGCAGTACTCTTTATACACACAAGTATAATTACTGTTCTCTGCGTTCAGTGGTGCAGTTGATAATACTTACAGTCGTTGAAGGTTTGGTAGACCAGAGAACACACCGTCACTTAAAGTCTGGATCTGATTATTGTACAAAAATCTACAAACGACACAGCACAAAGACAATGTTGTTCTTGCTTAGTTCCGCGTAGTGCACAAAACACCGAGCCTAGGATATCGTAGTTCTAATCTAAAGGGCCGAATCATGACCTTGTTTTCAGAAATAACCTAGGCTCCTAACAACAACATGATTCATATGCAACTGGGTTAGGTTGCACAGTTCACATACACCACTGTTAATATAGTCTCCATCATTTTCCTCTATTGTCAAGCAAGAGGTTTGTTGCAAAGCTAAGAAAACGCAATTTCTAACGATGCATTGATTGACACTGCAGACACACAGTTCCCACACGCCGCTGTTAATATAGTCTCCGTTATTTTTCTCCTATTGTCAAGCAAGAGGTTTGTTGAAAAGCTAAGAAAACACAATTTCTAACGGTGCATTGTTCGACAATGCAGGCAAATAATTGGCCGCCGAAGAATGAACAATATACCGGCTTGAATTGTTAAAAATTGCGTGAGAACACTGAATATGACAGTATACCTAAACGGGGACTTCCGTAGGGATTCATAGTGTTTGGCGGATCACGGCGTTAAAAAAGGTACACAAATCCTCGGTCTTCTTTATGGTTTGTTTATTTAATGTTTCGTTATTTTGACACCCCCCCCCCTTTTGTTATATTGATGAAGAAATGGAGCAGAAAAAAAGGAAGTGCGTGGTATGCCGTGGTTGGCTATCACCTGACCTCTCATGTTTATTGGCAGTCTTCGGACGGGCCAGGAGATGTTGAATAAATAAATAAATAAATAAATAAATAAGGTTTGAAGATTCTGGAAATGTCAATGCTTTTCCAACAGAATCTGTCATTGTTTTAGAAAATTATTCGCAATGGGCGAATGCCTCATGGCTTCAATTAGTAATCTAAAGGCCATATCATATTCGTTCTGCTCTTCCGAAAACTTCAGAAGATTTAAAAGTTATAGAGGGATACATGATTTTACATTAGCCACTGTAATGCAGTTCTGAACATGTAGGAAGAATTTGTTGCTCCATTTACTGTGCGCTGCCGTCTGGGTATCCCATGCATGTAACTAAGAGTAGATAAACAAGATTGTGCAACTCCGAATTTCTCCTGCATAATCTCCAGATAACCCCGCCCACAGGGGAATTTTTTGTTGACGTCACCTTTTTTCAGAGAGACGTGCATTTTGCCGCAGAGCAGTGTGAGAGCACGTGCTGGGCACCGACCTTGTAGTGTAAAGCCCGGCCAAGTGCACGAGGGAAAACTTTCCAAAAGACTCGCAGCGCGTGCGTCGTCGAAAAGATTACGTCAACAAAAATTCCGCCGTGGGCCAACCCATTCGCGCGGATCCGGGAGTTGCACACTCTTGTTTATCTACTCTTGATGTAACCCATTTCATCCAAGGACGAGGGTTTCACCTCTTGACGGTGCCCAGTTACTGCTCTGGACATCTGGACATCGTCTGCCTTTCTTTCAAACTCTCGCTAGTTACAGCTCAGCTAGATGCAACCTCTCTGTGTAGTTAGGATCTGAATGCGCACGTTCTTCAGGCTCTTTCTTGTTTGCGTATCACCTGTGATTGTCGGCTGTAGTCGGACATCCCTTTGATATTTGGATAGGGACTTAGTGAAATGGAAATAGTGTTGTTTTCCCCTGGTCCCCGACACACAGCAACGCAAACTCTTGATTGTGTCTCATTTCTTATTATCATAACAACAAAGGACGAAGGCGCAGGAGGAAAATGGAAGAAAAATATTCAAACGAAAAGACAATAGGAAAGACACAAAGAAACCACAAAGCACAAAGCACAAGCAGTAATAAAGCGAATACAAATCCATACTGGCCAACCACCAAATTCTCTATACCTTGACAAGACATGCAGAATCCCTGGATTTCTCTCAAAATCCCTGAATGGCGCGAAAACAAGACAAAAAGCGGTTTTGCAGCCCAAAAAAATGTTCGACGGCATAGACTGCAGGTCTGCTTACAGCACGGTTCGACTCTGCAGTGCGGTTCGATCATTCGGCGCCCGCGCCTGCCAGTGCAGATCTTGCAGGCTAGGCTGGTCAGGTCTTGAAAGTGCCGTGCACAGTTCGAAGTGCAAGTGGGCACCGTAATTTTTTGAAGAAGAAAGAACGGGACATTCGAGGTGAATCCATGCAGCGTTCAGGAATATTCTATATCAGACAAAAATGTGACTTTACTGGGAGTTTGTTTCAAATCAATCAGAACAATATCAAGCCTTTGGTGCTCAATGAAGCGATCGCACCAGATGGTGAAATCCCACAGAATCTTGATCTTCTGGTCCTGCGGAGATGTTGGCGTCTGAAGTATCTCTAGCTTCAGGCACGTTACCCGCGGGTGCATGATGCTCTTGAACCAACCACAGTGGTGCTTGTAGTACTCGTCTTCACGTCCGCCGTACCCGTAGAGAGTTCACGACCCATTGATCCCGAGATGGACCTGACCATGTCGACCAGCAGTGTAAGATCCGACGTTGACAGCTCAAACAACAAGCCGTCCAACTCCCGTACACATGGTTCACCCGGACCCCGCTCGGAGTTGACCCCGCCACGTGTGGATCGCTTGCCGAAATTTGAAGAGATGAGTGAGGATTCGGACGCCACATGGCGACTCATCACCTCCACCAAACCGACAGCGAAGAAGAGAGTCCTGTTTGTCGGAAATCTGATGCATGCAATTACTGCAGACCAGCTGAAGGAGTTTATCGCAGCAAGAGCAGCTGAGGCTGACCACAATGTCCAAGTGTTTGACGTAAAAATATTTCAAAAAGAAAAATCCTCCACTGCGCGTATTGTTGCCAGTGCAGCGGACGAATCGTTTCTCAGCAACAAGCGCTTCTGGCCAAGGCCTGTGTACACAAGAGAGTGGAACTTCGATAAGTACACCCAGTCTGATGCCAGTGGAGATCAACAAACAGCGCAGAGCAGCACCACGACCACCAACAGCAGCAGCAGCCCCACGGACGACAGTAAGAGCGGATACAGCGTGGATTGCGATATCCTAGATGACACCTGTGGAGCACCGGCCCGGACTCCAGGCCAGAAATCACGGGGCTATCAGCGTGACTCGCCGCCAGAGACGCAAGCTGCGAAGTTTAGTGTCACTGTTGGCAACGCATTTGCATCTCTAAGTCAGGATGTGGATAATATATCTGTGCAATGACTGGAAGAAGATTAGGCAACGACCCTGCTGCTCATGAACTGAATATCCTGTCCATCAATATCAGAAGCCTGCGCCACAAACTGCGTGATGTTCTGGATCTTGCTGAAGGAACAAAATCTGACATACTTGTAATTTGCGAAACATGGCTGGACTCATCCGTCACTCCTGGCGATCTCCACCTCCCAGGCTATAACTTAGAAAGGCTAGATCGCAGCGGAAATGTTGGTGGTGGTGTCTGCATCTATTGGAAAGCTGAACTCAACTGCCAACCCAGGCCTGATCTCGTTTCTCCAGGCATAGAATGCTGTTGGATTGAAGTGAAAACCAGCCATCAGCCATGCCTGATTGGGAGCTTATACCGGCCACCAGGGTGCACTGTTTCATACTGGGACTCCTTTGAAGCCCTGCTGAGTAAAGCCTGCAGCCCAACGACGCAGACAATACTTTGTGGAGACTTTAATGTTGACACCAGTCGCAATTGCAGTAATCATATGCGGCTGGCTGATATTGCTACAAGTTATGGACTGCAGCAGCATGTACGCAGCCCCACTCGTATTGGACTAAGAGGACCACCAACTACAATTGACTTAGTATATAGCACAATGGGATGTGCTTCTCCTGCTACGACTCATGCTATCTCCTTCAGCGACCACCATGCTGTGACAACCCCTTTCAACATGGTTCCAATTCGAATTCCTCCTGCAGCTCCTGCACAGACACGGAACATCAGACGTATCAATATGGACCTGTTTCGGCAAGATATCCAGTGTGCTAACCTGTGCTCCATGAAGGGAACCTGTACCGAAATGTGGACCCAGTGGCACGAGTGTCTCATGTCACTCGTAGATCAACATGCACCACTCCGGCCTCGGAAGCACCGTGCCCACAATGTCGCACCATGGTATACCTCGGAGCTCGCAGCGCTTGTACGCAGGCGCAACAAACTGCATCGTAAGTGGCTGAGAACCAGACTTGATGTGGACTACCGCAGCTTCCAGCAGAGCAGACGGGAGGTTACCCGCACTAGCCGAGCACTGAAGGAACAGCATTACAATGAAGCATTTGTGAACGCTACAGGGAACCCAAGGCAGACTTGGCGTGTATTGAATCAGCTGAGCGGACGGCAGCCAGTCCACACTCTTCCCAAATGCTCCCCGGATGACATTGGTAATGTGTTGGCAGGCATTGTCAATGATCCTCAACGTCCCCCAGCCTTGACTCTACCTCAAGGCCCCATGTCTCCGAACAGCCTTTCAATCTTTAAGCCTGTTACCATTGCCCGTGTGCGTAAGCTCCTATCGTCAATAGCCATGACAAAAGCTACTGGCAGTGATGGCTTGCCCGGAACGATTCTTAAATCATGCGCTGACCTTCTTGCACCCTCACTGATGCTCATCTTCAACAAATCATTGTCCGAAGGCCAGCTGCCACCGAACATGAAAATCGCCAACATCACTCCCGTCTACAAAGGTGGTGACCCCAGTCAACCCACCAACTATAGACCTGTCTCTTTGCTCCCTATAGTCTCCAAGCTGCTTGAGCGTATCGTCCATGAGCAACTCAGTCAATACCTGGCTGAACATAATCTTTACCCTTCCTGTCAATTTGGCTTCAGACGCCAGCACTCTACAGAGGATGCTCTCACAATGGTTACAGACAAATTCCTAAGAGCCCGAGATGACGGGCTGTCAACTGGCGCTGCTTTCCTGGACATGTCAAAGGCCTTTGACAAGGTCCAGCATCAGACACTTGTCGAAGACCTATTCCAGCTTGGAATCTCCGGCACAGCCCTGAACTGGTTAAGCGACTACCTCTCAAATCGTCAACAACAAGTCGTCATCAGCGGCGATAGTAGCTCATCTTTCACGTGCTCAAGTGGGGTTCCCCAAGGGTCTGTACTGGGACCACTATTGTTTGTCATATATGTCAGGGATGTGGCCAGTGAAGTGGATCAGTTTGCCGTCCAGGTAACCCAATTCGCGGACGACATCATGCTACACGATAGCAGGAAGGACAAGGTAGTGCTGTCACACAACCTGTCTTCAGCCATCACCCATCTCAGCAACTGGCTTGGTGAGCGCAACCTAATCCTGAATAGTCGAAAAACACAAATATTGTTTATTCCTGCCAATCGTCATGACGACAAGACATTGAATGTGCACTGTGCAGCTACACTCCTCCAGCAAGTGACAAGCGCCAAGTACCTGGGCTTGCACATCGATGACGACCTGAAATGGAACACAATGGTTGACCATATAGCCAAGACAGTGTCCTCAAAGATTGCCATTCTCTTCCGCCACAGGCAGTGCCTCCCAATGCCATGCCGCTCAACCTACTTGAGATGTATAATTTTACCCACATTCCAATACGCATGCAACAGCTTTTCCTCTTCCCTTTCCTCTGCACAACGTGATCGTCTTGAGAAACTTCTCAAGCGAGCTGTGCGTGTTGTCTGCTCTGCTCCGTTCCTGTCTCCAACTGCCCCTCTTTTTGAACGCCTCAGCATTCAACCCCTGCAATCAATGTATTGCCGCAAACTCCTCCTGCTAACATTTCGTGTAATTCATAATAACTGTAGTGTGCTTCTTCATGACCTTGTCACACCTCTGTCACACACCCGTCGAACGAGGAGCACAGATGTTCCCCTGCTTCTTTTCCCGAGGATCATATCTGCCGCTGCCACACGCAGCCCTTCATATCAATGTCCCGCTCTCTGGAATAAGTTGCCTGCATCTATACGATCACTGAAGAAACCAGGTCAATTCCGGACCGCTCTCTTACCCCACCTGAAAAATTCACCGACTTACGTTGCTCACTGATCAAATAATTATGCAATCTTTCCTCTGCTAGCTAGCTGCTGTCTTAAATCCTACTCTTTTTTTCTATTTTCTTTTTTTCTTTTTAATCTTTTCCTTACATTTGTGTGCCTGTTTGTCTTTAGTCGATCTCATGTAATAAGGCAACACTGCCTGTTTGTTATTCGACGTTAAATAAACCAATCCAAATCCAATCCAATGCAAGTCGCAACTCCTGTACACGCAGAGGCCAGCCGATAATGATGCTCCAAGTAATCCCGTCCAGCGAGCTTTGAACACTCGCATAGGATATGGGCAACCGACTCGCCTGCATTCCCACACATTTGAGACAGGGGGCTTCTGCTGGCCTGATGGAAGATTTGGGCCTTGAGCAGGTTAGTTGCCAAGGCCTGGTGTTGTGTCGCGATGATCAGTCTCTCCGTGGTCTTCTTGAGACTTGTGACTGACGAACATCGAGAGCTCCATGCATAGTCATAAGCCTGCCTTCTTCGGTCAGCAGATTTAAACTCGTCCTGCGTCCATGCCAATATACAAGCACAATACCATATCAAAGCCACAGCCCAGGTGTTGATTGCTCTGATGATGTTGTGGCCGTTAAGAGCTGAACGGAGTAGTCGTAGGAGGCAGATGACGAACAGCAGTGGGGATATGGAGTCCCCATCGAAATACCCATGCTAAATGGCCGCCAATCTCAAGTTGTTGGTGCCGTTCCAACGGTCAACCTTCCACTGAGCCATGCTAACAGTCATAAGTCTGCGTACGGATTCGTGTATGCCAAACAGTTCCTATATTATTACTATTAGACCGTATATGACATCAGCCACTGGACCCTACATATAATATTATTACATCAGACACTGGACTCTACATATATTATGACATCAGACACTGGACTCTACATATATCATGACATCAGACACTGGACTCTACATATATCATGACATCAGACACTGGACTCTACGACACAAGAACCGAATACAACAACGTGCGTAAATGATAGTCGAACGGAATTTCGCAACATTAGGGCTATCGCCAGATGTCATGGTTCCACGCCGGCCATATTGAATGCCACACAGAGTGGATTTAACTACTGCATGAATCTCGTCTACGGTTCTTTTCCATGCTACTTGCCATAACCAAAGGATCACACGACCAAAAGGTTGACACTTGCCACATCATGTCAACATTCCTTTTCAACAACGAAAGTATGTTTAGCACACCTTTCAAGGACATTATTGATCAGTTACGAATGAAACTGTCTGTTAATTATGCCATTTCGAATTACATTGTCAATCCGCTCTACATAATCTGTGGGATTCTTCTTCTCAAAGTTTAATGATGATGCCAGTCCTTCTTCTTTCCCACCGTGGACCTTTCATGTATCGACTTTGCTGTTAGGACAATAAATTGAGTAATAACTTCATGTTGTCCGTTAAGTCCAAATTTGACATTGAGTAATAACTTCATGTATTGACAGTACTATTGTATTGTAAGCGCACATAAGTGTTCTTGTTCTGTATTGTGCAAGGGCATGTGATGTCTGTGGCAACTCTTGATTGTGTGTCACTTCTTATTAGGCAGGCATAGTGGGATGGTCTAAGACCATGATTGAGAAACAGAGGGTACCAGGTTCAAGTCCTGCTTGGAAGCGGAAGGATTTTTTCCAGCCGTGCTGCGACCCACAGTTAATTGGGAACTCGTGGCCTGGCACGAGGGAAACATGGATGCAGTGAATGGGATTTCGGTCTTTGACCACTTTGTGGTGGGTCTGATCTACGCACCTCCCACCGCTTAGGAGCTGCATCTGCGCCTTGATCCAAGAGGGTGGTGGCGTTCCTGCGGATGCGGAAAACTGGGCCTTTGGCCGAGTCTCACGCGAACCGTGAAATTTTTTTTTTTTCTTATTATAACAACAAATGATGAGGTCGCAGAAGGAGTTTTACAAACCACCAGTTCTGAAGTGGGAAAGGCCTTCGCGTCTATGGCACTGTATTCTTGGCAATGTTGTATCTCGACTCCGCCGTACCGCTAAGGTTTGCTGCATGGCATACGCTATATGCGCTGTGTGCGGTTTTTACTGTATGTATAGATTATAGACCGGTTAGGAGGTCTATACAGGATATATAGACCGAGTAAAAGACCGAGGTCCCCCGAGGTCTTTTACGAGGTCTATATATCCTGTATAGACCAACTATGAGGTCTATAATCTATTTATCGTGTTCTCCACGCAATAGTTTCTCTTCATATACGACATATCCTTGTAATTCTAGTATTATACTATAGCCTATACCGCATTGTACGGCATTGAAAGTCAAGGTCATTGTTTAAACTAGGTTCAGCATCGGTAGCACAGTGGCTGGGTGGTAAGGAAGAGTGACTGAGATTCACAAGGTTGTGGGTTCAAATCCCATATTATGTATTTCTGCTTTCTTCAAAAATTTCTTTTTCTAAGTTGGAGAGAAAATTTCCAAGTCCAAGAAATTCTAAGGAGTCAAATATAAGTAGTCAAATATATCGTGTATTTGACTAAAGCGGGATTCACAGAAGCTTTTTTGCGATGCGACACGCGATGCGACAGCCGCGAAACCGGGAAATCCCCAAATCGCAACCATTGCGGACCCTACGCAACTGACGCAACTGGGCCATCGCAGGCCATCGCAGAAGTTGAGCTTGGCTCAACTTTTGCGATGCGATGCGATGCGACAAGCGATTTGGCGTACGATTTTGACCTTTTCTACAGCAAAGTTGTACAAAGGTGCAAGAGTTGCCTATAAATTTGTACAAGTTGTATCAAACCGCGCGAATATCATGGTGACGTAGCCAAATCAGCAAGATGTTGTCGCATCACTGACTTCTTCTGTGAATGGTATTTCGCGAGTTCGCATCGCACGCGTCCGTCGCAGATCGCGTCGCATCGCGTGTCGCATCGCAAAAAAGCTTCTGTGAATCCCGCTTAAGCAGTCAAATACGCGATATATTTGACCGCTTAGGTATCAGGGAAATTAGTGGGGTCAAATACTAAGAAGGCGATAAACGCTGTTATGACATGTTTTATATACGTATGCTTTCCTGGTATACGCTGTCATTTGCATGCTATAAATAGCTGGTGATCTTAGTGTTAGTTTATTACATTCGATCAAGTGAAATATACTGTTGAAAAGAAAATAGTTGTCCTCGTGCCGTGTGCTCGTTCGTTCCTGACTTTTAGAGAATCAGAAGGGTTCACAACATTTGGCGACCAAGCCAGGATTGAAGCGTGCATGCCAGAGGCACTAGGTAATTTGGAGGCCATCTTCATCGCCAATGGAATTCGGTTAGGATTGGAAGGCGAGAAGTTGGAGGAACATGTAGAGCAGTGGCTCCGACAGTGCGAGGAGCGTGAGGAGCGCAGTGGCAGATGGCAAGAGGAGGCGCTCAGCACCGAGTTTGACAAAAATCTCAAAGAGACTAACGAGCGCTTCGCCAAGGCGTATTAGGGTGACGGTGAAGCCGCCAGTGAGAGCTGCGTGCTTGTGCGCTTATGAACTCTTTGTGTTCCCTCTGTTGACGCTTCAAAATCGCTCTATTGACACTGCAAAATCGCTCTGTTAACGCTACAAAATTGCTCTACGTGCTTGTGCGCTTATGAACTCTTTGTGTTCCCTCTGTTGACGCTTCAAAATCGCTCTATTGACACTGCAAAATCGCTCTGTTGACGCTCCAAAATTGCTTATCATCTCCCTCCCTCCCCCCCCCCTCTCTCTCTCTCTCTCTCTCTCTCTCCCTCTCTCTCTCTCTCTCCCCGTAGCTTTCTCCCTTTTGAAATTCGCTTCCATAGAATTGGGCACCATTGCCCGTTTGGCCTTGCGAAGCAAAATAAAAATCAACAACAACAACAGAGTGCAATTGGAGGTACAGCGGAAGCTCCCAGTCACAGCGGTGGGCGTAAACCGTTGATGAAAAAACCCTCATATGTTGGAACGCAGCCACTGGAGCGTTATTTCGGCCTGTTTGAGGACATCTGTTCCAAGAACGAGTTCGAAGAAAGCAAATGGCTGCTGCGATTGCGTATCGCACTAGCGGGTAGCACAGTGGAGAGGATCTGTATTTGCTGAAATCACTACGGGGAAGCAAAGCGAGAGTTGCTTGTCTCGCTCGGAACGACGCCAGACAAAGTGTGAAAGACGTTGCTGACAGGCAAGCAGCGGTCAGGGGAGTCTTTTCACTAACACGTTGTGCGTGTTTGCCGAGAAGTAGAGGTGTGGGCCACACTCGATATGACGGAAGATAGCGAGGTGGACACCAAGTATAACGCCGATACATAATTATTATAATAATTATTATAGGTAAAATGGCCCCTTTGCTGCAAGCAATGGCCAAGCAGGTGATCTAGGATCAATGCGGACCTGGTCGAACGGCACTGCTACGGGATGTCTCTGCGTCAGGTTCAGGAACACGGTGGGTCTTACCAGATCGCGCACGAACGACAGGGTGATACTGCCAGGAAGCCAGTGGAACCATCAGTGGCAAAGCTCAGTGCATGGCGATATCGGTCGCAGACACAGAGAAGCAGCTGAAGTCGCTGCCAAAGGAAGGGAGAAAGTTTTTTCAGCAGCGAGAGACACTCTGCTGGACCTGCCTCAAATATGGCCATATGGCAAGAGAATGTCGGTCAGGCTCAGATTGCGCGAAGTGCCAAAGGAAGCACCATCTGCTAATACATGATGTGTTGGATGGAGCAGGTTACAGCCGGGAGAAACCGACTGAGATAGTAACGGAGAAGAAGGTTGGATCGTGCTGTCTACACTCAACAAGTGTGCGGCTGATGACCGGAGTGGCACGAGTCAAGGGAAGAACTTCAACGGCGAGTTCCTGGACTCGGGTGCTGAGGCGTCATTTGTGACTTCAGCGTTGGTGTGAGCAATCAATGCAGATCACGTTGGTGTTGAAAATGTAGAGGTGAAGTCGTATGGCGTGGAACCAACTCAACAGCGCATGTCTAAGTATGCCATCGCGATCCAGGGTAGCTCCGCTAGCATTCCAGTACCAGGCCTACAAAGAGACACGTGGAGACAAACACAAACTTGCTTCCCTTCAATATTGCCAAGCACGCTAGCAACTCGCGGAGGTATTCTTTGGAAATCGTCTGAGACACATCACCTGAAGAAGAAAAGCTTATTATGAAACTACTTCAGTGGAAGTGGTGTGGGTGAATTTCCCAAATCATGCTGTTTGCTAGACCTGTCCTTGTAAATCCTATTGCGCTGACGGAAGTGTCTGTTGCTGACAGTTCCTGTCAAAAAGACTGAAAGGCACCATTCTCAACTCCTGCGTGGGTTTGAGCGGTCATGTTAATGGATGAAACGGTCAAAGTATAGATTATTATTGGTGGTTTCATGCCGTAGAACGCAAGCAGAATACCGAAAAAACAAGTGCGAAGACAAGCACCAAGAGTAATTTGCCGCTAAGTAGTTGTTTGAGTGTTATTTTCGAAGTACATGGATTTGACGTTGTTTTGAGGCCGTGTACTGAAACTTGATTTGCATCCACGAAAATATGGTGTTACGACGCTCACACGATGCCATCATGTTTTGTTACATACACACACATTCTCTAAATCTCACACACACATCCTCTCTCACACACACACACACACACTAACACACGTGTACGCCCACAAAACTCATCCCTTCATTCTCACACCTACCACACACATACTTGCACCCGCACATATCCAACCACCCACACGCACTCTCTTTCTCACGCATGCACACAAACCACACACGCACACACACACACACACACACATATGCACACACGAAATATGCAGCGGGACTACCAGCTAGATATACGTGACCAGCTAGATTCACGTGTATTATAAAGGAAAAAATGTAACCGAAAAGGTGTTCGTAAGTATCTGCGATCTGCTGAATGGCATTGGGCCTCTATGCACCTGTTATTTGTGTGTGTGTGTGTGTGTGTGTGTGTTTGTGCGCGTGTATCGGTTTTTGTGCATGCATTCGAATACATGTGTGTGTTCATCGTGCTTGTATTTGCGTGTGTGTGTGTGTGTGTGTGTAAAAGAAGAGTAAATAATTACTGTGTCCGTTCCCGAAGGTAACTCACAACGGCCGCTCATACCCGGTAAACCCTAGCGGCAGATGCAGCGCCTAACGATGGAGGTGAGTGGATAAGTCTCACAACCACCTCTCGTATCTCAATCATGGTATTTGACCAACCCACTGTGCCTGCGTGTGTGTTTTTGTGTATAATACTTGCGTGTGTGTGTGTGTGTGTCATTGCATCCGAGTGATTCTGGGTGTGTCATGGGACCAGCAGTGGCAGGAGCGCATTTTTTCTATGGAAGTAGCCCAACGCTTTGGTATGCCGTCGTCAATGGCGCAGGTCGCGAGCTGTCACCATTCACGCTGGCTTGGCCACCTTGGGCGAATGGAGGATTCTCATCTCCCCAATCGCGTTCTGTTTGCTGAGAGACTCAAACCAAGGCCCAGACACGGTCCCAAGAAACGTTGGAGGGACATCGTCACTGCTGATCTGAGTGGTCGGTGTGTGACAGGTGACTTGTGCGACTTGGCGCAGAACAGAGGAGACTGGCGCCTCAAGTGCAATCGTCCCCGGCTGGGTGTGCCAGAGCCTAGAGTG
The DNA here is from genome assembly GCF_964019385.1 of Sycon ciliatum. Lineage (NCBI taxonomy): Eukaryota > Metazoa > Porifera > Calcarea > Leucosolenida > Sycettidae > Sycon > Sycon ciliatum. The sequence continues at coordinate 46,088,775 of NC_088644.1, forward strand.
TTCATCTGCAGCTGTGGCAGGGACTTCCGTTGGCCCAACGATCTTACCCGCCACAGGAAATACTGCAACTCCTAATGCTATCATTGCACGGAGCAATGGGCAACCAAAAGTCCAAAGTGGGGGGGGGGGTGTATAAATGTACACTAGTAGCAACTATTACCTTCACTGGGGGCAGGGGTAACTGCAGTTTTATCCCTCGACGGATACACTGTTGCCGTCAATGCTTTTTCTACATCTTGTCCTCACCCACTTACTGAGGTATGGTTAGCCCATAAGTGGGATCATTTTCAAGTCCTACCAGAGTTTTGGGGATTTCAATAGCCAGTTGAGCCATCTTTCCAAGATTCCTTTTGAGTCTCTCTCCTTCCTCCCGGGGAGACCCACGTGACCAGGTTTGGCAGTGACCAACAAGTACAATAAATTCATCTTCAATAATTCTTGTGTGTGTGTGTATGTATGTGTGTGTGTGCCTGTGTGTGTGCCTGTTTGTGTGCGTGCGTGTGTGTATGCATTTGGATGCCTGCTGCTGGGCGCATGCAGTCAATGTATTGCGCGCCTGAACCTCAACTTTTTCCTCTCATTCTACACATTCCGCGACCGTGCTGCCGCCCTTGTTTCCCATTTGGTCTGTAGTAGGCATTTCCCAAAGCGCAGGCCGAAAAATTCACCAAAAACTGTGGTTTTGAAGAAATCACCAATCTTTTGGCCGAATATGTATTTTTCGCACTGAATTCGCCAAAAATCGATGTTTGTTACTAGCCAACATGGTATTCCGCTATTCAATACGCTGGACAGGTTAAAGATAGCAATACGATTCGTACTAGGAATATATCCAACAGGATTGACTATGTGGTTGCTCCACCACATTGACAGCCTATCATTAACAAGGCCCGATCGTATCCTGGTACAAAAGTGTTCAGTTATTGAACCACGTATGTCGCATTATTTTCGATTCACTTCGTAGTGTTGCTAACTGCCCGTATTTGTCCGTATTTTTACGGAAAACGAAATTTTGTCCGCAGTACCGATTTCAATCGATTATCCCGCAAACGATCATGTATATGAACGATCACTAAAACCATCGTAACTCCTTCGTTTCTTGTGCTAATTCAATAATCGAATGGCCTACGTGGTAGAAAAACTCCAAACTGTCTGTTGTGAACCCTCTGGTTCTCTAAAGTGTCAGGAACGAACGACCCCTCACGGCACGAGGACAACTATTTATTCTCAACAGTATATTTCACTTCCATCGACTTATAATAATGAACAATGAATGAATGAATGAATGAATGAACCGACATTTGTGTACTTTATTCATGCAATGTAAAAAACGGTGGAGACGATGTGCAATAAAACGATGAAAATATGAAGAAATGGTGTAGGGAAAAAAATTGGATTCAAACAAGTTTTCGTACAACACTCATCAGGAATCGTCGTTGTACTAAAGGACACTGAAACTAAAATTGAACTATTATAGAAAATCTAAGTTAGAGAAATAACACTAAGAGCAACAACAGTGAAATATACAAGTGTGAATTTTAATAATCAAAGCGAGAACTGAACAAAGGGGGAAGGAAGGAAAGACAACGTGATAACACATAACAGCAGTACATTACACCTAGAACATTAACGGCCAAGCTTGGCCGCACTAAACACGACACGTTACTTGAACAATTTCAACCCAATTATACTATCTTTCTGTACACACAAATTAGGCTTGTACAGACGCTGATAGATAGCTTCCAACACTTTTAACTGTAGTCCATAACCATGACGACCACGGCACAATACAGTGAACGAAGAGTCGGAATACGCACCGCAACAATCAGGACTAGCCAGCAGATGATTGTACACTGAAGACTTGCTACCACAAAACCTACGCACAACACTAACACTCTCACCGGCACTCTCACCATCGATCCCATCACTGCTCTCCGACTCACTGCTCCCTCCGCCGTCCGTTCCATCCTCCGCTTCCTCTGTACTCTCTCTGTCTCGTCCATCCCGCCTGACCGGGTCCATTGAACTCAACTCGGCCGTCCCCCTGCTATCACGTCCCTCCTTTCGCCCTCGTCCGCTGAGTGCGTAGCTTCTGTTGTAGTTGGCTGTTGATCGTCTTGGTCTTTCAATTATGGGCTTGGATGGTGGATTAGTTGTGGTTGCTGTAGATTGCGTTGTTGGTGTTGGTGTGGGAGTTACTGATATGCAAGGTGGGTCTTTTTGAGTCGGCATTTGTAGTGTTAATGCAGCTCTCAGTGTTGCTCGCAATCTACAGCAACCACAACTAATCCACCATCCAAGCCCATAATTGAAAGACCAAGACGATCAACAGCCAACTACAACAGAAGCTACGCACTCAGCGGACGAGGGCGAAAGGAGGGACGTGATAGCAGGGGGACGGCCGAGTTGAGTTCAATGGACCCGGTCAGGCGGGATGGACCAGACAGAGAGAGTACAGAGGAAGCGGAGGATGGAACGGACGGCGGAGGGAGCAGTGAGTCGGAGAGCAGTGATGGGATCGATGGTGAGAGTGCCGGTGAGAGTGTTAGTGTTGTGCGTAGGTTTCGTGGTAGCAAGTCTTCAGTGTACAATCATCTGCTGGCTAGTCCTGATTGTTGCGGTGCGTATTCCGACTCTTCGTTCACTGTATTGTGCCGTGGTCGTCATGGTTATGGACTACAGTTAAAAGTGTTGGAAGCTATCTATCAGCGTCTGTACAAGCCTAATTTGTGTGTACAGAAAGATAGTATAATTGGGTTGAAATTGTTCAAGTAACGTGTCGTGTTTAGTGCGGCCAAGCTTGGCCGTTAATGTTCTAGGTGTAATGTACTGCTGTTATGTGTTATCACGTTGTCTTTCCTTCCTTTCTCCTTTGTTCAGTTATCGCTTTGATTTTTAAAATTCACACTTGTATATTTCACTGTTGTTGCTCTTAGTGTTATTTCTCTAATTTAGATTTTCTATAATAGTTCAATTTTTGTTTCAGTGTCCTTTAGTACAACGACGATTCCTGATGAGTGTTGTACGAAAACTTGTTTGAATCCATATTTTTCCCTACACCATTTCTTCATATTTTCATCGTTTTATTGCACATCGTCTCCACCGTTTTTTACATTGCATGAATAAAGTACACAAATGTCGGTTCAGCTAGTTTTATTGATTGCGGTTATTACATTGATTTCATGAATGAATGAACTAACACTAAAACCACCAGGTAGTTATAGCGTGAAAATGACAGCGTATATGAGAAAAGCATACACATACCACATACAACAACAGCGCACACAGCAAAACCGCACATAGCGCATGTAGCGTATACCACGTCGAAATCATCAGCGGTACGGCGGAGTCGGGATACAACTGCATTGAAACGAACAGAATGTCACAAGCGAGAAGGCCTTTCACTCTCGAGAACTTGTGGTTTCACAACACTGTCCAATGCAACGATGGCTGAAGCGATCTCGGACTAATGAGATATCGCTCGCCGTATTCAGGCATTCTTTCCTTGGGAAAATCAAATTTTTAGTCGAGCTCTTCGCCATTTCGGGGGGAAATCCCTCTTTGCCTGCTCTTTGAGCGACTGAGCACTTTATAATGATGTAGCGGGATGAAGATTTTTTTGAATCGGCTCGAAAATTTTTAGCGTTCCGTGAAGGAGGAGAGTGGAATGGTGTTGTTGGGACGATTTGCTTGCATATTAGGCTTGGAGACGACCTTGCTGTGTTACCGTGCCTGCTTTGATATTGCTTCATAACGGAGGTTGGCGTCCTGGCGTTGACTCTGCTTATGTAGTATCCCTGCCCGACCAATACGGAAGCAATACTGAGCTTTGCCTGATGTATAGTTAGTGTATCTCCGTATGAATGCGTACGGCGTCTGCTGCATAAAAGCTGCTGCGCATTTCTGTTTAGATTAGATTAGATTAGATAGCAATGAAAGCTAACTCGAAGAAGAAGGAGTCAACCTCTTGGTGAGCACCGGAGAGAAAGTTATTTATTTTGCCGCTTCTTCTTTCACTAATAATTATATCTCAGGTGTGTACCTGAAAGTAGAATAAGAGTAATTCTTGTTAATTGCACCGCGCCTACCACTCGGCTACCTATTACATTGGTGGCAGCGGTGTAGTTTTAAATAAAACAACGTGATTCGACCCCAGACTCCGATGGCTCAACCCGCTACAGCTCCGTGCGACGAATCAAGATGAGAATCATGTTTCTTGCCTTCCTCGGCCTGGCACTGCTTATTAGCCTGCAGCTCAGTCAGGATGCTAGCGTGGATTACCCTTCTTTCCGCACGGCATCCACTGGAGACTCTAATGGCGATTCCAAGCGACCCGCTACCTACATGTATACTACCGGTGGTGATGGCGAAGCTGATGAGGACGACGACATGCAGGCTGCCGACCAAGATAAGGAGGGTATTCCCGAAGACCAGCAGCGTTTGATTTTCGCCGGCACGCAGTTGGCAGACGGCCGAACCCTGAGTGACTACAACGTTCGGCAGGAGTCCACTATTCACTTGGGACTTCGTGTCCGTAGTGGGATGCAAATTTTCGTCATCACTCTTCCTGGCTAGACCATCACTCTTTACGTCGCGCAAGGCGATGCTATCGACAATGTGAAGACCACGATTCAAGACGAGGAGGGAGGTCATTTGTCTGACGCCGAGCTAGCCGCTCTGAGTGACCCGCTCAACCAAGATGAAGATAAAACCTGGCTTGCCCTCCGCCGTAGCTCCAGCCGCCGCGGTGGTTACTAACGCTGATTCCAGGTATGGCATTTTCTTTCCTGTCTTCCTTCAGTCTCCCTGTTCTTTTCAGTCTTCCTTTATGCGAGTGTGTGAATCCAGTTTAGTTTGGTAGGCGTCTGATCATGGTGAGCCACGGCTTACCTAAGTAACCTGGTGAGAGAAGTGTGTGAGAATCCCCTTTTACACTCCAGGTGTGTACCGGAGTAAGTTCCCACGATGCAGTGCATTTTTTTGATATTGTGAATTTCCTGGCAGTTTGAGCCCGCGATGTGCAGAAATTTGGCTGTCTTTCACGTCCTGTTTGGAGGAAGTTGACAATTGTACTGAATTCGTACGTAGGCTTCACAAGTGAACTAAATCAGTCAAAATGTTGACCTGAAAAACGAGTACGGAAAACTCTGAAAAATTCTGCAAATGGGACTGGGCAATACGCATGGGGGTAGCGGGCACTTGGTAACACTGACTTTGTCTGGTTTCAGGCCCAGCCGTGGCACTGCTGATGTGGTGTGGACACAGCGCTAGATTTCAGCTAAAGCCACCCACTTCGTGTGGGATCGCCACGTCCTTGGCCTCGACATGTCAAAAGCATTTGACAACAGTAGCTTCATAAAGCTTGCAATTGCCACGGCCTCACTAATCACGTTCATGGTCCGACTCGTATCTCAACGGCGTGCCCATCTGGTACAAATATCGATCTCATTCTTTCAGCTAGTCAAGACATCAGTGAGTGCCACGTCCTGCCTTTGACCATTAGCGACCACTTTGGGATTGAGGCTAACCTGCACCTTCAGGTTTCTCGCAGCGTGTCACCTCAGGCAATAGAGCGGGCCCGAGCTCAGAGAAATACTCCGTCGGTGAACCTCTGCGAATTCCGTCGGGATGTCAGCTCCGTAGGGCTGGATGATTTTACTAACACGCGGGATGTGGACACCATGTGGGCGTCGTGGCACACCAAATTCTTGGCTGTCGTTGACAAGCATGCACCCATCCGCTATGTATCCTCCAACCGCAAATCCCATCCGCCCTGGTCCGACAGAGAGCTCCACAAGCTCAACCAACGTAAAAACCAGCTACACCGACGGTGGCTACGCGATAAGGGAAACCAGAATCTTCACGTACAGTTCAAGTGTTAGCTGCTCCCGGCTACTGATGCCCCCTCACACCGGAACACAGGGGTTTTATATGATTGGATAATTTATAGAAGTATTCGATAAGAGTGTAGACAGAAGGAGAACAGGACAACGACCACTCAAGACTAGACTAGAACAGAACAGAACCTGGAGCATGCGCTCTTCTATGTGAGTGGCTCATCGCCAAGGGGAACGAGGGGTAAATACGAATAGTGAGTATTCAGGTCGTAGCATACATACACCTATTACACTGTGCCCCCTAGCTAAAATTCACGTCCAAGGGAATGAACGAAATACCTAGGAAACAAACAAAAGAAAACAAACCAAATAATAAACTCAGTCCAGGAGATAGTCAGCTAGTCGAGCAGGTGCAGTACGAACACGGCAAGAACGACGAGGAACAGGAGAAGAAGTACGGACCGGATCAGACGACGGCGGCTGTAGCGGCGGAAAATCATCATCGGACAGCGTAATCGGGTCAGGACGAGAAGCAGTGACGGCAGGCGGTTGACAGTCGGGAGGACGGAAAAAGGCTTCAGGCGGATGAACAAACTTGCCACTGGCAGCATCATATCGGGTGAAACACTCGGACAGAGCAGGATCAGCATACGGAGCAAGAAGACTCTGAGGCTTGTAACAACCCGGCAACGGTCCAGCGGAAGAGGTACCAGGAGGACGAACAAAAACGGCCGGAGGAAGAATCTCGGCAGCCGGAGGAACATCAGCAGCAAGTGGCATTTCATCAGCAGCTGACAACGGAATATCACGGGCAAGAGGCGGCGGATTCGGCGGAGGAGACGGGGCAGCATCTTGCGGCTGTGTTGGTGCCAGTGGCGGAGACTCACTGTGCACATGTGCTTCAGGTTCGGCTATCAAGCGCGACAGACCATCAGCATTCAGATGTTGGCGACCTAGACGGTGGACGACTCGGAATTTATATTCGGATAAACAGTCAAGCCAACGTGCTTTCCGTCCGCGGGGTTCCTTCAGGTTCCGGAGTGCAGTCAACGCAGTATTGTCCGTCCTGGCAACAAATGGTCGTGCCAACAAGTAGTGCCTGAAATACTCCGCAAAATAGACCAGAGCAAGGGCCTCACGATCGCTAGCATCGTAGTTGCGCTCAGCTTTCGTCAGTACACGACTGCCGTACCCAATTGATCGCTCAGTTCCATCCTGGATCTGGCTGAGGACTGCACCAATCGACACATTGCTCCCATCGGTGTCCAGAATGAATGCACCTGCTGAATCTTCAAACTGGGGGTACGCCATCACCGGCGCACTGGCAAGCGAACGCTTCAGAGCCTGGAACGCCGCTTCGCAAGCTTTCGACCACGCAAAGCGAGCATTCTTGCCTGTCAGAGCAGTCAGCGGAGCAGCACGCTGGGCGAACCCACGGATGAAGCGGCGATAATATCCAGCGAAGCCAAGGAACTCGCGGACAGCTGTGACAGATTTCGGAGTCTTCCAGTTCCTGACCGCGACGAGTTTGGCTTCATCCGGGGAGATGCCCTCCGCTGACACGCAGTGTCCTAAGAAATTGACCTCCTCCTGGAAGAAGGAGCATTTCTTCAGATTGAACCGCAGTCCAGCGGACCGAACTCGCGCGAACACGGGCAGCAGAATCTGGAGTTGGCCAGACAGCGTTTCGCTGGCATTCAGGACATCATCAAAGAACACGCGGCAGAATGGCTGGGCCGGTGTGTTACATAAGCCACTCAGGACTGCTTCCATCACACGCTGAAATGTCGCTGGGCCATTCCTGCAGCCCATCGGCAGAACATTGAACTCAAACAAGCCCAGTGGCGTGGTAAATGCCGTCTTAGACTTGTCGCTTCCTTCCATTGCTATTTGCCAGTATCCTGACGCTAAGTCAAGGGACGTGAAATACCGACAGCCAGACAGGGAATCAAGCATGTCATCCGCCCGGGGAATCGGGTAGGCGTCAGTTTCGGTGACAGAGTTCAACTTCCTGTAGTCGATACAGAGTCGAAGAGAGCCATCCTTCTTTGGCACCAATACTACGGGTGATGCCCACGGACTAATCGATTCTTGTATTATGCCTTGCTTCAACAGCGTATTCAGTAGATCTTGCAGAGCCTTCCGGCGGTGATATGGAATCCGCCTGGTAGGTTGTTTTATAGGGTTATTTTGTCCTGTGTTAATTTTATGAGGGAATATGTCACAGTAGCCATAGTCATCATCATGCAAGATAAATAAATCGTGGTTATCATGAAGTAGTTCAGTGAGCGTGCGAGACTGTTCTGTGGAGAGATGATTTTGTGCGTTGATATATTCATCGATGACTTTCTTGCGTTGCTCAGTTAGCGGGATCGGGTCGGGTGAAACTGAGGAAACCATAGCTTCAGTGTCGTCAATATGTTCACAATCTGTAGGAATTTGATGAAGTCCGGCAACATTGGTATTTTTATGAATGAGTATAGGATGATTTGCATGATTTTCAACAGCCACAACCACACGTGTTTGGTTAAGGCCAACAGTTACAAGACTAGGAGTCACTGCCACATCTGGATGCTTCGCCATAAAGGACTCCAATGGATCTGCCACGCAATCCATCGCAACCGTGCACACATCAACAGCTGCACAAGGCACCAAGACAACATGTCCTGCAGGTACCGACAACTCCATCTCAAACACCACACGAGATGAGTATACCACAGGGTCAGCCACGTGCACACTCTCGGGCGCACACGCCGGGACAACGCCAGGTCGAGCCATGGGTTCAACAACCCGTGCAGACAATGAATCGTCAAGGGCAACACGAGAAGAATACGACGAAACAGGTACATCGTCGGAGCATGCATCAGAATGAGGAGTATGAGTATTACATGAGGGGGAAGTATTACGCGGAACAATACGATCATAAGGCGTACGTAACGGAGAACACCCAGAACCAGAAACATGCAACGGAACAGACACATCGCCAAACATCACAACACCACGAGCAATATCTAATACACCACCATGCTGCAACAAAAAATCAGAACCAAGAATCATGTCACAGTGAATACCAGGAGAGACAACAACCGTGTGCTGGAAAGACAGATTTCCTAGCGACATACACAGATCTATAGACCCAACGACAGGAAGTTGTGCGCCATTGACTGCACACAACCGCGGAGCAGACTCTAGAGGAGGTCGCTCTGTCAAATTAGGCAACAATTTAGAATGCACTAACGACACACTTGAACCAGAATCAACAAGAGCAACAACAGGAGACGAAGACGAAAGACAAACATCAACGTGCACAATAATGGGTGAGATCGCACCACATACCTCCTCGAGGGGCTCCACTCGGACGACTGACGGCGGCCCCGTGTCGCCAGTCCTACCTAGTTTTTTTGCGTGCGTTCAAGATGCAATGAAGTGGCCCTCTTCACCACATCCATGGCACACTCCACGGACAGGCCTCGCAAAACTCTGGCCACGACCACGACTAGGCGCACCAGCACCAGCACCACGAGCAACAAAACGTACATGGTCTTGCTGGGGTCGGGTGGGGCGATACAGACTCACGCTCTCCATTTTCGCCTCCAAAGCAGAGAGACGCGAATCAAAGCTCGACAAAAGCGAAGCCAACTGGTCTCGCTCAGATTCCGACTTCAGTGGACCGACTGCTTTGTAGGGGTCACGACCATGAGCAGTGCGACGGGGCTTCACTTCCGGAGCAGCAGCAAATACGGGCTGTGCGTACTGGTGAGGTACGGTGCGGGCCTGCTCGCGAGCATAAATAGCATCTACCTCGATGGCCTTTTGGACCGCCGCATCCAAATCACTGGGCCGAGGTGACGCCAACGCCAAGCGCAAATCCTTCGATATCAATAAAAAGTTGCAAAAGCATTGAATCAAGCAGTGCACCTTGTTGTCCTGGGTAGGCTCGACGAGCGAGCCGACGAAGTTCCGTGGCATACCCGTGCTGAGTTTCACTCGCCAGCTTCACTCGCTGGCGAAGACTGGCCTCGTGCATCAATGCTTGCTGGGGCGGCTCAAGACGGACATGCAGAGCCTTGACTGTGTCGGAAAAGTTCAGGTCAGGCGTGTGAGTTAGAATTTCGGTGAACATCTCATGAGCTGTACCAACAAGGCGAGCAGGTAGTAGCCGTAGCCTTTGTTCGTCGTCGTACCCACTCAGCTCGCATGTGTGGACGAAATGCCTCATGTACGTGGTGAAATCTTGGCCTGGCTGATTTGCTGATGTCTCAGGAAGCAAAACTGGCTTCGGCAGTGGACGTGCATGTGGTGTGTCTGTTTCCGGCAAACGAAAACGATGGGACAACCCTTGTACCGGCGAACTCTCGCGCTCTTCAGCAATGTTCATTATAGCAATAAAAACTGCTTTATGGCAGTTTTCTAAAAAATGTTATTGTGTTCTAGTCCATGGACCCCGTCTAAAAAGTAAGAAATTAACGAATTGTGGTAGCCGAAAATTAAAATTTCACACAAAACCTCACAATAATCACACACAGGATGAAAACAAGAAGACCTTTTCCCCTCGTGGTACATGGTGGTCCTCTTTCCTATTCATGCATGTTGGCGCAGTACTCGTACAAGTCACCCGTGAAGCGTCAGACCAAGATGGACTCTTGGTCAGACTAAACAAGTGTTGAAAGCAGTATTTTTTTTAAACTAAGATCCTCAAGTGCTGTGATTATTGTGAGGTTTTGTGTGAAATTTTAATTTTCGGCTATCACATTTCGTTACTTTCTTACTTTTTAGACGGGGTCCATGGACTAGAACACAATAACCTTTTTTAGAAAACTGCCATAAAGCAGTTTTTATTGCTATAATTTCTTTTGTTTTTTTAGCTAAGGATATTGAAGTTGAAGACACCACTGCAGCTGTACTTATGGTTAATAAAATATGGTGGTAAAGATACACCTGGCAATATGGCGGTAAACAGTGTCGGCAGGCGTGTGTTTACCGCCATATTGCCAGGTGTGTCTTTACCAGGGAGTAGTACAATACAGTATTGTACTACTCCCTGGTCTTTACCACCATATTTATCAGCTATTATGGATATTATAATAATTGTGTCACCAATGGAATGCCCTAAATGATGGCCTACATGTGCATCATATCAAATTCAATACCGTATTATACGCATTGATGTGCAAGCCTTTTCTTGTAGAAAATGGCACTAGTCTTGCATATTCATGTTCTTCTGCACGGGAATCATATGGGTAGTGGCGGTGATACTTTTTTTTATACGCAGGTCATTCTGTGGATGTTGCTGTCGCAGAATTTCATGACTCTGTCATAAAATTCAGATGTCCACACCCTAAATCACATTTACTTGAGAATTGTAACCAGGTGCGTGCCCAGCAGATGTTTTTGTTGATTCTGTTTTTATAATTGTAGTCATGGGTTGTCGTGATAAGGTCATCCGGCATCATATTGTACTGAAATCGTAATCCTGTTGATGTCGATAAAACTTTTGGAAGTACTTCTTGATGTAGTTCAATGACTTCAAAGTGTTACAAGTCCACGATTGTCTAAAACAACACAGGAAAGTAGGAACAATAAACATGTATTAAAATGTAAACAAATACATTGTTGAGTCCGACACCTCGTTCCAACAACTACACTGATCCTGAGGATATAAGGGGCAAGGATATATGGTTGGAGGTACTGAGAGATAAACAAGGCACTCCATAATAATAAAATGTTACACGACTTTGGGGGAGTATGAATGATATCCAGTCAAACCTCTTTAGGACGAACATCAAGGGACCGATGGTATTTGTTCTGTGAGTTTGTCTTAAACCTTATTTTATAACGAGTGAATACAATTATTTCTCCAATAGAGACACGAATAGATTTCTTCTACAGCGAAAGATTCTAAGCCAGACCAAACCATTAACTCGTCTTGTATGAAACAAATGAGTCACTGAACTTTTCTTTAGCAACATGACGGCAACTGAAACAACAACAGAGAAAATACGATACATGTACAGCACATTCTTGCAGGTACTACAAACAGATTGCAGATCGTAATTCTTGCTCTGCCGGCACACAACTCTATTTGGGGCAGTGCAATCTCGGCGCTACTCACAAATCAAACAGCCCAGACTCGAGTAAACAAATCCAATCGTACGAGATGTTCACGAGACTGCACCCATTGGCTTGTTTCCTATGCAGCAAACAAGTCACTGAATGCATGAACCTCTCCATAACGGAGATTTCCCTGATATGCAAATTTATTTTGCATACTCGGCCAATGCGTCCTTGAACCTTTCCTTCCAGATTGGAAACTGCCAACGATGCTATGCCACTGCAAAATTCAGATTCTACCCTATGATCGGAGCACGGAATGCCGGAAGCAATCATGACCAGTGCCTTACTTGTAACATACCAATGTACAATGCACATAAGTATTTCGACAACACATCGAAGCCTCAGCAGCAACATAAGCCTTACCGTCAAGAAGGTGAACTCGCGTTCTTCGCACACTGTTGGCAAGGCGGCAAAGAGATACGAATGGATCTAAATCCGAATAAAATCAGCACACGTTTCCGTAAATGAAAGTGTGAGCATAAGCAAATGAATCGAAGGAAACTGGTCAACTCAGAGATCACCTGTCATTGAGTATTCCGTAAAAGGAGGCCTCGACAGCAGAAAAGCTAATTTAGAAAAGAGATCTTGTCAGCTTTTCCATTATTTATTGTATTCCACCTAAAATCAGCGCACTTTTCGTAAATGAAAGAGTCAACACAAGCAAATGAATCAAAGGGAACTGGTCAACTCACCTGTCATTGAGTAATATTCCGCGAAAGGAGATCTCAGCAGAGCCGAAGCGAAATAAGCCAGGACACGAAATATCTGAAACAGCTCATGCAAGAAGCAGTTCCAAAGAAGGAAGTTCCTCGCGCATGCACATCCGAAAACGGACTGCACTGCAACACAATGTCTGCCGTGCACGTGCACAGCACCCGCCCGTTGGTAGATCAAATACCGAGCACCTTACGTAGAAACTTACGTAGCCTAAGTGAAATACCGAGCACCTTACGTAGAAACTTACGTAGCATAGCGATGTCGTTTTTTCTGCCATGTGAACACAATAATAGAAAAGCTGACAGGATCGCTTTTCTAAATGTCACAGCCAGCTTCAGCGAAGCTACGCTCTAGCTTTTCTTGTCTCTTGGATTTCGCTGAACGGCCCATTGTGAAAAAAAATTGTTTTTGAATTTTTGAATTTTCGAAAAAAAAATATCTGCAAAGTTTCCCGTGGACTTGATCGACGCCTCGATCTACTATCGATCTAAATCTATTACGTAACCTATCGTGCGTAGCGGCAAACAACTAAATTTGGCAGAGACAATTCCAAATAGGCAACTACTCTACGGACACAGTGTAGACTCTACTACCCAGCTAGCAGTTATCCTATTACAGACAGCAGTCAGTACACGGCCGTTACGCAGTGGACATCTAACAAGATGGCGGCGAAAAGTTTGAAATCGCTGCGGATTTACTGAAATCCTTTCGACTTAGTACAAAATGTATAGAATTATATAATTTCGCCGGATTTAGTACTTTCTTTCGGTAAAGTCGGTCTAAACCCAAATATTTTTTGAAACGACAAGGAAGTAAGAACAGAAGTCTTCCTGTCGAAAACATCAAGAAGAAGAATATTTGATAACCGCAATCAGTAATATAAGCTGGATCGACATTTTTGTACACTGTATTCATGTATTGTAAAACTGTGGAGACAATGTGCAATAAAACGATGAAAAAATGTGAAGAAATTGTGTAGAGAAAGAAAGGGATTCAAACAAGTTTTCGTACAACACTCATCAGGAATCATCGTTGTACTAAAGGACACTGAAACAAAAATTGAACTATTATAGAAAATCTAAGTTAGAGAAATAACACTAAGAGCAACAACAGTGAAATTTACAAGTGTGAATTTTAACAATCAAAGCGAGAAATGAACAAAGGAGAAAGGAAGGAAAGACAACGTGATAACACATAACAGCAGTACATTACACCTAGAACATTAACGGCCAAGCTTGGCCGCACTAAACACGACACGTTACTTGAACAATTTCAACCCAATTATACTATCTTTCTGTACACACAAATTAGGCTTGTACAGACGCTGATAGATAGCTTCCAACACTTTTAACTGTAGTCCATAACCATGACGACCACGGCACAATACAGTGAACGAAGAGTCAGAATACGCACCGCAACAATCAGGACTAGCCAGCAGATGATTGTACACTGAAGACTTGCTACCACGAAACCTACGCACAACACTAACACTCTCACCGGCACTCTCACCATCACTCCCATCACTGCTCTTCGACTCACTGCTCCCTCCGCCGTCCGTTCCATCCTCCGCTTCCTCTGCACTCTCTCTGTCTCGTCCATCCCGCCTGACCGGGTCCATTGAACCCAACTCGGCCGTCCCCCTGCTATCACGTCCCTCCTTTCGCCCTCGTCCGCTGAGTGCGTAGCTTCTGTTGTAGTTGGCTGTTGATCGTCTTGGTCTTTCAATTATGGGCTTGGATGGTGGATTAGTTGTGGTTGCTGTAGATTGCGTTGTTGGTGTTGGTGTGGGAGTTACTGATATGCAAGGTGGGTCTTTTTGAGCCGGCATTTGTAGTGTTAATGCAGCTGTCAGTGTTGCTCGCGGTCTGCCACTGGCAAGCTCCACCGCCGCAAGAACCGATGGCGGAGGATCAGGAGGAGGCAGTGGGACCGGGACCGCAAGCGGCACCGCCCCAGCCAAAGCCGCCGGGGGCACTGACGAGGGAACCACCGACGGCCGGAGCAAAGGCGGCGACACAAGCCGACCCGATGAGCCACCACGCCCATTCTCCTCCACCACCGCCACCAACGACGGCGGAGCAAGCACAGTCTGAGAGCCAGGATCCGCGGGTTGTGTAGGCAACGGCTGTGTGGTTAATGGTTGTTTTCTAGGTCGCCCTCGCTTCGGTCTTTGTTGTTGTGCGCAAGGTGGAAGTATGTGACGTGGTGTGTGTTGTTTGATGCGTGCGTTTAGGTGCTGAACAGTCCTACCAACATACCGACTAGCGCATTGTCGGCATTCAAAGTTGTAAATAAGATGACTAAGGTGAAGGGCTGGTAGGACATCCTTCCGCACCGTAAACGCACGCATCGTCGTAAAAACTGGCACAGCTGCAGGAAGAGCTTGACTTTCTCCGGTCAGTTTTCGTTAAGAACGGTTACCCTGAGTTTTTGTTGCAGAAGTTGTTGAAAGTCGAACAAACTACTAAGGCTCCTTTGTTTGGTCCTGCTCGTTGTCCCGTCTATTTATGTTTGCCTTGGAAAGGACAGGAGTCGACTAAAGTTTGTAGTGCAGTCAAGTCCGTTGTTCGTCGAACATACTATGCAGTACACTTTGTGCCAGTTTTTACGACGATGCGTGCGTTTACGGTGCGGAAGGATGTCCTACCAGCCCTTCACCTTAGTCATCTTATTTACAACTTTGAATGCCGACAATGCGCTAGTCGGTATGTTGGTAGGACTGTTCAGCACCTAAACGCACGCATCAAACAACACACACCACGTCACATACTTCCACCTTGCGCACAACAACAAAGACCGAAGCGAGGGCGACCTAGAAAACAACCATTAACCACACAGCCGTTGCCTACACAACCCGCGGATCCTGGCTCTCAGACTGTGCTTGCTCCGCCGTCGTTGGTGGCGGTGGTGGAGGAGAATGGGCGTGGTGGCTCATCGGGTCGGCTTGTGTCGCCGCCTTTGCTCCGGCCGTCGGTGGTTCCCTCGTCAGTGCCCCCGGCGGCTTTGGCTGGGGCGGTGCCGCTTGCGGTCCCGGTCCCACTGCCTCCTCCTGATCCTCCGCCATCGGTTCTTGCGGCGGTGGAGCTTGCCAGTGGCAGACCGCAAGCAACACTGACAGCTGCATTAACACTACAAATGCCGGCTCAAAAAGACCCACCTTGCATATCAGTAACTCCCACACCAACACCAACAACGCAATCTACAGCAACCACAACTAATCCACCATCCAAGCCCATAATTGAAAGACCAAGACGATCAACAGCCAACTACAACAGAAGCTACGCACTCAGCGGACGAGGGCGAAAGGAGGGACGTGATAGCAGGGGGACGGCCGAGTTGGGTTCAATGGACCCGGTCAGGCGGGATGGACGAGACAGAGAGAGTGCAGAGGAAGCGGAGGATGGAACGGACGGCGGAGGGAGCAGTGAGTCGAAGAGCAGTGATGGGAGTGATGGTGAGAGTGCCGGTGAGAGTGTTAGTGTTGTGCGTAGGTTTCGTGGTAGCAAGTCTTCAGTGTACAATCATCTGCTGGCTAGTCCTGATTGTTGCGGTGCGTATTCTGACTCTTCGTTCACTGTATTGTGCCGTGGTCGTCATGGTTATGGACTACAGTTAAAAGTGTTGGAAGCTATCTATCAGCGTCTGTACAAGCCTAATTTGTGTGTACAGAAAGATAGTATAATTGGGTTGAAATTGTTCAAGTAACGTGTCGTGTTTAGTGCGGCCAAGCTTGGCCGTTAATGTTCTAGGTGTAATGTACTGCTGTTATGTGTTATCACGTTGTCTTTCCTTCCTTTCTCCTTTGTTCATTTCTCGCTTTGATTGTTAAAATTCACACTTGTAAATTTCACTGTTGTTGCTCTTAGTGTTATTTCTCTAACTTAGATTTTCTATAATAGTTCAATTTTTGTTTCAGTGTCCTTTAGTACAACGATGATTCCTGATGAGTGTTGTACGAAAACTTGTTTGAATCCCTTTCTTTCTCTACACAATTTCTTCACATTTTTTCATCGTTTTATTGCACATTGTCTCCACAGTTTTACAATACATGAATACAGTGTACAAAAATGTCGATCCAGCTTATATTACTGATTGCGGTTATCAAATTGTTGTCTCCTCGCCGTTTGTTCAAAGAAGAATATTATTAATTGAAGGAAGTAGAAGTGAACAGTTAGACCTTACCTCTCTGGCTTTGCGTGTAGTCAGTGTTATGGCGGACTGGCTGGTTGATCTGTCTGCGATGGAGCAGTCCGCTGCCTCGATCGAAATTTGGGCCGTTGATCTGCAACGTCTGGCAGGGTGCATACGAGGTGTTGTTCTGCAACAGCATGCAGGCGCTCAAGCTCGCCGGGAATGGAACCGTATCTCTTCTCGAGCAGGTTGAACTCGGCGTGAATTCCTTCCGCGCCCTGTTCCGACAGTAGACCAAGCCCGACGTGCACTCTCCGCATCAGCGGCACAGTGTGTTCCTCAAGGAGGTGCAGCTTTGGAGTGATGTGACCTAAGCCTCTCTCCACCACCTCGCTCCGACATTTCTGTAAGAACGAGGCAATGGAGAGCTCCAATTGCTGCAGTTCCTCCTCTCCACATTTGTTGCAATGGCTGAAGGAAGATCTGCACGCTGCGTACTGGCTGAACAGGGACTTGTACCGCTCACTGACTACTTGAGCGTCATTCCGCAGAGCTGGGCACCGATCTCCAATGACAATTGCTGGGGGCTCAGTGATAGCTGTGATCACGGCGGGCTTGAGGGCACTGTGGATATGGTTCCCTACGAAAGCACCGCCGTGATAGGCCTGCCGATGGATAATGTTCTTCTGCAGTACTGGCTCTATGGACGCTTCGCACGAGCCGAGAACATCCTTGCTGCGGCGCAACTTGGCCAGTTCGTCTTCAGCAATCTTCAGCTGCGAGCTACACTGCTCTGTGTCGGCCTGTGCTTGCTCAACCTCCCGTTGTAGCACGCCTGCGAGTGCTTCTATCGCCATGCCATGTTGCTGGCCAAACAAGACGATGAAGTGCAGATGGTTCTCCAGAGTGGTGGCTTTCGCTGTTGCTTCCGAGAACGCTGTTTTGCAGCCAGACAACTTGTGATTTGCAGTTGACAAGGCTCTAAACCGTCCACTGTCTTGCTCTTCAGCGTCGCATTGTTCTGCAAGCTGCATGTCCAGAAGGCGAACCTCGCGTGTGAATACATCAAAGATCCACGGGAATACACCGAGGTCTAGGTGCAGCACTGGAATAATGGCGCTCGCAACGGGCACTGGCAATAGGACTGGTCGGATGGTGTTGTTATACAGCTTTGCCTTTGACAGCAGAGCACCTGCGCTAGTAAACTGTGCATAGTCCTCCGCCATCTTCTCTAAGGACCGTGCTCCATGCTGTACATCGCGGTTCGCTGGTAGGACCTGCATGTCTTTCTTCGTGCACAAGCAATGGAGGCAAGGCCTTACGCCACTGGAACCCGACAAGCCGTAGTTCATGGTTTGGTACTCGTAATCACCAAACAGATAAGGCACAATGGTCTTGCCTTTCCATTTCTGGCCCTGTAGCTCTGCAATTTGGTTCCGATACATTGAGAGTGCAGTTTCCAGGTTTGCCGGCAAGTCTTTCTCTGAAAACACGCAGATTGGCACAGTGTTAGCGAGTGAGTTTGGATTCATGGTGTTGGCGATTTGCATCACGAATTTAAATGTCGTCTTACCATGGTCACCGCCCAGCTTGACCCATATCTCCGTTTCTGGGATGGCGCCATCATGCCATGTCAGCTTACTGCCACTGTCAAGTATGTCGAGGTAGTGGATAATGATGTCGGTTAGGTTTGGAAAGTAGACAGCTGCAGCAAATGACAACTCGCCAGTCCGCTTGACAAAGGGGAGCTGCTTCACTGTGTATTTCGGCAAGGTGGTGGCTATGAATGAGCGAATGCTTCTCTCCGATTCAAGCTGAACTCCGAAGGAGCGGAGCCATCTGCGCAGCTTCCGGAGTTGCGCCCAAGGAAGGCTTAGATCGGCCTTGATGGCAAGGGCAGTGCCTGAATGTGGTTTGATGCTGGTAGCGCCAAGTCCAGCAACGCCATGCCGTGTTGCATCTGCTGTGGTGCAAACTGTCTCTGTGATGCGCTCCATTTCCAGTGACCGTCGTTTCAGCGTCCTGGCTGATGCCTCCTCCGGCTGCTTGCTGCCAACTGTTGTGGGCACGAACACTTGCGGTCTTCCTTGGTTGCTGGTTTTCACTTCCAGCCTCCCATCTTCTGCTTTGGCGGACACAAGGTGACAGGTCAGTCTGTCACTCACATCGCCCCGTAGCTTTGATGGTGACGCTGCTAAGATCTTCTCCACTGTTGCAGCTTTGGTTGCAGTACGAATGGGCGTTCCTGAGGATGTGGATGGATTGAACAGACATGATGTGACATGACCTCGTAATTCATGGAGGCGAATGGTTGCTGGGCAACCCGACAATGCTGGTTCATGGAAGTCACAATGTACACCCCACTTGCTTACCATATTGCACACTAGCTTGCATGGCTTCTGCAGTGTCGCCAGTGCCATTGGCTGCCTGCATACTGGGCATGTATTGTGACTCTTCATCCACGTGTGCACGCATGTTGAGCAGAATATATTTTCACAGCATTTGACTTGAACTGCTCCATTTACCACTTGCAAACATATCATGCATTCCTGCACAGCTCCACTGTCAATAAACCGCTCTTTCTCTAATGCTGCTTCAGCCCGATACATAGGCGCTGCGTGCGCCGAAATCTCGTCCAAAGTAACTGCGGATGTTTGACTATCAGTGGTGTGTGCTACTGCGTTGGTGTCACCGCTGCTACTGCTGCTGGTGCGTCTTTGCTGAGAGCTAGGACTGCCTTCTGGCAGTTCTGCTGATGTTGATGCCATTGATGTCTGTCGTTTTGCCGCTTGGCCACGCAGTTCACTGACGGCTTTCCGTTTCGGTGGACGGCCGCCCTTGGCTCGTACAGCATCACTCTTACATACGGCACAGTTAGATCTCGCATGTGGTTGCCATGTAACTGGGCCATTGCAGCCCCCACTACAATACTTATATGTGTCATCTCTCATTGAACGTGCAATAGCAAATTGACAAAGTGAGCACATGTACTGGGGATGCACGTCAGGGGAATCTTTGGAAACATCAATTTTAAAAACTTTGGCGATCTCTTCAACATAATTCTTCACCGGATATGGAGTTTTGTGACTAGCACTGGCAAGTTTTTGGCCACCAATGCGACACACGGATTCAAGACTGCTCGTGTGGTGCTCCATCGCAGAACAGAAAGCAACAAACAAGGCTAAAATGTCGATGCGCGATCGAGACTTCCTTTGCACGATCTGGGACAAGAGCGCGATTTTCGAGCTATAGAAGGTCTCTAGGGCCACCAAAAACACAGCAAGCAGCTGCGAAAACTCGGCGCCGGGATGTAGGCAGCAATGAAAGTAGAGCAGTTTTGGGAATCGAAAGGACAAAGGACGTGGAGGCGACATGGCGACAGAAACCTGTCGCCTCTTGGGAAAGACGATCCAAAAGGCATCAATGCGTTCCTTGAAGCTTCCCCTGGACGAAAATCGCGGTTGTATGGTGAACCGTGTCGATGGGAGACGATAGGAGCCAAAATGGCCTGGATACCAACGTGAAAAATGCAATTCTCAGCTATTCTCTGGGGGCCATCGCGTTCAAAAATTCAAAAAGTTTCAAAAAAATGACGCCATTTTGAATGTCCGATTTTGTGATCTACGTAACAGCCGTGAGTATGCAATCATGCAGAAAACACGGGCACAGAAAATGTTCTGAAAATGTTTGGCCAGACAGGTTGGCGCCAATGCTTGACCTATGGACTGTAAACCATGGTAAACAATGCATGCAACAAGAAAACGACGAGCAGAAAGAAACACAATGCAGAAAGGAAAATATCGACGAAGAGATCGAGAGTGGATGAGGATATGGTCTCACTTGCGTGGGCCTTCGTGGTTCTTCATAGTCGGCGATCTCCGAAGGCGTACATACTCCGCCAGCGATGTAGTGGTGGACGTTTTCCGCTGCCACCAGTGTTAGCTGCTCCCGGCTACTGATGCCCCCTCACACCGGAACACAGGGGTTTTATATGATTGGATAATTTATAGAAGTATTCGATAAGAGTGTAGACAGAAGGAGAACAGGACAACGACCACTCAAGACTAGACTAGAACAGAACCTGGAGCATGCGGTCTTCTATGTGAGTGGCTCATTGCCAAGGGGAACGAGAGGGAAATACGAATAGTGAGTATTCAGGTCGTAGCATACATACACCTATTTCACAAGCAAGCACCCTCAAGCGCCAGAAATGCCTATCGCCGAAAGAGCAACGATTTCTTCCGAGCGCAATGTGCCGCGTCCAGTCAGAACCCGCGTTAGCTCTGGAACGTCATAAACTCCGTTACGAACAGGAAAAGAGTACGTGTGGAGCCTACTTGCCCCATTGAAGAAGTTTCGTCAGTCTTCCAGGCAGTAGTAACAGACAATGCCGGTCCTCACAGCATCCCGCCACCGCAAGGTCCACAGCCTCAGACTGCAATGTCAGAATTGCCGCAAGTGTCTTTTGGCGAAGTAGAACGGCTTCTGCGACAAATCAATCCTGCCAAAGCAACAGGAAGAGACGGGATACCTCGTCACCTTCTGAAGTGCTGTGCCGATATCCTAGCTGCGTCCGTGCCTCCCTTGTCAATGGCACTGTCCCCGCAGCCTTCAAATTCGCACATGTTATCCTGCTGTTCAAAGCTGGGGACCCATCTATTCCCACTAACTTCCGTCATTAGCTCTCCTGAGGGAGCTCCCCACTACTATTTTTGGAGGTTGCTTGGCCTAGAGTAAGGGCATGTCCGAGCAGGATGAGAGGTCAAGGAAAGGCAGGACACACGTACAACATCCACTTTTTTGGGGATGCGTTTGGTCTGCACAGGCGATGTCGGGAAGCCCGAGTTGTCTTGTGATGCCGACACCCTGGTAGCATTGTCGGTCGTGCCCAGCACACGTATTACATACCAGCCAGGCATTAAAGCATACTTGAAATCCGCGTCAGCGGTCGGCTTCAACCCGGCTCAGCCGAACAACGAAGAGATAGTGCGCTTTGTTACCTCACTTTCAGAGTTGGTGTCTGCAGGCAACACTTTTAAATTTATACTTGGCTGCGATAAGGTTTCACCTGCTATCACAAGGCATGTCCGTAGCGGGACTGCGCTCACAACGCCTCGTTGCTGTATTGAAAGGCATCGAGCGAAAGCAATTTGACACACGGAGGTCGGAGGCAGGTAACCACCCGGGCCGGCAGCACCTACCAGTTGAACTGTCAGCTCTGCTGACCATAAAAGCGCAAGTGGGTACGTCCGCCCACTCGGCAAGCGAAAAAGCAATGATATGGGCAGTACTGTTGATGGCATTTTACGGGCTGCTGTGCGTAGGTGTATATGCCTCAACGTCAACGGACAAAGGACGCAATTTCAACACCCTGACCGTGGCTTAGGTCCGGATAGCGCAGACAAAGGTGGTAATCAAGCTTGGTCCGGCCAACACCTCGCAGTTCGGTGGAGGCAGCACAGTGTTGCTTCACGCGGCAGCCAACAAAGAGCTGTGTCCCGTAGAGGCCGTCACGGCATACAGATCCAGGCGACGGTGGCCAAACGCCGGAGCACCCTTCTTTGTCCATGACAATGGCAAGCAGCTCACACAGAAGGACATCAACCTACTGCTGAAGAGAGCTTTGCGCCCCCAGGTCGGCAGCCACTCCCTGCGCAAGGGCGGCGCCACCGAGTTGGCAGCACAATGGGCACCAGACGGCAGCGGCAGGCAGCCGGACGTTGGCGCAGCTCAGCGTACACGCGGTACATTCACACATCTGCAGGCTTGCCCTCCCACTAGCTGGGTGGCATGGAAACACGGCACCCAGGACCCATGCAAACACCTATTTTTGGAGGAGCAGCAGGCAACCCTCGTTTCACTCGTGACTGCTTTATCACATGGCAAAAACAACAAAAATGAAACCCCTTTCTATGGTGCTATGATGTGTGTGTCTCGGGGGGGGGGGGGGGGGGTGGGGGGAGGGACGATAAATGTAGGTTTGCAGCGTACGGCAAACAGTAGTTATCGCTGACAGCCGAGCAGCAGGCAAAAGCCACGCGCGTGGCTAGGCGCGCAAAAATGGGGGTGTCTGGCATGCAATGGCGGGCAGCCGTACTTGGGAAAGCCCAGGCGCAATACGAGTAAACCCATATGCGCGGGCGAGACTACCCCATATTTGCATAAAGGTATCAGCGCTACTAATGCAATGTTTACTACAAGCAGGGCTCATGGCGCCTAATCTCTATATTAGGAAGCAGTTCCTTTCATGGCACGAAAGGACTCCAGCGCGCGTACTAAGCCTCAGCCAAGGTAAAGTACTAACCGAGTATGCAAGATAGAACAGGCGGTGTGGCGGAGCAAAACATACCATGTATGGAAGAGGCGAAGTCCCCGGATGCCACCCGGTCCACAATGACAGACACCACCATGCTTATATGGGAAATAAGGTGCGAGAGCCCACCAGGTAAGGCGGGCCACATATGCACTTGGCAAGCGCAAATAGCGTAAGACGTACCCACGAGGCCACAACGCGAGAGTACGGCAGCATGAGCAGAGCACGAGGGTACGATGCCGGATCAACGCAGGGCGGACCAAGGTGTGGTAGTGCCACAGCACGAGGCACCTCAGCAGTTGGAGGTGGCGAACCCAGGGACAGCATCAATATTGGCAGCTAGCAGCAACAGGTGGCCGTGATTTTTTTTCTTCAAGACTAGCAACGAGGAGCAGCAGGCAACCCTCGTTTCACTCGTGATTGCTTAACCCATTGAACGCTGATGACGTCTATAGACGTCATTGAAAATGCCCCCCATGCGCGGGATGACGTCTATAGACGTCATGGGATATAATTATAGTGATTTCTGGCACTATTTGGTGTGTAAAAGCACTGTTAGTCAGTTGGATCATGATCCTGCCTCTTGTACGATAGGTCGTTGGTTCGAATCCCGCTTGGAAACACTACGCGTCTTTTTTTCTTCTCTTTTCAGCGATCTTTTAGCTGCAATTTAACGCATTTGGCGTATTTCACGCAATTTGAGCAAACTTGCGTCCCCTATTGTGAGGCGCTATTCTTTTTGGGGACTGTATCGATTCTGTCACCCTGTGGTTGATAGTCTTGGCAATCCTTTCCAAAATATTTGAGGACCCCAGTTGCCAGAACCCTGGAGTTTTAGAACTTGCTATTGGCCCTGTTTTTAGCATTTTATATGCAGAGTACCATAGGCAAGGCCCAGTAGCGCTGAATGGGTTAATCACATGGCAAAAACAACAAAAATGCAACCCCATCCTATGGTGCTATGATGTGTGTGTCTCGGGGGGAGGGGCGATAACCTAAGTAAAGTAACAGTTAAGAGTAGAGCCGACACGCTTTCTTCTATTAACACTGCAATAGTTCAACTCATTTCACAATATTGCAAAATTTCGGCGAACTGCCTTCATCAGGTTCACAATGATGTGCAAGCTTCCAAACCAGCATTGATAAAGGCCAACAACTCCCCTGTCAGTAAGAGGGTGTAAGAAGCAGCGCGAAAAAGAGTTCAGCTAACACTAGCGCTAACATCGACTATCAGTGAAGGGGACTACAGCTGAGGTAAAACCAAAACAACACATTATTCTGCGCCGATGTCATGATAATCAGACAATAAACGAGTGACGATACAAATTACAACAATGACCACCCAGCATTAATTTTGTGTTTATCTTTGGAGCCAAATTTCTAGTCTCCATAGCCTCCATCAATTTCCTGCTAGCCTTGTCGCCTTCTCGAGCGAGGACTGATTCTGCTGTGAAGGCGCTATCTCGCAGCCTCAATCTCCTGCGCGAATGCTTGCTTCTCATGTGGTCACCCCAAGGCTTGTCACGGGTCCTTCGACGAGCTTCTCCATTATGTTCCTTTAGACGGGTCTCTAGTGATCGTTCTGTCTCTCCAACGTAATATTCTGTACACCTTTCGCAATCTATTCTGTATACTACATTCTGTTTCATGCAAACCTTCTCCCCACTGGATTGATAAGTTGGACATGTGCTAGCTCCCGGCTAATGAAGTCCCCTCACACCAATATACAAGAGTTTTATAGTATTGAATTATGGAAGTACAAGAGTGTAGACAAAGAAGGAGAACAGGACAACGACAACTCAAGACAGAACTAGAACTACTGGAGCATGCGCTCTTCTATGTTAGTGGCTCTCATTGCCAAGGGGAACGAGCGGGAAATACGAATAGTGCGTATGACATTGTACAGGTCTTAGCATAAATACACCTATTACACATGGCTCAAGCGAGCGGCCTCGTCTCCTACATTGCGTAATATTCTGCTCCTTGACACACTGGGGTGGAGACTGATCTGAACGACATAATTGATTGCGGAGACTGCCCGAGTGCTCATAAACTACTCTTACCGGCAGTTTGTACTTGCGAATGGTCCTGTTTACCCTATGGTCTACTTGATCCGACTTAAACGGTAGTTTAAGGAATGCACAGCGTGGTTTTCCTCTGCGTCGACGTCTAGGCTTCCTTGCCGCTTCTCTTGCCTCTGATATGATGTTTTCAGGAGTAGTTGTTGGTGTGATTCCATCCCGCGACAGCGCGTCCACTACAGCGCGAGGCATTTCAGCGAGACCACTTCAGAGCAAGGCATTTCAGCGCGAGGTAGTGTCAGCCCGAGGCACTTCAGCGCAAGGTAATGTCAGTGCAAGGCACTTCAGCGCGATGTTCTGTCAGCACGAGGTAACGTCTTCGCCAGACACTTCAGCGCATATCTGTCATCGCGAAGCACCTTCGTGCATACTATAGTACGCAGTACTGCGTCGATGGTGCCATCCCTCAACACCGTTGTTGGTCCTGACCTCCTTCCATGGCAGCACCACACCGACATCGGAACGTTAGCATTCTCAATCCACTGTGTCCGCATGTAATCTGTCAATTGTTGAAGGTTTAAATCAGAGGCGATCTCCTCCAACCAATCGAAGGTGGCTGTGACCTGGTCTTCTGGCAAGAATGGCAATGCCATCAGTTGACAACAGCAATCCTGTAGGTCACCACCAGCATTGTGAAGTTCCTGCATGCCGGCTGCTTGAATCTTTCTCCAGATCACCTGAGTGAAATGGAACAGACAACCTTTCGACTTGGCGGCAGGAAATTCATCTGCGAAACCAGCTATCATTCCTTGTTCGAAATCGGACATGCAGGTTGCGGGGTTGAGAGGAGGTAGTCCTTGGCTGTCTCAAATCGGTTCAGTTCCATTTTTGAGAGTTAGCTTGCATAGGGAAATTAAGGGAAATGATGGCCTATCCCCGAAAATACTGTGTCTTTTATAGGGCGACTGGTGTACATGGCAGTGGTAATACCCGTACAAGTTGTCAATAGTCATTGATAGTCACTAATACTAGTAATAGCCACTAATTGCTGCCCGTACGTACGTTAACATGTACGGCGCTGAAGTGCCTCCCGCGGGAAAAATCTGCGCTGAAGAAATTGGCGCTGACAAGTCCTGCGGTTTAAAATTTCGCGCTGAAATCATTGACGCTGTCAAGACACGGGGCTGAAATGGCACCAAGCTGAAATGCCTCGAGCTAAGGCGGTCGCGCTGAAGTGCACCGCGCTAACATGGACGCACTGTCGCGGGAGGTTACCGTTGGTGTATCTTATGTTCACTTTCCGCCCGCATCTGAGTATTGGATGAGAGTCGCTGTGCCCTCAAGAATTGCGACTGTGCGACGGCCAACTTGAAATGAGTAGGGACTGAAGATGCATAGTCAACTAACAAACCACTGCTGCACGGCCTCTGAAATAGTCTATATGAGCCAGCACACGCGAAAATCACCCTTAGTGACATATTTTCAGAAACTGAGATGACAGTGGATAAAGGCAGATGGATTTATACAGAATTCAATGCAAAAAAACGTTTGAAAAAATCTTGAGAAAAACTTGAGTTCCGGGTCTTAGAAGATAGAGCATTTCTCCTGATATATCACACATCACACGAAAGCCGAGAAACAGAGAATGTTTGGAGTGCATTTTATTAGTTTGAAGTGCGTGTCACTAAAGTCGATTTTCACGTGCGCTGGCTCATATGGCAATTCGCCTGACTGTTGAAAAGCGATGGTGACATCTATTATAGTATACGCAGCCCCTGTCGCAGCTCAGATCATAGGTGAACTTGACTCGAGGGTGGCCATTGTTGAATCGGTCGATCAGCTCCGTAAGTCGCTGTTTTCCATGGATCCAGAGGATAATGATATCATCAATATACCTTCTATACAGAATAGGCGCAAGGGGTGAGTCCTGAAGAATACGTGTTTCTATGGTGTGCATAAACAAAATCGCAAATGGTGGTGCAAGATTATTGCCCATAGCTACCCCGTCAAGCTGGTGGTAAATTTGCACATCACATCATTGTGAACCTGATTTAGGCAACTTGCCGAAATGTTGCAATATTGTGAAATGAGTTGAACTATTGCAGTGTTAATGGAAGAGAGCGTGTTGCCTCTACTACTTAACTGTTTATGAAACTGCAGGAAGCCTCCCCACTTTTACTTACTAAGTAAAGTAAAATAATACAATTATCAATGGTGGGTATGTGTCATAGTTGTGGCCTGCATAGATTAGACTAAAAAATCTGAGGAAGATACACTTCAAAAGGAAACAGAACAGATTTTTCTTATTGAAAATGGAAAAATTTCATGTATCGACGGCTCTCGAAAAAACAATTCATGCGACGCCGAACATATCAGTGACCCTCCCCCCCCCCACAATTTTTTGGACAGTCAACATAAGCACTACCCAAGGGACAAATTCCCAACTATCCATGTTTTTTAATTTTTGAGTTTGGTGGTCTGAGCCTCCTTAATTTACGACCTTGAAACGGCTACAAGAATGGCAAACGGACCTCATCTTATGTTCAGTATGAATTAGACCCAATATTCTCCAGACACAATTCACAACGGGACAGGTAGGTGGAAAGACATTTATTAGGGTAGACGAAGAGACGGAGACAAAGACGAACTACTACGACTACATTATGATTATTGACGAGAGCGAGATTATTGAAGAGAGAGAGAGAGAGCTCGACTGAGAAACAACGCAAAATAAAGGGCCTGGTTAGCTATGGCAAACATGGGCGCGCAAGTGCCTACCCAGGCCAACGGAACGAAAGGTGAGTATGACGTAGTACGGGTGCATGCAGGCCGGCCAGCTTAGGAAAGGTTGTAGGTAAGATTGTACGGGAGGAGGTACCTAACATACCTCCCCTGAGCAAAAAAAGAACCGCGACCTCGCGGAAAATATTAAGACGATGAGAAAACACACACACACACAACGCACGGATCTCACAAAAGTGCTATACTGTACTACATGTTACATGCACTACAGTTTCTTCTGCTTCGGATGGCTAAACAGCTTAGTTATCCACTTTTTGCAACCAGAATGATAGAGCGTGGCTCACCAACGGACCCCTAATATTGATGGCTGGAAACATGCGCGCACACACACACACTACAAAAAAATCACGAAATAAACGAAAGAGCTTGGAAGCTCAGGGCCCTACGCTATGCTTTTTTGCCTTGATGACCTAGACAAAAAAGCATAGGGATGTTATAAATTCTTAAAAAATTCCTTTTTTTTAAAGACATAACCTGGGATTCGAACCCGCACTATCGCGCGCCCTGCATGCATCCCCCAATACACTTCGCATACATACTAATTCTTCCAAGTTGCTTCACGTTATGATCTTGCATTTGAAAGCCCTCTTTGAATATGCATTGTGGTCAGCCGTCTATGATGGTACGGTACGGTACGGGATAGGTACGGGACAGGTACGATCGAGGGTCATACGACACGGTCTACCGCCTTGATGACGGCAAAAAAGGCATAGGGATGTTATAAATTTTTCAATTCTCCTATTTTTTTTCAGGCATATCTTGGGATTCGAACCCGCACTATCGCCCTACATGCATTCCCCCATACACTTCGCATTCATACCCATTCTTCCAAGTTGTTTCACGTTATGATCTTGCGTTTGAAAGCCCTATTTGAATATTGCGGGCAGCTGTATGTCATCGCCAACAATTTTACGACACCAACATAACGAAATTGTGAAATTTTTTACGACGAAGCTATCCTAGAAATCAACAGGAGAGAGCTTCATCCCCACTGTCCTCTGTCCACGACTGGAATTATCCAAGTGTCGATGGAAATTCGGAATGACCAAACAAGACACTACAATACAATACCAGACTCGAAACGAAAAACAACTTCCTCGATGCGACGATGTCCACTTCAATCACGAATTTTCACTCACACATAAATCGTTATTGAGGATCATACCTTATTGCATAAACAGGTGAAAAATACAAGAAATAGCCATCTTCGAGGCCAGTTCTTGAAACTTTCCTCCAATTGATCCCAGGTTGTCGTTGGTCAATCTCCAAGATCGAAATCCTCTCTATTTGGAACCACAAAAGGAATCTCCTGGAAACTCACAGTGAGTGCGATCCACATCCTCAAACTCCTAGAAAAACAGGGAATGAGTGATTGAAAAATCATCATTCTCTTTGATGAAAAGGATCAGTGTTTCACTTCTTCTTGCTCAAACAACAACTCCAATATTTTCAGCACATCTGCGTCCGCATCAGTACACGTGGTACGTGGCTGGAGCAGGTAAAAACCCAAGGCGAGTACAGCTCACAATGCTGGATAGCGGCTCGTCTGAGCAAAGTATAAGTGCATCACTTCAAGTTATGTTCATGCTATTGAGAATTGGCTGAACATAAAGTTGGAAAAATTTCCATCATTGATCGTTTTGGCGGTTTTTTTGACTGACCACTTCGATGCTTCCTAGGATCCTGCGCATGCACGTGTGAAAAGTGACCCCTACAAACGATCACTTCCTTTCCCAGCAGAAGCTTCCTTTTCAGTGTCTTTCAATATCAGCACTCTCAGTCATCTGTTCAGAGACCTTTCCTAGTGTTTTTCAACACTCAGTGATCTCCAGAGAGACTTTTTTCTAGTGTTTTGCAACACTCAGCTATCTGTTGGGAGACCTTTTTCCAGTATTTTCAACACCGTATTCTGACCAACTCCAACATGGCATTTTTCCATGAAGTTGGCAATCTCCTACCATTGCAACCGGTTGAAGTAACCAACGGTAAGTCACCAAATATTTGCTATCACACAATGAAAGTAGCAGTACAGCTGAACCAGATATGATCACATGGTTGTTTTTACAGAGCCGTGCACTGCGCAAGCCACACCATCGGCAACAACACACGCACCGCGGCCAAGAGAGGCAATAGGTAAGTAAGACGTTACACTCATTACCATTGCACTCAGTAAATAATGATAACATCTCAATTGCTACATGGTTATTTCCCATTGATGTGGTTGCAGAGGCATTATGGGCGCCAGCCACAGCATCCACAGCATCGACCACGGCTGCATCAACACCGCCGACACGCAGCCACAATCACGTCAGCACTACGCATGCTGTGCTAATGGAAGCACAGTTACCATCAACATCCCATACAGCGACTTGGAGCGTTGGGGACCCCAATATGTGGACGAGCTCGAAAAGCACGTCAACATGCTAGCTGTAAGTGACCAACAAGAAACTATATCAAGTGGCTCAACATTTATGTTGCTTGTATGTGTCCAGCAAAAAGTTCTACCAGATCCAAATCAATATAATACAGTATTGGCCTGTGAAAGTCACCCACGAAAGATAAAGAAATAAAGTAGCTGTGTCCCATATTCATAGGGACACACTTCACTGACTCATCTAGGTAGAAAAAGAACAAACACATGGTGTTGTCATTTTCTGCTCGTGTACAGGTCAAGAAAGATGCCAGAGCTCGCCTGAACACGCGGATGAGGTCAGCAGCGTGCACTTTCAAGAAAAAACGTAAAGCACACAAGAAAGGAAGAGATAAGTATCACCAGAGCAATGTGTATACGTGTTCAGTCGATCTGAAGGACATGGCAACTGCCATAGATCTCAGGAAAGAGGTCGAATTATTGAAAGAGGAACTTGTAGTAGTGCAGGAGGAAATGAAATCCATACATTACAAGCATGATGAGGTGGTAACGCTGTACAATGCCATGACAACCCTCACGGAAACGGTCGATGATGGTACTCTGCTTGACCAGCTGGGACGCGACAATCAGGAATTGCGCCAATACATATCTGAAGAGAAAAGGCAAAACACACACAATGGCAAGCCACATCATATGGTTGGAGAACGTCAGCAACAGAGAAACATGAGGAAAATCCGATCAGCAGCGGAGGCTGCACTATGTTTCGTGGAGAGTTACGGTATGCAGCTGAAAACGGTAACTACTACGGACGCCCAAGGAAAGACACATGAACTTGCCTACGGGCGAGGTAGTTTCCATACGGCGTATGAGAAATTCAGGATGAGGACAAAGAAACTGTGGAGAAAGTGCTCTTCATCCTGGAAAAGTTCTGCAGGTCAGATCAGATGTACAATGATTTGGTCCAGGTGCTAAACACCAATGGCAATGGTATGCCAAAGCTCTACCAGGTGGTACAGTGCAGGAATCAATTGAATGAGCCCATACTTGAGGAAATTTCTGCAACCCCAGGCCCTCACCCTGGATCACAACGCTCTCTCACTAAGTGCCTGCAACGTGAAGCAGCAAATATCAAAGGAAACACGCTCAAAGTGAGAGTGAGCGTGGATGGAGCGAAGGTGAGCAGAAAGTCAAATTTCATCGTGATGTCCTATGCTACACTAGACGGAGAGGGCAGCGAGTTATCAGCAGCACACAATAAGGTGCTGGGTATCGTAAATGCACCCGAGGAATTCCTGAATCTGAAGGAATGCTTCAAGGATTTGTTTACAGAAGTCTCGGACATCCAGGAGTCTGGTAGTGTCTCAACCTCCAATGGTAATGTCCCCACTGAGATTTTCCTCGGTGGAGACATGAAGTTCATTTCTATGGTGTTGGGCCTAAGTGCAGCTACGGCAAATCATGCATGCCCGTGGTGTAAGGTGCATAAGAACCACCGCCACGACACTACCAACTCACCAGCTTATTTCAACACCCCTCCGGTTGCAAGGACCATGGATGAGCTGCGAACACAAAATCCGACGCAAGTCAAAGACAACACTGTCACAGATGGGAAAACAGGAAAAAACAAATATGGGCAAAAGCATGAACCCCTCATCAATGTTGAACTAGACCACATCGTGATCGATGAATTGCACATGATGCTGCGCATTACGGACATTCTTACCATTGCGTTAGTAAAGAATGCTATGCAGAAGGACAAACTGGAAGGGCACAAAAAGGTGCTGGAAGCGCCCAACCTATTAAATGTCATCAAGGCTGCCAATGCCTGCGGCGTTTCCTTTAACGTGTGCGAGAAAAAGAACGCCGATGGTGCAGCGAGTGGCCACTACACGTTCACTAGTCTTATGGGCACGGACAAAGTGAAGCTCCTGAGCGGCATCACTGCCCATCTGGACGGCTGCCTGATGACCGACACTCAGGCAGCCGTCCTAACAACATGGACAGACTTTTTCGAAATCTACCAAACGGTAAATGACAGGAGCCTGGAGGAAGACCAGATCACCCAGCTCGAAGACAAGGTCAAGGGCTGGGTGAAGGTCTTCTGTGACCTTGGCAACAGCGTGCCTGGGTACGGCAAAGCCAAGGTCACGCCCTACATTCACGTATTAATGATGCACGTCCCGTACCTACTGAGAAGGTACGGGAACCTGCAACAATTCAGTGGCCAAGGTGTGGAGAAACTTAATGATGTCGCTCGACGTGTCCACCACCGTAGGAGCAACAAACACAAAGCCACGCAGGACGTGCTGCTGGCCACAGCACGGATAGACACGTTAGCAAAGCGAGGCCGGGAACGGTCAAGGCGAGGATATAGCAGGAAGGAATAGTTTAAAGTAATAGTTTATAGCAGGAAGGAATAGTTTTCATTACAATACATGCACACAGAACTCGTTTACCCAATCTTTGATTTTGTCTTCCAGCTTGGTTTTCTGTTATGTGTGCAGGCTTGTCTCATTTATTGATTCGCTCGCCCCACCGTCTCTCTTTCTCTCCTCCCATTTGTTACATGTATTGCTAAGTTAGCTTTAGTGCTGCGCGCAGGGTGCATACGATTTTAATGTGCACTGAAAATGTGGTGCAGCTCCGTGTTCAGCCAAATGCAAGCTTCCTTTGTGCTGTGTGGTGAGCACATGATTAAACAAGGCCTCTTTGCTGGGCAAACTAGCCATGAATTCTGACTCGCTATTTCCTTCATCAGATGTAAGCCGTAAGTTACTTGCTAGCTACCAGCTAATTTAATTTTGCATATTCACCAAGTATGAGCTCTTGGTAGGACCATACAGTTGGAATCATTTGGTGCACTGCACAAGTGCATGCATGGTACGAGCAGCTTGCTATTCTTTCTCTCTTCTGTAAAAATAGAAGACGGTTGTGTGATGGCAGGGATTGGTAACCCTTGTAAGCTAAGTGGAAAATACCCGAAAAAAATAACCACATACTGCATTTGATGCAAACTTACGGCAGCATATGGCAGTTATCTGGGCATGGGGCGATGATGTTGCCTGGAAAATGGTATCACTGACGCAGCAATGAGCACAAGACAAGTGGAGACGTCCTCCTTCCTACAAGCAGACCGGATGAGTTTGCGAAGCAAGGACGAGCGCCACAATCGTTCCTAATGAGAACAGGAAGGAAATAAGCAAGAACCCTGAGCCATGGAAAAGATAGTTGGGCATTCTGTCATAATAAGTGATAAATGTTAGCATTACCACAATCAGATGGGGGATGTCAACCATATTTGCTGAGTGGATCCATCATCATTTTGCGAACCTTACTCAGACGTGTGACTGAACACTGACAAATTGTATAGAGACAAACTGCCTGGCAGCACGATGCCCTTCCGTCATAGATCCAGAGGTATCTTGCACGAACGTACAAGGACTACGGCGAACAGTAGGCTTGATGGTAACCGGGTAGTGAACCCGAGGGCCTTGTCCATGTACATTCATGCAAGTATCCCAAACTGGAGGAAAGAACTTCACAGGGAAATCCTTCTCTCCCAACTCTACAGCACCCCCTTTGTCCAGTTTCTGATTCGAAAACCAGAAATAAACAATTTCCCTTCTGCATAAAGTAGACTCAGGATTTGAACATCCACTACGTAGCTTTCGCTGCACAGCAGTGCGAATACCATCAGCAGCCTCAAACAATTCATCATCTGAGAAAGGGCCCAACATTCCCGTTCCTTCAAAAGCTCTACAGCACACAAAAGGCAGATTTTCAAATTCACGTAAGATTACATCCAATCATATCACCACCAAAATCAAAAGAAATCACCTGATGAGATCATGGCTGATGTCTTCCTCTATCTCCCACGTCGCATCGTATAGGCTGAAGTCTCTCCACTTCACCAGGTACTGCATGCTTCCGCCCTAAAGCACGGAAATTCAGTGCAATGAACAGCTTAACTGTGTGGACCTTGAGACCTACGACAAAATACACGTACACGTACCTTCTTCTTTCTCCTGTCGATTAGGTAAGAAGCAGCGAATACTTCAGGTCCAGTCTGCCTGAACTTCCTCCGCGAGGGACTACTGAAAATATCAGCTGAGGAACACTTGTTGAGCCTGGCGTAAAAGCCAGGCTCGTTTCGTCTGCGAGACATCGTAGTGAGGATTGAAGAACTTCTCCTCAACAACAACAAAAAAGCTTCTTCAAAAGAACGCTGTTTATGTGTACAAACAACAGGAGTTCAAAATCAAACATGCGAAAGAACGCAGCTGTAGCTCACACGCATGGCCATTCGCGTATGCATGCATCGCAAATGCTCCTTTTTTAATCATGAAAATCAAAAAAAATCATACTCGCATGCGAGCGCGTCGCGACCCTGCAGTGACGTTTGGTCGGAAATGTTTTATACGGAAAATATTTTTTAGAGGCGATGTCGCCGATTGTTGGCGATGGCCAGCTGTGTTTGATGGTACGGTACGGTACGGGACAGATATGGGATAGCGCCAGGCGTGACACAAACACACAAATACCAAATTAAAGCTGTGTGGACCCTGGCTAGCGCCAGACGTTACTGAAGTAACGTCTTCTGCATAGTTACGGGAATAAAGAGTATAATAGCCCCCCCCCCTCTCTCTCTCTCTCTCTCATCAACCATTCTACCTAACCTTCTCTTGTCTTTATCGCTAAATCACCCCCTTCTTTTAGGCTATGGTGCGCAAGCTCACGTTAACGCCGAGACCATAGGTCGGTGTTGTGGGCTTGCCTCACCAGCACAGGCTTGCTTTGCAGCCCGTACTCTCCCTGCTGTTTTGTTATTGTATACTCTGTTGTCTTCTCCCCTTCTGACGAGTAGGTTGTGTACTTAGTAAAAAAATTAAATAAAATGTAGACATGGCCAGACAACGAGTTAATTTTGAATAATAAAAATCCTTTAAAATTCCATTTTCTTTTCGACTCTCTCGTACACACCACAACAACAACAACAATAGAACTGCAGGGTCGCAGCAACAGCAGGGTCGCAGCAACAAAGAAAGGACTGCAGATGTTCAAAGAAAAGGTCAACACCCACCTGCGCCTTACCCGCTGGGAGTGGGCACCGGCCAGGCTATGAATCAAAGAAAAAAGAGGAAAAAAGCTCTAACTCTGTTCCCTCCTCCATTCACTTTGTTGACTCTCTGATAACTTCTTATTGTGCATACTTTCCCCCGTAATCCCCAGTTATCTCCCCCCCCCCCTGCGTATTTTCTGTAATCTTTTGCTTTTGTGGAGCGCTTGGGTTGCAATGAAGCAGAGACCCTATGGTCGGTCCAGCTGCCCCTGCCTCTCCCCACTCCTTCCATTCCATATGTCCCATCGCTGCCTTGCTGCTTTGTGCCGTCAAATGGTGTGTGTTTTTTGTAAAAAAAAGAAAAAAAAGAACAGCTGCTCCAAGAACAAAAAGAACGCCCCTGTACAGCAGCAGTGCAAGAACAAAAAGCACACTGTCTTCAGACCAGCATGCACCTTCATGCACCTTCATGTGCATGCTGCAACTCCGCACTGTGCAGCCAGTGCGTACTGCACTCCCAGCACAGTCCATGAACTCTGGACTGTGCACCCGCGTTTCGAAAAGAACAGCATTTCTTGTTTACTTCGTTGGTCTCCTCCAACAAGAAATGAGGCATAACTCGTTGTTGTCTGGCCATGTCTGCATCTATTATACTCTTAATTGCACTCATAAAATTGCTTTCTTCACGCCGACTCTTGAAATAAATATACTGAAAATAAATTTGACGAAGTAGGACGCACGAAAGAGAGAGAGAGAGAAACAATGAAAAATAGCTGACCTACATGACTTGGACGAGCCGAGGTAGACATAGGCGAGACGAGGTTGACAGAGACGAGACGAGGTTGAAGACTAGACGAGACTGACGACGAGACGAATGCCGGGCGGTAGAGCAAGAGGGTCATGGGTTCCGAGCAATGGTCGGGCGCCAATGTTGAGTATGGATTAGACCCAGTATTCTCCAGACAGTTTGGAGAGCGAGTGACGCCGCTCGGTCATGGCCGTCAGCTTCGGCTGGCCCATGGGTAATGTCTTCTTCGCCAGGAAACAGGCAAGCTTGTGGAAGTATTTTGAGTAGTGGAGCAAAAGGCGAGGGCTTGTTTCGCATTGGTACGTTCAACGTCCGTGGACTTACTTCAAATTTCAAAAAAAATCAACTTATTTCAGACCTCAATAAATACAGAGTTGGACTCTGCTGTCTTCAGGAGACTAAAATCTCCGAAGGCTACGATGGAAATATTGACAACTACCGTCTACTGTGTCTCTCGTCGTCGTGTCGACATTATGGACTCGGATTCGTGGTGGAAAAGCAGTTACTGCACCGAATATATAGATATTGGCAGGTGTCGGACCGTATCGCCGTGCTACAGTTATGGCTCTCCGGGAGAACGCTGTGCTCATTTGTAAATGTCTACGCCCCGACGTCAACACGCGTTGCAGCAGACCATTCATGCCTAGACGAGTTCTACAACAGCTTGCTGGAAACAATTCAAAAACTAAGGTCTTCATCGCTGCTGTTCCTGATGGGAGACTTCAACGCAAAACTTGGGAAACGACCACCCAGTGACTGCCACTCCGTATCCTATGCTGGTTCACACTCAAGGGGCCATCGCAACTACAGCGGCCAGACTTTGGCTGATTTCGCGTCCAGCAATTACCTATTTGCCTGTAACACGGCGTTTCAGCACCGTGCAGAACATATCACCACATGGACAGGCTGGCGCCACAACCCTAGTGGAGGTCCACCTTTACCCATTTACAACCAAATAGATTATATCCTTTGCCGTCACAGTGAAAGGTTTGTGGTGACGGATGCCAGATCATACGCCGGGACAAGCTTAGAAAGCGATCACCGTCTTGTGCTGGCAAACCTCAACCTGACTAAGTTGTACAAGAAGCTCAAGAGGCCGCCAGTAGCCATATCCAGCAACGCAAAATTCAATATATCCGAATTTAGTGACCCGACCAAGAAAGCAAAGTACAGAGAGGCTATCAACGAACATCTACAGGACCTCGGCAGAGAGCAGGAAGGTGTCAATGCGGAGCAACATCTGCAGTATATTGTGAACGCTATGAGTGAGGCAGCAAACACATCGGTGGGCCGCGTCCCTAAAACAAACAAGACGCATAGAAATGGCTTCAGCGGGGAAATTGAAAAGCTAGCAGCAGAGAAACGCAAACTGCGTCTCGACATTACGGTGTGCAGAGATGGAACGAAGGTAAAAGAAATGAAGACGCGACGCAACAGGCTGGCACACCAAATTCGCCGGGAATGCCTCAAGTTAGCATCGACTCGACTGGACGAACGTGTAGCTGAAATAGACCAAATGAAAGACGACGCGAAAATGTTCAAAGCAACACGACTACTGCGCCGACAGCAGCAGTCACCAGTTGTGGTTGAAGACTCTGATGGCAAACTCATTGCACAACCTAGTGAATCAGTCGAAGCATTAAGGCAACACTTCCGTGCTATATTCTGTGATCCTGCTCTGGAGTCATCTAGGCTCTTACGGACAGAGGAAGACCTTAAAAACCCTATAAAGCAGCCAGAGGTACATGCCGCAGCTAAGCGCTTGAATAATGGCCGAGCTTCGGGACCAGATGGGATACCTGCTGAACTTATCAAATATGGAACACCAGCACTGTTCTCGAACATTGCCACTACATTCAACAATTATGCCAAAGACAAATCACTCAAGCTAGGCGATGGGCTACTGATCCCGATACCAAAGCCGGGAAAGAAAAGAGGTCCTCCTGGAAATGTAAGGCCAGTTACCCTGTTGAACACCCTACGTAAACTTCTTTCATTGGTCATCCTGACGCGGATCAAGCCAGCTATCAACGGGTACTTGTCACTGAACCAGAGCGGGTTCCGGTCAGGGAGAAGTACTGGAGACGTGGTATATAGCTATCGGTGGTTATCAGCAAGATGCCAGCGTGTTGCGTCGGAGATCTCAATCTTAGGCATTGATATGTCAAAGGCATTTGACACTATATCAAGGGTCAGGCTGATCGATATACTGTCAACAGTCATTGATCATGATGAGCTGCACATCATCCAGTGCCTTCTGACAGACACCACAATAAAAGTAAAGCTGAATAACATTCTCAGCCAACCATTAGTCACACACAATGGAACCCCACAAGGTGATTCTCTATCGCCAGTCCTGTTTACTGTCTACCTCGAGGCTGCATTGAGGTTGATTCGAGAGCGACTCTCACCGCGACCAGCATTGGATATTCAGCTTCAATTGCCCAATGAAACAGCGTATGCGGATGACGTAGACTTCATCAGCACCAGCCTACAATATTTGCATGACAATCAACCCATACTATCATCCTCGTTAGCGGAATACAATCTAAAAATGAATGAAGCCAAAACCGAATATACTACAATTAAAAGAGAAAAGGACAGAGTAGACGAGCGATGGCGGAACACGGTCAAACTAGGATCGATGCTTGGAGTGGAGGAAGATATCAGTCGGAGAAAACGTCTAGCAACATGCGCCTTACATCAGCTGTGGGTGATATGGCTAAGAGGTAACCATGCCCGTGAACCCCTTCGGATTAGGTTATACGGCAGCTTTATTCTCCCAATACTTCTTTATAACTGCGGCACATGGAGCCTGACAGAGACTCAAGAAAAGAAACTTGACTCGTTCCACCGCCAGCAGTTACGAGCAGTCATAGGGGTCAAATATCCCCGTATAATACGCAATGAAGCACTGTACAAGCGCACTGGCTCCAAGCCACTCAGCAGAATCATCCAGTCTGCTAGGTGGAGAATGTTTGGCCACATGCTTCGACTAGACACCTCATCCCCGGTCCAGCAGGCTATGTCGGCATACTTTCAGCCAGGAAGCTCAGGGTTCCGAGGCCGCCCGAGAACAACACTCCCGCGATCCATCAACAACGACCTGAAAAATTCCAGATCCACAAACTCCCTCACATCACACGAGGATCTAGTTGCACTGAGGCAGCTCGCCCAGGATCGTCGAAAGTGGAAGGATCTAATGTGTGCTGTGTGTAATGGCTGAAGTTATACAATTACACTAGATACCCTTAACAATAATAACGGATACAATTACACTAGATACCCTTAACAATAATAACGGATACAATTACACTAGATACTCTAGATACTAGAGACTCGGTACTCTAGATACTAGATACTCTAACAATTTTATCAAACATTATGATAATTACCACATCAAATGCTGCGGAGACCTATCCAGAATCGGCAATATGTTGGCCCTGGCCTGGAGATCTGCAACTATAATCAGCTTCTACTTTGCAACACTAACGGATTAGTCCCCTTTGTCGATTGATGGATCAATCGGTAGATTCGGCTCTGTTTTTCTTCCCTTTCTTTCTTGTTTTGAATTGTACGTTGAACTCATTGGATTTCTTTGTATTCTGTATCTCGTTATCGTTATATTTCCCTCTAGCCCTCTCGCTTAGGATGAGCTTTCTTTTTTATGGCAGCTTAAGCGAAGGCTATATACCTGCTTTATGCAGGTTGATGCCAACGCGAACAAGCAAAATAATAATAAATAATAATAATAATAATTCTCCAGACACAATTCACAACGGGACAGGTAGGTGGAACGACATTTATTAGGGTAGACGAAGAGATGGAGACAAAGACGAACTACTACGACTACATTATGATTATTGACGAGAGCGAGATTATTGAAGAGAGAGAGCTCGACTGAGAAACTCCGCAATATAAAGGGCCTGGTTAGCTATGGCAAACATGCGCGCGCAAGTAGCTACCCAGGCCAACGGAATGAAAGGTGAGTATGACGTAGTACGGGTGCATGCAGGCCGGCCAGCTTAGGAAAGGTTGTAGGTAAGATTGTACAGGAGGAGGTACCTAACATTTAGCTTCAATTTATGAAAATTTAGGATGAGTCTTGGTTTGAAATTTTGACAAAGTCTGTCTACCGGCACCCACGATCACCGGCGCGAACGGGTCACAAACCACTTTTGGTCATAATTGTACGGGATCGGCGCCGGGGCAAATCGCAAGAGTTGGAGAGTGTCCAACTTTGCTGGCGGTCCCTAGCAATATTTTACCGTATGATTTTGTTATGACTGCACTGGTTCACATTATCGCAATGCGCCGGGATAAGTTGCCAGAGGCCCACTCACGGTGACTCCCGGCGCGTACCGGCGATATGTGAACCAACACTTTGAGCTTTGTCATCTAACCAGGGCCTACTGGAGAGCCGGGTCAACCGGGTAACGCGCCCGGCTGGGGACCTGCACG
Source organism: Sycon ciliatum (assembly GCF_964019385.1). Lineage (NCBI taxonomy): Eukaryota > Metazoa > Porifera > Calcarea > Leucosolenida > Sycettidae > Sycon > Sycon ciliatum. The sequence continues at coordinate 46,129,409 of NC_088644.1, forward strand.
ACCTGGCTGAACAGATAACTGGTGATTTGGACGATGGAGCCCGCAGCGAAGAGAAAAAAACTCACGCTTTGAGAAGTTTCCAAAACTCTTGGAAGAAAGGTCGACCCTTGCTGGACTACGACCGTGCCAGTCTATCCATGTGATGCGCTTTGTGCAAGACGCATTTCCAAAGGAAGACGAGGTGCGGTGGATTTGGTTGCGATGCGTGGTTGAAAGGTAAGAACTCACTGCATCAACTACGACAAGGCTATGGCTGCATGGCATTCTGAGGTAACTAGGCGCACTACGACTGCAACATCAACCTCGTCTGAACGGAGGGACCTGGCCCGCACACCCAGAGCAGCAGCGGCAGCAGCAGCGGCAGCAGCAACACCAGCAGCAGCAACAGCGCCACCAGCAACAGCAGCGCCAGCAGCAGCTGCCAGTAGCGCCAGCAGCAGCAACACCAGCAGCAGCAGTTGCAACTCCACCAGTTCTCCAGTCTGCTGAAGCCTTTCAGCAGATGGTGCAGCAGATGCCAGTCCGAGGCAGTCGGCTTGGCCATGCAGGTGATGCAGTGGCAGCCAGCAGCCACTCCACAAGGTGCTGCAGGCACCCCCCAGTGCTCTATTATGTTACTGCTTTGCATTCTTCACATAATGTCGTTTACCTTCTACGTTTGCGGACTTTGATAGTTCGCCTTGTTCTCTAAAATTTCCGATTTCCGGTAATAAATTCGCCTTTCTGTTTTCCTGCGTTCTGAGCAGGCTTTTTGGTTGTTTTTCTGCAGGATGATCTGATCCGGCTTGACCCGGCTGGCCTGCATGCGCCAGGTACACTCTGACTGGGCTGAGTTGAATGTCAAGAGCAGGCCCTGCTAACGATTCTTCACCAAGGAGTAAATGCGATGCTTTTGCTCGAAAGCCCAGGTCTTCAAACAACGTTGATCCCCAATTTGTAATGATCTGAAAATATGTTAGTGTGTTGCAAATTATTTATGATAACGGCCACCGTGGGTCGAGTTTTGTATTGCTGGTGGTGAGAGTGTCAAAATTGAGATGCGACTTGCTACAATGGCTTTTTCTTGTCCTGAGCTTTCTACAAAACAATGGATCAAAAATATCCATCACATACGGAACTTTGAGCCGGTGATCTCATCACATTGCAAATGCCGACAATTCAGTGTAACAGATGTGGAAAGTGTGAATGGCTGCACGGCATATTCCAAGATGGGTGACTTACAGAGATATTGTTGTATTCGGTATGCCACCAGGCACCATTGTAAATACGCGATAGTGGCAATATACAGTGTAACCAGCACACGAACATGTCGCTGGACAACTCATCACTGTAGTACCAGTGAGTGCATAGTAGCAGATGACCAAGGACAGTACAGTGTGGATTGACATCTGTTAGAAACAGGACACGAAGATGCTGGCCGTAGCCATCATCACATTCGCTCTCATATTATTGGGTTTTTGGCACTTCTTCTTGCAGATAAATACAAACAAACGAACAACAAACATGTTTAGCACCGCTGGATTATTCACATAATCTTCACGCATATCTGGAAACCAATGAGGCCAATAATGCTGACTGCGAGGGTATTATTCCTAAGTTAATTCAGCGTAATGCATCACACAAGGAGCGAGGTCACATTCCTTTCCACTAATTTACCAGCACTAAAACATCCATGCCCTTGCCCTCTCTTTGAATGAAATCGCCAGAGACCACAAAACGCTGACAACAGCACCAGGAGAAGAGAAATACGAGTCATGAACTGATCCACGGCAACAAATCAACAATGACGGCAACAGTCGCGCAAGATATCCTGCTCTCTGAAGCCATTTATGTACGGAAAATGTACGCCGACTGAACTTGATCTCGACCCACCTCAAATTCCATAATTTTCCGGGCTACGACTTTAGTGTCATTTTGACGATTTTTTCACTCTTGGGCTTCCTGATAAGCTCGTCGCAAGAAGAGCCTACACTTGTTATTATTATTATTATTATTATTATTTTTGTTTTACATCGGAAGCTCAACAGTGCAGCTGCACAAATATGAAGAGGCCGATGGGACCAAAAAAATTTATAAAAAATATAAAAAAATAAATAAATAAACAATGTATATACATCAGTGTATATGTTCATACATCAGTGTAAATGTTCAAATGTTTAGAACTTGCCATCACGAATGTCAAAACTCTGGCGCTATATCCCAGTGTCTTAGTTGCCACGCCAATAATCCAACAGACGTCGTCTTGCCATTTCGCTCTTAGCCTTGCTCGTAACAACTAATAATTTATTACTTCAAAAAGTTCACAAACTGCCACTAGTCCGTATGCCATTTTGAACGTGTTTCACCGTCACTACATGCCCAGAATGATGGGGAAATCCCTCATTCAAATCTGCGCACCGGGCTATTGCGCGACATTAGAGAGGTTAAGTTACACGTTTTTTGCCCTTTTTCAAAACGCGGTGCAAATCTCACGTTACGTGTAATTTTTAGAGGTTAAGTTGCACGTGCGACGTGACGTGAAATTTTGCCTAGCAGGATTCGGGTTTAGCTCGCACAAATATCAAATCTTCCAACAAACTCGATAAAACTCGATAACTTTCCGGAAACTTACACAAATTCGGTTGGGATAACCAAGCGAAACTTCCAAAAACTCACGTCACGAACTTACGTGCGGGACAGTCAACTCACGTAAAACACGTCAAATTTTACGTGAGTTTTTTCACTTTTTGACGTAAAAGTTCACGGACGTAAGACTTTTACGTGAAACTTAACCTCTCTATTCGCCGCGATTCGACTTTCAGGCTTCGTAACTCTGGAACCACACATCGGGGCGCTTCCACGTTTGTTTCAATGGACAGCTGGGAATAATTCTTTTCGACCTACATGTACGAATTTTAGTTCTTGGAGATATAACAGGACTGACTGAGTTACGATTGATTGAAATGTTGTACACAAAGGGGACTATTTTATTTATGGTATCATGAGTTGTAGATTATTAAATCTAAAACTAATACAAGAAACACTGATATTCTAAAGATAGCACTATTGGAGGCGTGATTACATGAGCAACATGCAGTGTGCAATGTTTGTGAGTACTCGTAGATCTGCTGTACTCAAGCATTTGGTGTCCAACCCCCAGTGTTTGCAATTGTATGATGATTCCTGCTTCAGTGTGGTATGCTATGCTAGTAGTTTTCGTCTACTCTCCGTATTAGAAGCCATGTTTTTCGTACTCGTGATCCAGATTCATACATGCAGAAGGAATTCGTTACAGCACTCACACTCTTCACTTAACACTCACGCACCAACTCACATAATATATGTACCTTTCTCACCTGCATTTCTCTAATCTACATTTGCTTTCACACTGCTCGCTGCTCATGTAATCACGCCTCCAATAGTACTAGCTGTAGAATAGCAGTGTTTCTTGTACTTCAATGTATTAGTTATAGATCTAACAAAGGAGACTGTGACATTTGGACTACTTTAGGACAAATAGCTTCCAAAACTTATTGATATAGCTATGAATAGGATGAAGGCCGCAGACATCACGCAACTACGTTACTTGTTTGACATGCATTTACTGTGTATTTTAGAACAAAAAATATTATTGAAAACCCATAATCGATTTTCTTGTTCTTATCATCAGTGGGAAAATACGGAACTAAGGATACAACCAAAGAAACTGTTAAGTACTGTAAATAGAAAGGTGTTAGAAATAACAACAAGATACAAGTGCAATAAAACCACTAGAGGAAACGCAAAAAGGTAACAAGATTACGTAACCAAAGGCGAGAAGGCACTAAACGAAGTGTCAACCTACGAATACAACTGCAGTGCAACAACGTGCTCCTTCTGCTTACACAAAACAGGCTTATGAATACGTATACAAACTGCCTCAAGGACTTTCAACTGTTGGACATAACGCTCACAACACAGTACAGAAAAATGAGAGTCATCATACACACTAAGACAGTCAGGACGAGATAACAAGTGTAGATACACAGCTGACTTCTTACGATCAACACATTCATCCGCCTCATTTCGCTCCTTCCCTCCCGACTCCTCCTCGTCCATCTCATCATCCTCTTCCTCGTTCCGCTCGTCATCCTCACGATCATCATCACTACCATCATCTGCCTCCACCTCTGTCTCCTCACCAACCGTTTCGTCATCCAATTGCTCTTCCATCCTCTGATCACCTGTCTCATCCTCCGTTTCTGTACAGACCAGTAGTAAGTGCGGGGCGGGTTCTGGTGCAGTTTTTGACCTTTGAGCCAAATAAGGCACACTGTGTCGGTCGTGCTTGGTCTGGCCCCGGGACTCCCCAGAGTTTGACCTTTGACCCCTGGCATGCCATAAATGTCATCATGTTCTTTTCCGTGGCGAACGTGCACTTGTGCACGTTCGGTGCATTCATTGTATTCGCACCAGGGAGTAGTAAAATACGTACTATTCCCTGATTCGCACATCGTAGATGTGCATTGCATGCAGTGGCATATTGCGCATGCGCGCATACGCACGCGGAGCATGTGACCTTCAGTGGTCCTATGCGTGTGGAAAAGATGCAGTGCAACACAAGGTGTACTACAGTCCATTCATAAAAAGATGGGTCCTGGCTCTCGCGAGCTCCCGTATTTGGCGATTTTTCGTGATTTCATCGTACACAGTGCAGTGCTGCGAACTTTGAAATTTGAAAAAGGGTCCAAAAAGGGTGCCTGAACTGGGGTTCGAACCGCAGAATGCACTGTTGCAGGCGGGGTCAAACGGCCTGGATTTTGATGGTTTTTCCCAATTCAGTGCTTTTGGGGCAAAACCTGGCCGAAATCCTATTCTTGCTATGGCTTGCTTTTTGGACAAAAAAACTTCAGAAACATAATTGGAAGAGGATTCCATATGGGACTGCAGAAAAAAATTCTAAAAAAACTCAACGTTTGACCCATTTATGGCTAAAAGCTAGAAGTTCATCTTTTTCTGAATGGACTGTAGTACACGTGTCATTATACTACTAGTCCGTGAGCCAAATCTCAGAATCGGCAGTTTTAGCATCGACCGTTGCACCCAGAGAGGGACAAATCGTCCTTCAGCACACCGCTTCACGATGGTATCCTGAAGCGATTTCCACTTGTTGGACAGTTCGAAACTGATCCAGGGAGGTCACAGAAGACGCCAAACATCCAACTTTGCTCACTGACAGCAGCGGCCATTTTCGCCGCGCGCCTTCTTCGCTTGATCTTTTTGCGCTTGTTCACGGATTCTCATTTTTTGAAGCCATGAGCAGATACCACGAGTGCACATAACGAGGAAACCAGTGCACAAAACTAGATTCGAATTTTTTTGCCGCTGAGAATTATGAATCGGGATGCAAACTGCATGCAGCAAAGTCACTACTGTTTGTAGTTACAATGCAATCGTTCAGAACTGACTTCCAAGAATGTCCTAAATATCTCTCGACATATTTGTTCACCACTTCCTAGGCCAATAGGCGTAGTAGACTGTAGTGAGTAACATTCTGGAGCAGATGACGACTGCCCCGAGCATGAACTTCTTTTCATCCTGTTCAAGGTCAAATATTACTCAGTTTGCGTTGAAGAATAACAATTACATTCGTGAATGGCCGAACTGAGAAAACCCTCATGATTTCTCTTGGATTTCGTATCCCAAGCTCCTCTACTTGGCTGGATAAATCGCCTCTTGACTTCATCATACTGGACTGGAACTTGTAGATAATAGCGAGCAATGAATTGGTGAGTGAAGTATATTTCAAAAGTAATAACCACTCGATTACTGAATAGTAGTGAATACGTAGAATACTCCAGTATTATAATGATATGAACACTGAAGCTAATGTGACATTACAGTAGTACAATAGGAAGTACGTCACCACTGTTGTAAATGCACGCGCTGATCCTGTCCAACCTGACGGCCAATGCAAGAGGTTGGAATTGGCTATTGATTTCCTAACACACTCATACAGCACCAAAAGCTATCTGTCATTGCTCATTTTCAACTCAACATAACACAGTTGCAAATCACCAGGTGCACATCTTGGCACATTATGTGTGCTGTCGCAGTCCACCGCAGAACATAGTAACAGATAACTACCGATATAAGATGATGTCACATACATACATGAATATGCAGTCTCCCAGGCACGCGCGCGCGCGTGCGTGCGCACACACACACATGAACCAGCTGCCGAATCCGACTATGTCAGTCTGCCATGACTGCGAAACCAGCGAAGACATACGGTGCATTGGCTGCTGCCAGACTGGTCTGCTACAGGTTTGCGACGCTCTTGAGTACACTTGTGGCATGGCAGGCCGCTCTTCGAAAAGGAAATATTACAAATACTACACTGAATCCGATCACGGGAGGCCGGCTGTGGTGGTGAAGCAATTCTGAATGCTGTGCACCACTCTCCTCGCTGCTGTGCAGTGTCGAACCAATGTCCTTCAAGATGTAAGTGATGGATGTCTCTTCGGACAACATCACACCAATGCTGTCGGGTTTCACACACACACACACACACACACACACACACACACACACACACACACACACACACACACACACACACACACGGCGCACACCTTGTCGACAATTGCGGAATCTAAAACCCACCAACGACCTGAAACACGGATCGCACTGGCTGTGGCAACACCGTGCCCCAACACCAGTAGTAGCCTGGGGTGGTGTCACCAACAAAGGAAAACGCCTAGCACGCACATGCACGCGCGCGCACACACACATGCACGCTCGCACACACATGCATGCTCGCACACACACATGCACGCGCTCGCACACACACATGCACGCGCATGCACACGCACGCGCACACACACACACATGCACACACCCACACACACAAACACGCGCACACATGCACACTCGCACACATGCACGCACGCGCGCGCACACACACAAACACACGCACACCCAGAAATGTGCACACAAACACGTGCGCACACACACATACACAGCTAATGGTATACAGTAGTATGTTGCCCGCAAAGCAGCCAGGTGCTCTGGCTTGGACCTCCAGCAGCGCTGGTTTCGCCCTCGCTACTTGTCGTCTAGCCCTCTCCAGTGCTGCCTGCAACAAAACATTCCCTTCCGGAAACTCTGGGTGGACCAGTTCTCCGTGTTGTGTTTACACCGTGCTCTGCTTTCATAATTACCGGTATGGCATTCGTTGTTCGTATCAACCACTAAGCTCCTGGTAGGTGGCCCCTTACTGGCCTTAGGATGTGGCTCTGGGTTCACTACTACATGCACATCACTGTCAGCAAGTATAGACAAAGCAAAATCAGAGGCACTGGTCTTCTCCAGGTTTGCAATTGCTATCACATGGGTGCAATTAGTGTAGTACTTTCCATGATACCAGCCACACCATTTACTCCTCCCTGAGCTCTTGTGCTGGCAGAGAAAAGCCCAGATATGGTCGTCCTTCTCTCGAGCAGCGCTGACGATGCGACACCAACTTGTAGTCTCGATATTACTCACTGCAGGCTTCTCGTTTTTACTAAATTGGGCGCTGTGACACAGACACAAAATTCCAGCAATATTACTCCGCTGGGCTGTCATTTGCCACTTCGTTGCCGTCAGCTGCCTCATCCAGCACCTCGCTGCCACTAGAAACGTCTTCCTCTTCTTCCATTGTTGTCAAACCAACATCAATGTACACGAAAGGAATAAACTTCAATAAAGTGATCACAATATCCCAAGTCGATATTGTCGTCAACGTCGTCATCTTCTAAAAAATAAATTATTTTTCCTCACTCCACGCGAACTCGTGTTTTGCGCTTGCTCATACGACGCACACCTCACCACTCGCGTAAAAATATTTGTTCTTACGGTAAAATTTGGTCGAGAAAAGAAGCCCTCGCGAAGGTCTCGGGATCGGTTCTGGAACGTCCAACAAGCGAAAACGTATCCTTTGTGATGTCCTTGACCAACACTGTAAGCGGCGATTTGTCCATCCTAGAGTGCAACGGCACTTGTGATTTTGAGTTTTGGCTCACGGACTATACTCCCTGATTCGCACTTCGTAGATGTGCAGCAAACAAGTTCACGTTCCGTGCATTCGTTTTATTCGCACATCGTCGATGTGTACTGATTGACAAGTTGCCCATACAGAGCATGCCTAATCGGCTTTTCGATCGGTTAAAGGGGAACTCCACGAAAAAATGAAACTTTGATAGCCTGTAGAGTTTCGGGCGCTGAGTCGAATGGTCTTGGTCCGAAGTCTCTACGACGAAGCGTTCTTGAGATATTTCACTTTGAAATTGCAAAAACGGGGGCCGCGCCCTGACGTCATGCGGCCATTTGGTTACATCATCACGGGCTGCCTACGTCATTGTGGCAAAGTCGTTTCTCTTCGCCAGTCTACAAGCACTAATTTTAGTTGGTATTTCAAGGGAAGATGGGCGATTCCGAACAATCCTCTGTCCCCAGCAATGAAGGCAGCGATGCTGAGGCCAGTGAGGACGACCAACAGCCCACCGCCGCGTATGGTTGGGGCAGGGAGCCCAGATACTCTGCTGAGGAGCTGCCATCGCGTGTAACAAATGTGGAGGAAGAAGATGCGTCAGCAGCTGCGTCCGACAGAAGACGAGTAGCTTGGCCACCAGAATCTCGATTCGTTTGGGACTCCGACTGGTGCGAGCGTGGACAAAAGTGTATAGCCATGCCCAGCCCGCGGGAATGATTTTGTTGGTAGGATGCTGCCGTCGCTGTCGACAAGACGGCCCAAGGTTTCTTGCGTAGCGGACCTCGCAGATTACGAGATCGTATCCTTGCATTAGGCTGTGCTCATCACTGCTCTTCGAGGTTATCTCGACATGCAGAAGCCGCCAATGCCAGTGACAGAAGAGTCTGACATTAGGTAAGCCTCAATTAGTTTGCCTTGACTTGTCTTGTGAGGATCGCGTATCAGCATGATACACTTATCAGGGGCGGATCCAGGGGGGTGCGAAGGGTGCAAATGAACCCGTCAGGATTTTTCAAAAAAAAAAAAAAAAAAAAAAAAAAAAAAAAAAAAGGTCAGGCCAGGCCAGGCCCAGGCTCGCTGATTGCTGCTCGCTTGTGGCAGTCCCGGCTGTCATGAAGAAGACAACAGATTGGAAGGCCTCCCTGAAACGCTTCATCGACCAGTACAGCGAAGACATGCCAGCACCTTCATCTATTACGTCCGAGCTCGACAACTGGTGGGTGAAGTGGAGCCGCGTGGGTGAAGACTCTCTGCCCTCCACTGTTCAAGCCGCACTCCAACAGTGTTGCAAGCACACTTTCCCCAACATCTTCGCCACACTAGCCATTCTAGCTGTGATGCCGATCACGTCTTGCGAGTGTGAGCGAAGCGTGTCGGCCCTGCGTCTCCTTAGGACCTACCTCAGGAGTACAATGGGACAGAGTAGACTACACTGTAGCTCTACTCCACATCCGCTACGACTTGGCTGTTGATGTCACTGACATCGTCGACATGTTCGCCCTCAAGCACCCACGGAAGATGAGGATGACCAACATTCTCCAGGATGCGGAGTGAGGAACTGAACAGCCGCCCTGAATTCTGACTAGAGTTGACATTGTGTATATAGCATGTACATAGCATAATCTGTGTCTGACTGAGAATCATACCGGTAGCAGTCGTAAATTACTTGTAAATTTTGACATTCAATGTGTAACTAATCATACTACTCATCTTGGTGCTATGTGTAATTATGATATTATACAGTAACATACTATGTCTTTGGTTTACTACTGCAAAAGAAAATTATGTAAGTTTCATCCTCGCACCCCTCAGCTTTGGGGTCTGGATCCGCCCCTGCTTATTCTTATTTTTTGGGGGAAATTTATTGTTGTCAGGCGCACTACAGTAGGCGTCGCACAAGAAAGACATTGTACTGGTAGTTATCACAAGTTTCATGCATGACACAAACAAATTTCTCTTTGCTCCGAGTATGTCTTGACTTATCTTGTGAGGATCGATGCGCGTAATGTTTTGTGTGTAACTAATTATTGTTGTCAGGCATAGCACGAACAAAGTTGTTCTGTACTATAGACCGTGCTATCACAAGTTTTCATGCATGACTCACATTTGTCTTTGTCATTTTCCCTTGGATTGGTACAAGATCTACAAAGTATGGTAGGTAGTGTTCTGTTGGTGAAGAGAGCACTGCACACAGTGTATGAGCACCATGGGTGCATTTGATCACACCCGAACCCATACTTTATCGTTTCAAGCGATAGACTTTGTCAATAAACTCGTTTTCTAGTATACCATGGCATGCAACGTACAAGCGTGGGGTCAAGAAAGCGTACACCAAAATAATGCACAAATTCTGGCAGGAGAGTAAGAAATCTGTACTTTCTGACCAAGACATCTCTGTACTAGTAGGTAATCGAACGCGTCCTAATCAGTATTCATCCCCCAGATCATTGGAATTCAATTTGAAATCAGCAATTATGGTAAATTCTACAAGACCCTCCATCTTTGTACCAGTGGACACTAAATTAGTATGGCGCGCGCACTGAAAGTGCAGGTAGGTACCGGTAGGTGCAATACAGCGCATATGTAGAGTAAATGAGTATTTGACTATAATAATTATTACGGTACAGCAATGTGGTATGTGTACAAGCACTCATCATACACATTCCATATGACATTCTGTGTTTGTGTAGATCTCTACGCTATGCGGCACACAGGCAGTACACACTATGTACACGGCAAATTGGGCAAGCACGTTCGTTGTCGTCTTCCAGCCTGCGTTGTGAATACCATCAGGCAAAGATATCCAAATCCTGCACCACCTCAGCCTTCTCAGGAGGCTTCCACCTGGAATTTGGCAGGGAAACACGCTTCTCCAAGGCAGGAACATGAAGGTTGCCATTTGCAACCGCTACCACCTCACACATGAGCTTGTCAACATACTCATAGCTCTTTCTGTCGTATAATTTTCTATTTGGCCACAGTCTTCTTTATGCTTTGAGAACTGGACTTTATACCTTCCTATCGCGGTCTTTTTGGTTGTGCTGTGGCGACGGTTGACATTGACGTCGTCAAGAGCTGCGAGATGTGCGTGTCCAATCATCCCCAGAATTGAGAAACGAATGCGTTTGAGAATGTAGTTTGGCATGACATTGTGATATACCTGCATGGCAAAAAGAATGTGGAGAAAACACACTTGCTTAGACAATATACTGCTGTATGAGAAAATGGAAACTTCACCGTACAGGACGACTCTTGTTCTCAATTGCATTGTTCGTTTCATTCCCTGTGTTGCCCATAAGAGACGGGAGCAAAAATGTTGCAGCAGATGTTTGTTGTCTTCTGGCGTGGAGTGGCGGCGTCATTAGATGTACACATAGTCATTTCACTAAGTATACCACTACTACAGCATATGTACTATCCTTAGGCTAGCGTGCGTGCGAGTGAGTTTGAGTATGTGGGTGCGTATGTGTGTGTGTTGTTGTGTTTGTGTGTGTGCACGCACACGCACGCGCGCGCATGTGGGTGATGGTGTGAGTGCATGTGTATAATATGTGTAGTTCCCACTGTATTCCTTGCACAATAGGTCTTCACTTACTTTTCTTTCGCATACAACCAGAACCCATTCCTTGTTCGAAATTAGATTTTTTTGGCCTGGTGATCCCGCAAGCGTGGAACTCGGAGTGTAATATATTTTTGTTTCACTTTACTTGCACTATTCCAAGGCTGTCCAGACTTCTAACAACTGCTCTGAGTGATATGGTATTCATGCAACCATGCCTAGAAGTAGGGTAGCTGTTATAAATAGAGACATATCCACGCAATCAACTTACACTGGTTCAGTTTGGCAGGATTGGTGAGACAGTTCGTCGTGCATGCTGCCTGCACATCGCAAGCAAACAGTTCTGTAACCTTCGTACTTGCTGGGGGTCTGTCTGTTTGCGTCCCAGTTGATGACAGATGTGCACAGTTTGAGTACTGGTATGCGCAAAGTTACTGGGGTAATATCGTTCATCAGCTAGCTGCAGTCGGAGTTGATGGGGTGATGTACTCTTCTGATCCTGATGGGACGTATCTCGCCCTGCTTTCTCAGTTGCAGCTTGTTGAGTTCGCTTTGCTGGAGGCTCACGGTTCGGAGGGCACTGGTACACTGATGAGGGCTTTCCTGGACGGCGTACTCGTCAAAACTCAGCTCTCAAGTCCCTCTGGATCATAAATGCAGCGAGCAAACATAGCTCGTGCTGCGAAAATAGGCTTGAAATTTTCACGACGCATTGCAACATCTCGGCGCTTTGCCAGGTCTCCATCCTTTGGGAATTTGAGAAAACTAACCCCAGGAGGATGATGTGATACTGGCACAATCAACAACACAACAATTTGGCATTGCAGCGGCTCAGGCGACTTGGCAAACTACTTTCTGAAGTGACTTTCGTCCTGAAGAAAGTGAGATTCAAAATCCAAGTATTTTCGCACATTGCCACAATGACGTCACACATACATTGGTATGGGGCGTGGCTAAAATTGAAATATCTCAAGAACGCTTTCTCGTAGAGACTTCGGACCAAGACCATTCGACTCAGCGCCCGAAACTCTACAGGCTATCAAATTTTCATTTTTTCGTGGAGTTCCCCTTTAAGAAAATTCGGCCATATTATGAGCCCCAAGATCAGAATTCGGCTCAACGTAGTACTTGAAGTCACCGTTCCAATTACGTCATGTGCATTTACACACACTCTGTTGAAGCACTAAAACATCGATTTTCGGCGAATTCAACAAGCGAAATTTGAAAAATCGGCGAAAAGATGGGTGATTTCTTCAAAACCACTTTCTTTGGTGAATTTTTCGGCCGGCCGATTTGGGAAATGCTCAGGACCATCACGCCCAACAACAACCAAGTTCCAGTATGAAGCTACCAAGTCCGATTTGAACAAGGTGGCGGGGCTCGAGTCTGTCAAGTGCCGGTGGCAATTCATGTTATTATTATTTTATTTATTTTACTAGGGTGTTTCCCACAGACCATGTGTTTCGTTACGCTGCAAAAGCAGCGTATTACTTTATCCCTTCCACTAATTGTTATCGGCCAATCAGCATACTCTCACCACCTCACATCCAATCAGCATATCCCACGTCACACTAATGTTACACAAACTTGTCTCATATATGCGAAAGAATGGTACTGGATCATAGCAACATCCTCCTGGATAATGAACAAAATAACGATTAAAACACAACAACCAAAAACAACCAACAACAGCCAACAACAACCGACAACAACCGACAACAACCGACAACAACCGACAACAACCGACAACAACATCCAACAACCAACAACAACTGACAACAACCAACTACAACCAACAACAACTGACAACAACCAACTACAACCAACAACAACAACAAACAACAACAACCAACAACCGACAACAACAAACAACAACAACCAACAACAACCAACAACAACCAACAACAACCAACAACAACAACAACCAACAACAACCGACAACAACCAACAACAACCGACAACAACATCCAACAACCAAAAACAACTGACAACAACCAACTACAACCAACAACAGCACACAACAACAACCAACAACCGACAACAACAAACAACAACAACCAACAACAGCCAACAACAACCAACAACAACCAACAACAACGGACAACAACCGACAACAACCAACAACAACCAACACCAACCAACACCAACCAACAACAACACCCAACAACCGACAACAACACCCAACAACCGACAACAACAGACAACAACAACCAACAACAACCAACAACACCTGACAACAACCGACAACAACCAACAACGCCCAACAACAACCAACAACAACCAACAATAACCAACAACAACCGACAACAACCGACAACAACCGACAACAACATCCAACAGCCAACAACAACCGACAACAATCAACAATAACAACCAACAACCGACAGCAACAACCAATAACAACCAACAACCGACAGCAACAACTAATAACAACATCAACAACGACGACGATAACGACGACAACAACCGACAACAACATCAACAACAACCAACAACAACCAACAACAACCAACAACAACCGGCAACAACCGACAGCAGCAACCAATAACAACATCAACAACGACGACGATAACGACGACAACAACCGACAACAACATCAACAATGACGACGACGATAACGACGACAACCACAACAGTGTCCGGTAATGTGTGGTAGAGAATGGCAGTCAGCCAGTCTGTGTACAGTTGAACATGTATAATAATAAGAAACACATTTCGCGTAGTTGAGCACTAAATAAAGAAATTCAGTGTTTTTTCCCACTTCTGTCTTGTGAGCATCATCAGCAAGGTGTAGTAGCTGCTGATACTGATTTGTCCTCGAGTGTCGAGCTGCACAGTTTCTTCCAGTCTGTCTTGTCCTCTGCATGTTGCCGGCACCTGGAAAGGTCTTCCATGGTCTTCATGGGCACACCCAGCTTATTCAACTGAGCGACCAGACTTGTGGCTGTGTCAACCTTGGCCGCCCACGAGGTGCTTTGTTGTCCTTGTCCAAATAGCCGCTCATGGCTACTTAGGGTGGCGTGTCCGTGTCCATCTGTAACACATGACTGGTCATTCATAGTCGCCTACATGCAACTGTGTCATGTATTACTACAAGAACTCAACCAAGTCCTCAGCAGTCATGGAGTAGCGGCAGGTTGGGAAAGTTGGGCTGGGGGCAGAACTGATCCACTCCTTCATACAGTGGAAGTGAAATTCATGACCGCACTCCAACTTGGATAGAGGACGGTCCAGGGTATCCTGACAAATCACACAAATGGGCTCATGACTTATTGCTGACGAGTCTACCTTAGTAGGCACTATATTGATGTACTGCAGCTCCATGGGGTGTATTGCCTGGTCTTGATGGTGGCTACCGTAATACACCCCGTTGAGGTACCACTGATAGATACCCTCCTCCTCCTGAGAGATGAAAGCAGGTCCATCTTCCCTATGCCGAAGGTTGTATCGGTACCACTCCCGTACACGATTGTTATCTTCCCTGCGTATCACCGCTGGCGCATTCTCCCTGTGGAGCCTGCCGTGGTGATACCACCGTAGAATACGGCATGTGGCGTCACAATAACTGACTGCAGGACCGCCGGCTCTATGACGGACACCGTTGACGTAGTACTCGATGCTACCCCGTCCTATCCAAGCAGGTTCATTAACGTGATGAAGGCGACCTCCATAGCACCAGGCGGACACTCCCCTACTATCAACAAGAGCTGGTCCGTCCTCCCGATGGAGTCTACCATCGACGTGCCAAATTTCTTGCTGCACGTTTTGATCTGCCAACTCCACAACAGTTCTTATTGGCGTCCGTCTTTCTATTAGTAAAGGACCCGTGGTGAGAGACCACGACCGGTCGTCCAAGTCTACGCCGAATGTATCAGCCATATCTATTTACTGAGAATAATATAACAACTCCTCCACAAACGCTTCTACAACTGACGTCTTCTTCATCCTGGTTTTTTCCTCTTGGTGGTTTTGGATAAGAGTTGAAAAGTCCAAAAGGTCAACTGATGACCTTTGCGTTACTTGGTATGATTGGGTTTTAGCGGATGATGTCGGTATGCAGCTGGGGAGCGAATTCGACAGGAAGAAGGTAAAGGTCTTGCTTTGCGGTTCACACCTTCACTTCAGTATCATTTCAGTCCAAATAGCTTTCACTTGTCACTGTAGCGTTCGAATGTCAGGGGTAATACCCCTATTCCAGCACCTGAGGCGGTGCGTCAAGCGCCGCCTCTTTCTCATCATATATTGTGACAAATGGTAAGTGTGCAGTGCTCCTAGCTCTCTCCCCCAAAAAAAGAGCTCTATGACACTGTGCTTTCTGCGGTTTCTTTCGTTTTTACAGTGGAGAAAGGCTGGTGGGAGGCCAAGCCGTGGCCGCACACCTGGCGGGTGCGGCCCATCGAACCCGTTACTGGGAGGGCCGGCAGGTCGGGCTGCTGTTGCAGTCCGACTATCGGGACGCCGTGGAGCGTTTTAGGACCCTGTAGGTAAGCACTGCTCTGTCTACATGTATACTTATCCCCCTCGTTATAGCGATACTTACTTGTTTCGTATCCTCTTGTCTTACCCTGCTTCCGTATTCGTGACACTAATAGTGTTTGTGTGCGCTCATGCTTGGTTTTACAGATGATGATGATGTATGAAGGTCTGGAGCTAGCTGCCGTCTTCGGGATGTGCCATTTGTTTCAAAATTATTTGTAAGTACTTGTAACAGGCGTAGTGTAGTAACTGTGTGTGTAGTGTAGTAACAGTGCAGTCGTAATGTGTTTTGTGATGGTCCTGAGCGGTCGTAATGTGTTGGAATACTGAAGTATACTGCATGAAGGGGTATGTGTGGGTGCTTCGACATATTCTCGTGCTTCCTAAACCCTAGATACGTGTATAGCACTATAACCTAGATGTGTGTGTGTGTGTGTCCGCGCATGCGTGCGTGTGCGTGCATTGTGTTCTCTTCTACAGACTCATCCAAGTCCATTTAAATAAAAGTGCATTATAGTAAACAGTATTGTGTTTTGTTACAGTGAATATGTGGGGAATGGTGGATATGCCTTAGTGTGACTGGATACCTGCGGGTTGTGACTCTTTGCTGGTCACTCTGGATTCTCCAGTATAGATTCGGTGCAGTGCAGAGGGGATTTGCGGTGCGTAGCAACACTGCTTCACTGTGACACCCCTTCAATAATTGTTTTGATGCATGATACTCCGGGCGTAGCCGGTTGATTCTAACTGTATCCCGATCAAAATAGAAATATGCATCTAATGCACCTGCATGGACAGTAGGCATTTCCCAAATCGGCCGGCCGAAAAATTCGCCGAAGAAAGTGTTTTGAAGAAATCACCCATCTTTTCGCCGATTTTTCAAATTTCGCTTGTTGAATTTTCCGAAAATCGATGTTTCAGTGCTTCAACAGAGTGTGTGTAAATGCACATGACGTAATTGGAACGGTGACTTCAAGTACTACGTTGAGCCGAATTCTGATCTTGGGGCTCATAATATGGCCGAATTTTCTTAACCGATCGAAAAGCCGATTAGGCATGCTCTGTATGGGCAACTTGTCAATCAGTACACAGCGACGATGTGCGAATAAAACGAATGCACGGAACGTGAACTTGTTGGCTGCACATCTACGAAGTGCGAATCAGGGAGTATAGTCCGTGAGCCAAAACTCAAAATCACAAGTGCCGTTGCACTCTAGGATGGACAAATCGCCGCTTACAGTGTTGGTCAAGGATATCACAAAGGATACGTTTTTGCTTGTTGGACGTTCCAGAACCGATCCCGAGACCTTCGCGAGGGCTTCTTTTCTCGACCAAATTTTACCGTGAGAACAAATATTTTTACGCGAGTGGTGAGGTGTGCGTCGTATGAGCAAGCGCAAAACACGAGTTCGCGTGGAGTGAGGAAAAATAATTTATTTTTTAGAAGATGACGACGTTGACGACAATATCGACTTGGGATATTGTGATCACTTTATTGAAGTTTATTCCTTTCGTGTACATTGATGTTGGTTTGACAACAATGGAAGAAGAGGAAGACGTTTCTAGTGGCAGCGAGGTGCTGGATGAGGCAGCTGACGGCAACGAAGTGGCAAATGACAGCCCAGCGGAGTAATATTGCTGGAATTTTGTGTCTGTGTCACAGCGCCCAATTTAGTAAAAACGAGAAGCCTGCAGTGAGTAATATCGAGACTACAAGTTGGTGTCGCATCGTCAGCGCTGCTCGAGAGAAGGACGACCATATCTGGGCTTTTCTCTGCCAGCACAAGAGCTCAGGGAGGAGTAAATGGTGTGGCTGGTATCATGGAAAGTGCTACACTAATTGCACCCATGTGATAGCAATTGCAAACCTGGAGAAGACCAGTGCCTCTGATTTTGCTTTGTCTATACTTGCTGACAGTGATGTGCATGTAGTAGTGAACCCAGAGCCACATCCTAAGGCCAGTAAGGGGCCACCTACCAGGAGCTTAGTGGTTGATACGCACAACGAATGCCATACCGGTAATTATGAAAGCAGAGCACGGTGTAAACACAACACGGAGAACTGGTCCACCCAGAGTTTCCGGAAGGGAATGTTTTGTTGCAGGCAGCACTGGAGAGGGCAAGACGACAAGTAGTGAGGGCGAAACCAGCGCTGCTGGAGGTCCAAGCCAGAGCACCTGGCTGCTTTGCGGGCAACATACTACTGTATACCATTAGCTGTGTATGTGTGTGTGCGCACGTGTTTGTGTGCACATTTCTGGGTGTGCGTGTGTTTGTGTGTGTGCGCGCGCGTGCGTGCATGTGTGCGAGTGTGCATGTGTGCGCGTGTTTGTGTGTGTGGGTGCGTGCATGTGTGTGTGTGCGCATGCGTGTGCATGCGCGTGCATGTGTGTTTGCGAGCGCGTGCATGTGTGTGTGCGAGCATGCATGTGTGTGCGAGCGTGCATGTGTGTGTGCGCGCGCGTACATGTGCGTGCTAGGCGTTTTCCTTTGTTGGTGACACCACCCCAGGCTACTACTGGTGTTGGGGCACGGTGTTGCCACAGCCAGTGCGATCCGTGTTTCAGGTCGTTGGTGGGTTTTAGATTCCGCAATTGTCGACAAGGTGTGCGCCGTGTGTGTGTGTGTGTGTGTGTGTGTGTGTGTGTGTGTGTGTGTGTGTGTGTGTGTGTGTGTGTGTGTGAAACCCGACAGCATTGGTGTGATGTTGTCCGAAGAGACATCCATCACTTTCATCTTGAAGGACATTGGTTCGACACTGCACAGCAGCGAGGAGAGTGGTGCACAGCATTCAGAATTGCTTCACCACCACAGCCGGCCTCCCGTGATCGGATTCAGTGTAGTATTTGTAATATTTCCTTTTCGAAGAGCGGCCTGCCATGCCACAAGTGTACTCAAGAGCGTCGCAAACCTGTAGCAGACCAGTCTGGCAGCAGCCAATGCACCGTATGTCTTCGCTGGTTTCGCAGTCATGGCAGACTGACATAGTCGGATTCAGCAGCTGGTTCATGTGTGTGTGTGCGCACGCACGCGCGCGCGTGCCTGGGAGACTGCATATTCA
This sequence comes from Sycon ciliatum, assembly GCF_964019385.1. Taxonomy (NCBI): domain Eukaryota; kingdom Metazoa; phylum Porifera; class Calcarea; order Leucosolenida; family Sycettidae; genus Sycon; species Sycon ciliatum. The sequence continues at coordinate 46,148,498 of NC_088644.1, forward strand.
TGTATGTATGTGACATCATATTATATCGGTAGTTATCTGTTACTATGTTCTGCGGTGGACTGCGACAGCACACATAATGTGCCAAGATGTGCACCTGGTGATTTGCAACTGTGTTATGTTGAGTTGACAATGAGCAATGACAGATAGCTTTTGGTGCTGTATGAGTGTGTTAGGAAATCAATAGCCAATTCCAACCTCTTGCATTGGCCGTCAGGTTGGATAGGATCAGCGCGTGCATTTACAACAGTGGTGACGTACTTCCTATTGTACTACTGGAATGTCACATTAGCTTCAGTGTTCATATCATTATAATACTGGAGTATTCTACGTATTCACTACTATTCAGTAATCGAGTGGTTATTACTTTTGAAATATACTTCACTCACCAATTCATTGCTCGCTATTATCTACAAGTTCCAGTCCAGTATGATGAAGTCAAGAGGCGATTTATCTAGCCAAGTAGAGGAACTTGGGATACGAAATCCAAGAGAAATCATGAGGGTTTTCTCAGTTCGGCCATTCACGAATGTAATTGTTATTCTTCAACGCAAACTGAGTAATATTTGACCTTGAACAGGATGAAAAGAAGTTCATGCTCGGGGCAGTCGTCATCTGCTCCAGAATGTTACTCACTACAGTCTACTACGCCTATTGGCCTAGGAAGTGGTGAACAAATATGTCGAGAGATATTTAGGACATTCTTGGAAGTCAGTTCTGAACGATTGCATTGTAACTACAAACAGTAGTGACTTTGCTGCATGCAGTTTGCATCCCGATTCATAATTCTCAGCGGCAAAAAAATTCGAATCTAGTTTTGTGCACTGGTTTCCTCGTTATGTGCACTCGTGGTATCTGCTCATGGCTTCAAAAAATGAGAATCCGTGAACAAGCGCAAAAAGATCAAGCGAAGAAGGCGAAAATGGCCGCTGCTGTCAGGGAGCAAAGTTGGATGTTTGGCGTCTTCTGTGACCTCCCTGGATCAGTTTCGAACTGTCCAACAAGTGGAAATCGCTTCAGGATACCATCGTGAAGCGGTGTGCTGAAGGACGATTTGTCCCTCTCTGGGTGCAACGGTCGATGCTAAAACGGCCGATTCTGAGATTTGGCTCACGGACTAGTAGTATAATGACACGTGTACTAGTACACCTTGTGTTGCACTGCATCTTTTCCACACGCATAGGACCACTGAAGGTCACATGCTCCGCGTGCGTATGCGCGCATGCGCAATATGCCACTGCATGCAATGCACATCTACGATGTGCGAATCAGGGAATAGTACGTATTTTACTACTCCCTGGTGCGAATACAATGAATGCACCGAACGTGCACAAGTGCACGTTCGCCACGGAAAAGAACATGATGACATTTATGGCATGCCAGGGGTCAAAGGTCAAACTCTGGGGAGTCCCGGGGCCAGACCCAGCACGACCGACACAGTGTGCCTTATTTGGCTCAAAGGTCAAAGGTCAAAAAGTGCACCAGAACCCGCCCCGCACTTACTACTCAGACCACTTGTCTCCCATTTGCTAGCTGCTCGTCCCGTGAGCGGAGTTGTTCCTCCAGATCCGCTTCACTCACTGACTCATGATCCTGCTCGACCTTCCTTTTTTTGTTTTTTGTTTTTGTTTTGTTTTTGTTTTTCATGGGAAAGCCTCTTTTACGGGCAAAGCAAAGCACAATCATCGCCATGTATCAGTACAGTGAGTAGTTAAACCCAACACGGATTAAAAATGTGAAATGGAATAAAAACAATAATTGTAAAAATATAAATAAATAAAAATTCAATATCGAACACGAATACAAAATAAATAAAAATAAATATGTCAGAAAGGGTTTGCTCCCCACACCGGAGCTCGCGCTATTCCGCCGACTTTACTTGACACTTGACTGACTCACGACTGCCATCCAGAGCACACGAGAAGTCCATCGAACCTTCGACTCCGCAAACCTGCAAGAAGGCACCACTCCCTGCTCAATACACAGTGTTTCGGGGAATTCACCCCTCATCAGTTGAGCTTGAGTAGGCTGAAGAAGATTGTGCCTGAAGAGCACCACTTATATAGTGCTCTCCAGGCACAAACATCACCAGGGATACAAACTTACAGAGACGCTCCGTTTCCAGCGCCACAAACACCTCGTGAACACCAGATAGCAGCGTGAGTCAGTGTCGCTCCTGGACGGTGAGACAGACGTCGAGGACCCTTGGTCATTCGCAACGCTGTCACCTCCAAACCAACTAGTCGCAAGCCCGCGCTGGGCACAACAGTACAAAATAGTGGTTGCGACTTCGGTGATGATTTGTCAGAAAGGGTTTGCTCCCCACACCGGAGCTCGCGCTATTCCGCCGACTTTACTTGACACTTGACTGAGCAAACCCTTTCTGACAAATCATCACCGAAGTCGCAACCACTACTTTGTACTGTTGTGCCCAGCGCGGGCTTGCGACTAGTTGGTTTGGAGGTGACAGCGTTGCGAATGACCAAGGGTCCTCGACGTCTGTCTCACCGTCCAGGAGCGACACTGACTCACGCTGCTATCTGGTGTTCACGAGGTGTTTGTGGCGCTGGAAACGGAGCGTCTCTGTAAGTTTGTATCCCTGGTGATGTTTGTGCCTGGAGAGCACTATATAAGTGGTGCTCTTCAGGCACAATCTTCTTCAGCCTACTCAAGCTCAACTGATGAGGGGTGATTTCCCCGAAACACTGTGTATTGAGCAGGGAGTGGTGCCTTCTTGCAGGTTTGCGGAGTCGAAGGTTCGATGGACTTCTCGTGTGCTCTGGATGGCAGTCGTGAGTCAGTCAAGTGTCAAGTAAAGTCGGCGGAATAGCGCGAGCTCCGGTGTGGGGAGCAAACCCTTTCTGACAAATCATCACCGAAGTCGCAACCACTACTTTGTAAAAATAAATATGCTCGAATGTTTCAGTACTCTGTCTGTTTTGTGCCTAGTTATTGCACTTTCTGACTGTATATAGTATCATGTTACAGTGATGGAGAGTTACTCTTAACTCGTATCCATATTATGTTTTTTTCTCTTCCACATTTATTTATGGCTCAACATCCGAGTTTCAGATTGCACACCTGATGAGCCGTCACGAACCATACGGCGAAACGTACGTCGTGTGAAACAACTTGTTTTGTAGTCAACTAGTCCATCACAATGTCATGCATGAGGAGTACTGTAGGAGTTTGACTTTCGGCTTGTACAATTCGTTTTCGCAAAGCTTCCCTTTCTTTACTTATCTTTGATATTTATGACCCACCCAAGTTGGGTGGTGTGCTGCTTTGCTGCTTCGAATTGTAGTTAGACCGCTTTGTCAAATATCGTACTGGTCTCGTCATCGTCCAGTAACAATCGACATTCTTTGTTCCGTTGGGACTGTAGCTTTTGCTCGTTTTCGTTGCGCTTGCCTTCCCCTCTTTGGTCTTTCCATAACCTTGAACCTTCCAAGTTGGAAGGCTGTCGGTTAGCGCTACGGAGATGTGTTGAAGCTAGGTGTCAGGACGTCGAATGTTTCAGTACTCTGTCAGTTTTGTGCCTAGTTATTGCACTTTCTGACTGTATATAGTATCATGTTACAGTGATGGAGAGTTACTCTTAGCTCGTATCCATTATGTCTTTTTCTCTTCCACATTTATTTATGGCTCCATATGCGAGTTTCAAAAATAAATATGTAAAATAAATAAATAATAAGAAACAATATCGAACACGGAATTAATTCCGGAACTGTCTACTCAACCAATTCACAATGCAATACCCGCACACTGTGTCAGTGATGGAACTCCGCTACCCGATCAACATGCAGAGACCCCTCAATCACATGCTTAGAAGCCGCTCTTCACAATGGCCAACTCCCTCATCGCATTAACTGGACCTTCCTTTTGTTGGTATTGTCCACAACGCGCGGTCCTTGACCGTTTCTGGCATAAATATCTGTGGAGTAGTTTGCTGTTGCCCTCCGAGGTCTCTGGATTAATGTGGGTGCCGTGGCAATTCGTGTGAGAGTTGGTGATGCCAGCGCGGGTGTAGGTGGGTCCACCGCAGCCCCCGCCACAAGAAGACCCGGTGGCGGTTCTGGTGGTGGCAAAGGCAACGGTGGTGCTGCTGGAGTTGGTAACTTGGGCAGCCTAGCCCCCGCACACAGTACCGCATTTTGTGTTGGCTCTGTCTGTACCACTGGCACAGGGGCCGCGCTGGCATCACCAACTCTCACACGAATTGCCACGGCACCCACATTAATCCAGAGACCTCGGAGGGCAACAGCAAACTACTCCACAGATATTTATGCCAGAAACGGCCAAGGGCCGCGCGTTGTGGACAATACCAACAGAAGGAAGGTCGAGCAGGATCATGAGTCAGTGAGTGAAGCGGATCTGGAGGAACAACTCCGCTCACGGGACGAGCAGCTAGCAAATGGGAGACAAGTGCTCTGTACAGAAACGGAGGATGAGACAGGTGATCAGAGGATGGAAGAGCAATTGGATGACGAAACGGTTGGTGAGGAAACAGAGGTGGAGGCAGATGCTGGTAGTGATGATGATCGTGAGGATGACGAGCGGAACGAGGAGGAGGACGATGAGATGGACGAGGAGGAGTCGGGTGGGAAGGAGCGAGATGAGGCGGATGAATGTGTTGATCGTAAGAAGTCAGCTGTGTATCTACACTTGTTATCTCGTCCTGACTGTCTTGGTGTGTATGATGACTCTCATTTTTCTGTACTGTGTCGTGCGCGTTATGTCCAACAGTTGAAAGTCCTTGAGGCAGTTTGTATACGTATTCATAAGCCTGTTTTGTCACGGTAAGCAGAAGGAGCACGTTGTTGCACTGAAGTTGTATTCGTAGGTTGACATTTCGTTTAGTGCCTTCTCGCCTTTGGTTACGTAATCTTGTTACCTTTTTGCATTTCCTCTAGTGGTTTTGTTGCACTTGTATCTTGTTGTTATTTCTAACACCTTTCTATTTACAGTACCTAACTTCAGTTTCTTTGGTTGTATCCTTTGTTCCGTATTTTTCCCACTGATGATATGAACAAGAGAATCGATTATGGGTTTTCAATAATATTTTTGTTATAAAATACACAGTAAATGCATGTCAAACAAGTAACGTAGTTGCGTGATGTCTGCGGCCTTCATCCTATTCATATTATTATTATTATACGCACGTCCGCGTTTACGTCAACAGTAAGTCCACGTATTCGCATGTGCCAGAAGACAGGCAGAGTGGGCAGGGAGGAAAACAAAAATAAACAAGAGTAAAAAATAAATGTAAGGCAGCAGGCGACAGGCACATAACTCATGTTCGATGATAGGTGCTCAATGCACGGGATCTATTCGAAAGATCAAAAAAATAAAACAAGAATAACAGACAACGACGATAGGTTTGTAGCTCATGGTCGATGGTAAGTGCTAAATGCACGGGGTCTGTACAATGCCTCTGTCCCATCCGTTAGTTACTGCGTACATCCTGGCACAGCTCGCGCCACGCAGGCCTGTCAGCGCGATGGCCCGCAGGTGCTCCAGGTCTGCCAAGTTCCTCAGACTCCTCAGTCCTGCTGATTCTAGGTCCGCGGATAGTGAGGACACGATGGTTGTCCGTGGCCGCCCTCGCCATACCTTGTCCCCACAGGTGAAGTAACTCCGCATAGCGAGGGCGGCAGGCGTGTCTTGAGGGAGTCTAAGAATATGCCCAAACAGGCTCCATCTGGATCGCCGCATGAGGGCACTGATGGGCTCTGCGTGGCATCTGCTATTCATAGCTATATTAAAATTATTATCTCCACGTAGATTATTTGGAAACTTATTGAAACTCGGATTTTGAGCCAATAATAAATGTAGAAAGGAAGAGGACATATGGATCCGAGTTAAGAGTAACTCTCCATCATCACTGTAACCAGATACTATATACAGTCAAAACGTGCAACAACTAGGCACAATTGGAAGGCTGTCGGTTAGCGCTACAGAGATGTGTTGAAGCTAGGTGTCAGGACGTCGAATATCTCAGTACTTTGTCAGCTTTGTGCCTAGTTGTTGCACTTTCTGACTGTCGAGTATCTATTTTCTATTTAACTCGGATGGTGAGCCAATTAAATTATTGTGAAAAGACTGTATAAGATCTGGTTACGTTGGTGGACAGTTAGTCATAACTCGTAATATTTTGTCCTTCTTCCTTTCACAATATTTGCTATTATTATTCATTCTCACTTTCTTTTGTTGGTGATACACATATGCAACGCGTATAATTCTCACACCCTTGTTTTATGCACACCTTTGTGAGAAGTATCACACTTTGATATTTTAGTGCTGTCACTGTATACTGTATAAAGTGAGAACTAAAATAAAGAGTAAGTGTGACAAACTTTATTTTAGGTCTCACTTTTTGTAATACTTACCACAAGTTACCCGTCATGTGTCACACTTCTTTGGATTTTTAACCTTTGTTTTTCCCTTGATCTCTTTAGTTCCGTATTTCCACTGATGATCGGAGCGTGAAAATCGATTTTGGAAACACACAAAACCAAACCTTGAACAAATTGTCATGTTGCGTGGTGATGTCTGCGGCATTCATACTTTTCATAGCTATTATTAAACTTTTATCTCCACGTAGATTATTTATAATTAAAAGTGTGAACAAAAATGGAAGTGCTACAGCATTACATAATAGGTGTCAAACATATATAACTGAGTGCAGGCACAAAGCATGAGGTGATACAGTGCAACATGACACAACATTTACATCTGATAACCAGCTACGAGAACAACTTTAGCGCGACGACATGCTTCTTTTGTTTACAAAGAACAGGATTATGCACACGAATACATACAGCTTCCAGAACCTTCAACTGCTTAACATAACTTGCACGGCACAAAACAGAACATAAAAATCCTTAAAAATTCCATGAACTCGTTGTTGTCTGGCCATGTCTGCATCTATTATACTCTTAATTGCACTAATAAAATTGCTTTCTCTACTCCGACTCTCTAACTTGATTCCTATATTATTTCCTTTGTTCTTATTTTGTTCTTTAGTACAACGGTGATTCCTGAAGAGTGTTGTACGAAAACATGTTCGAATCTTCTTTTTTTCCATCGCTTTTTCTCCTTACCTTTTAGATTCGTTTTTTCGAACTTAACATTTAAAGTAGTCCAAATATCACTTAAGCTCGTCCTCCTTATTGCAATATTAAAAATTATTTTTAGTAGTAGTAGTATTCTTTTATTTTCCATCGGAAGCCTCAACAGTGATGAACACAACTCTTAAGAGGGCCGATAACAGGGTAGAGGGGTGTGGGGTGAGGAAAAAAAATAAAATAATAATAATAGGAGATATTTAAACTAAACTAAACTGATACTTGGAACAATAAAGCAGCAGTAAGCAGTAAGCAGTAAACACAGGTATACAATACAAGCGATGCAGATGAATGAGGCCGTTTGCTGAAAAGAAGATCTAAATACTTCTGAAAAGACGCTGCGTCTTTAAGCATGGTCATAATGGGATAGTGCAAGAATTAAAGAGATGTTTTTAAAAACGAATTTAAACTAGGAACGCAGTAAACACAGTTATACAATACAGGCGGTGCAGATCAATGAGGGAGTTTGCTGAAAAGAAGATCAAAATACTTCTGAAAAGACGCTGCGTCTTTTAGCATGGTCTGAAGGTGCTTAGCAAATGTAGTGCGGTGCTGGGTGCGCCACTCCACAGGCAAAGAATTAAAGAACAGGGCAGCACGATTTGAAAAGGAATTGACACCGTCAGTCGTCCGGAATTTAGATATTGCAATAGCAGCATTAAAAGAGCTTCTTGTTGTCCTAGGGCCGGTTGAAACTTGAGGGAAAAGGTCCGTCAGATTTGGGAGAGGGAAAACGACATGATTAACATGGATAAATTTAGCAATGCTACGAATAAGGTAATGTTCAAACGGATCAATCGACAATCTAGCTAACAGCGGCATGACGTCCTCTTGTAGTTTCGAGCCACAAGCAGCGCGTACAGAACGACGATAAACGGACGAGAGTCGCTGTCGGTCCTTGGCGGATAGCTTCATTGCAAAGCAAGAGCAGCAGTATAATAAGTCAGGCAGGATAACCGAGAGGATAAACTGCCGTGTTGCCTTCAAACTTAGTTGCCGAAAACACCGTCGAAGAGCGCCAATTTTCGTGCAAGTCTTCCTAACGATAAAGTCTATGTGACCAGACCAAGAAACATCACTGTCTACAATGACTCCCAGGATTCTCGTGCTAGACACTTGAGTCAGAGGCTGTTGGTTAAAAACGATTGGAGTTGAGAGGGGTTGAGAAGACTTAGAAATCATCAAAGTTACAGTCTTTGTTGTATTAATGCGCAGCCCAAGCTCGTCTAGATCCACAGAAATTGCAGATAACGAATCAGTAACGGTAGCGACGGCCTCAGCTTGTGTACGTCTGCTGGCATACAACGTCATGTCGTCAGCGAACATCGGGAGCTTGCAAGAAAAGGCCTCTGCTGTCAATGGGAGCTTCCGTACATATATGTTAAATAGCACCGGACCCAGTTATTATTATTGTCTCCACGTCGAATATTTAAAGGAGACTGTTTTAATTTTTCATCGAAAGTTTACGAAAAGATAACAATCCATTCGTGTATTACGCTCCTGCTTGTAGCAGTTTAGCTCTCTTGTGTGGGGTAGTGTCTTTGCTGTTTGCGTACCTGACTTGTCAGTTAGAGCACTCTGACAAGTAACGGTCCGGCTTGGTTTAAATCTGGCTTTGAAAACTGTTTTTTTTTCATTGCTACCAGGTTCGGGCTCATTTCCCCTGGCTGCACTGATGAATCCACAAAGGACGAAACAGTTCTGTCCGCAGATTGAGTAACAATCCATTCATAAAGCTTTTTTATCATTTTTTGTTCGAAAGTAAAAATAAGATATCACGAGGTTAGGGAGAGTTCCTCTCCAGAGATACAACGAGTAACATTTTCAAACTTCATCTCCACGTAATCAATCACCACACATCTGTTCAAGAACGGAATTCCTCGTTATGGTTTGGTGAATGTGGACTAAGAGCGCAGTGCGGAGAGGTGACGAATTTCAATATATTTTCAAATGACCGAGTTGGTCGCAACTTGTGAGTTATCTTCACCTTGCTGTTTAAGCAGAAGAAGTAGTACTAGTATTTTACTATGGGTATACCCAACAGGCCTATGGCCTTCTTACAGGGTGCCCAAGGAGAAATTGTGAGCAGCTAGCGCGAAAAGCAGGCAAGGTACGCTGGGATCGTATGATCGCTGGTAGTGCACCAGGAGCGGTCAGCACCAAGATATGAGAGACTGTAGAGGCCTGGCCGGGACATGAATGGGGGGAGAAAGAGACTACTGAATGTTTGGCCTCTGGTCTGGGAGGTAGTGTGGGTAGCATCATTTCGGGTCGTGAAGATTTGTGAGGTGAGGGGACTGCCAAGGGACCTGATGCACCGAAAAGTTAAAATGAACAGCTTCAAATGTCGGCAAGAATCAAACCTGACTAATGTATGGTGTAACCTTCATAAACGCACACGCTGCTTGAGTAATGCAAGCGGGACTCTAGTGAAGGCCCTGCAGTGAGAGTGTAATAGTTTTACCTTGACACTTCTTGCTTGTCTTATGGTAACACCTTGTGTTCCTACTATTCTCACTCCTGCGGTTCTCACCTTTCTTTTGCTTTATAACCTCTGGTTTGAACATCATTCGACGAATTCTCCAATCAATCAAGTCTATACTGTTACACTGGTAGCTTGAGGATGGTTGAGATCATCGTTTGCCCTTTGACGTGCCTTGTGCTCCTGGCCGCTACTGCTCTGCTATACGCCGCTTTCCGTGAGATCCGCCGCGCTCGGGACAACGTGGCTGCTACAGTTGGACGACATCAATTACCTGCTACATCAAGCTCAAGTCCTCCGGATCTAGCCCCGTGTCGATCGCGTTCTCTCTCCCAGACAAGCCCGAGCGTCAAACGCGTTACCAGAGAACCGAATGTTTTCCATGGCAACCCTTCCGAGTTCAAAGAATGGGTATTTACGGTCGAGTTAGCCTTGAAGTGCTCACCTCAAGGTGACCCGGAGAGCCAAGTTAACTTTGCGGCTAGCTACCTCGCTGGGAATGCGCGTCTTTGGCTAATTTCTTCCCTGGAAGCAGGTGAGCAATTTTCGGATTGGCATTCTTTGAAAAGCGCCCTAGCGCGAGTGTATGGCCCGCACTATGATGGGGAAAGAGTGCGGTTGGATATGTTCTCTATCCAACAGCGTGGGTCAATTGAATCGTACGTAACGGAGTTTTCTCGGCTAAGTTTACAGGTGCCGGAACTTGACGAACTCTCCAGAGCCTTGCTATTTGTCAACGGCCTGCACGGTAACATGCGGACCTTGGTAGTGAAGGAACACCCCACTACACTGTCAGCCGCCGTTCAGTCAGCGCTAGCAGTCGCCTCAGACAGCCGATTTCAGCGCAGACCACCACTGGCGACCGCGCCGGGATTCGCACCACCATCAGGTAGCAAAAAGCTAACAAAACTAGGCCCCGAGGAACGTGAGACATTACGAGCCCAGGGGGGCTGCTTCGCATGTCGTCGACCAGGCCATATGGCCCAGAATTGCCCGCAGCATCGAGATCACCCAAACGGTGGACGTCAGTAAGGCCGATGCGATTACTGACGCAGCAAGAAAAGGCATCACCTGCGTGTAGTGTGTGCTCCGTCTCTACCCGTAACCGATTCAGTAGCCTCGCTGTGGAGGATGTTGACGATGATGCTGAATGCTCCGAAGCCAATTTCAAGCGAGATGTTACACCAACTATTGAGGCCCAGGTTACCAGCGTCAATGTGGAAACGGAACATGAGCTCCTGCGTGTAGAAGGCAAAATCAACGGTCGTCGCGCGCTTATGTTAATAGATTCGGGCTCGACCCATGATTTCATTGCCGAACAGTTTGCCAGGAGAGTTAACCTGCCAACCGAAATTGGCTCGGAAAACCTGAATGTCACGCTGGCTGATGGAGCATCAAGCTCGTTTACCATGGAGATGACCCATGAATTGAAGGTTATCGTAGGCGACTTCAGCGATAACCAAACCTTCACGGTGTTCCCCCTTCATCGCTATGACGCTATATTGGGGAAACCTTGGTTAACGCGTAACAATCCAGACATAAACTTCCGGACGAATGAAGTCAGGTTGAACTCGAATGGTTTGCCTTGTGCGTCGCCCAGTCAAAGCGAACCGACCGCTCCTGTTAAGGCGATGTTCATATCTGGTCGTCAGGCTAGGCATGCCCTTAGGAGTGGAGACGAAGGTGTTCTGGCGTGGGTCAGCGTAGAAGACGGCATTGGCAAGGAACCTCCCGACAAATCCACTCAGAACGAGCACCCAGATCTCAAGGCCATGTTCCGTGACTATGACGATCTTTTCCCGGATGATCTGCCAGCTAGACTCCCACCAGAGAGGTCTGTAGACCACGAAATCCGCCTGGAGGAAGGCTCATCACCCCCATCGCGACCTGCCTATCGCCTGCCCAGGCCAGAAATGGAGGAATTGAAGAAACAGCTCACAGAACTCTTGAAAAAGGGTTTCGTAGAACCAAGTAAGTCCCCCTTTGGTGCACCGGTGTTTTTTTGTCAAGAAAGCTGATGGTTCGTTACGCATGGTCTGCGATTGGAGGGAGCTAAACAAGATAACTGTTAAGAACAAGGCGTGCTTGCCCAATGTGGATGATTTATTCGATACCGTACAGGGCGCTAGGTACTTCACGAAACTAGACCTCCGATCAGGGTATAATCAGATTCGCATTCAAGCTGAGGACGTGCCCAAAACCGCGATTAACACTCCCTTTGGGCATTACCAATTTAGGGTCATGGGATTTGGTCTCACCAATGCACCGGCAACATTTCAATCCATGATGAATACGATTCTTCAACCATATCTGAGGGAGTTCGTAGTCGTGTTCCTAGATGACATACTCATCTTCAGCAAAACGTGGTCGGAGCATATGCAGCATGTCCGGTCGGTATCGAGCGTGCTCCGGGACAACCAGTTATTTTGCAAACGGTCAAAATGTGAATTTGGCGTGGAGAGTGTGCGGTTCCTGGGACATTGCATCGATGGACTGCACATCGCCCCTGACCCAGACAAGATTGCCGCAGTAAAGGTCTGGCCCGCTCCGACTTCCGTCACAGAGGTGAGGCAATTTCTTGGATTTACGAATTATTTTAGGCGATTCATAGATCAATACTCATCGCTCTCTAAGAACTTAGAGGAGATAACGGGAAAACATGCACGATTCGAGTGGAACAGCTCTCGGCAACATGCCTTTGAATCGCTAAAGCATGCCTTGTTGAATGCGCCCCTATTGCGGCTGGCTGATGTGAAACGACCATTCAGAGTGGTAACAGATGCAAGCGATTTCGCCTTGGGATGTGTTCTTCTCCAAGAACTAGAGGAAGATGCCTGGCATCCAGTGGCTTATGCTAGCCGAAAATTGTCTGCTGCGGAACAGAATTATACAGCTACAGAAAGAGAAACATTGGCCGTAGTGTTTGCGCTAAAGACCTGGCGCATCTACCTCTTTCAACACTTTGAGGTCATTACAGACAACATGGCGGTAGTTTATCCGAAAACAAAACCAAGCATTACAAAGAGAGAGGCGCGATGGGTTGAATTCCTAGCTGACTATAACTACACAGTCCGTCACAGACCCGGCAGAGAGAACCCTGCAGATCCCCTTTCGCGTCGCCCAGATCTCCATGAGAGTAACCTCGTGGAGAATGCAGTACCACGTTTGAATGCTATTGAGTATGCTTTAGCAATGAATGATGACGTGTCCAATACAATATCAGATGCCTACCAGAGAGACAAAGAGCTAACTCCCATCATAGAAAGATTGAAGCATTCTCTCCGAGATAATTTGCATGATCGCTATTATTGGGACGAATCCACTGATCGCTTGTACCTCAAGGCATACCCCAATAACCGGTTGTGCATACCACAGTGCGGTGTCCGGTTAAAGCTCATTCAAGAACACCATGAGTGTGCAACGGCTGGCCACCCGGGTCGTGATCGAACGTACTTCCGCCTAGCACGTTTTTTCTACTGGCCCCGAATGGGTCTCGATATCAAGAGATTTGTCAAAACCTGTGATCTCTGCCAGCGAACGAAGGGAGGTCAGCCACGAACAGGGCTTCTCCAGTCACTTCCAATACCTAATAGTCCTTGGCAGGATATCTCAATGGATTTTATTGTTGGATTGCCCCTTACTTCTCGTGGCTTCGACGCAATTTACACCTTTGTGGACCGACTTACGAAATGCGTACATCTTGTTCCAACAAACTCGAAGATTGATGCTAAGGGCAGCGCTCAACTGTACATTCAAAACGTGTTTCGTCTGCACGGGCTGAGCTCAACCATTGTTTCCGATCGCGATCCACGATTCACTGCAGCTTTTTTCAAAGAAGTATTCTCTCAGCTAGGAACTAAATTGGCATTCAGCACTGCTAACCACCCTCAAACGGATGGTTTGACAGAGAGAGTTAACCGGCAAGTGGGAGATGTTCTAAGAGCATTTGTGAACTTGAGACAGGACAATTGGGATTCGCTTCTACCACTCTGCGAGTTTGCAATAAATAGTTCACAACAGTCATCTGTAGCTAATACACCGTTCTATCTGAACTATGGGTTTGACCCTAAGTCCCCGCCCGAATTCATTCTTACGGGAGGGGAAAGGAGTGATTCGGTCGATTGGCTTCATGAGCAGGAAGCCGCACTAAGGATAGCTCGAGATGCTATGCTCGACGCCCAGGCAAGGCAAGCTCTATACGCAGACCAGACGAGAACGCCCAGTGATTTGAAGGTTGGTGATAGCGTTCTTGTCTACAGAGACTTTCTACTGACCCCGGAAGCTCGTGGCCAGCCCTCTCGGAAGTTGCAACCCAAGTGGTTTGGTCCGTATCGTATCCAGGCTAAGATTGGAGCGAATGCTTTTCGCTTGGAACTACCCCGTGAACTTCGCTGCCATCCCGTGTTTAATGTCACTGCTCTTAAACGCTACGAAGAGAACACGATTCCTGGAAGACACCAACCCCCGCCTCCGCCCTTCACAGATCTAGATGGACACACACGCTATGTTGTCGAAGCCGTTTTGAATCACCGACACCGCAGTGGTGAGCAACACTTCCTGGTGCATTGGAAGGGTTACCCCAGCAGCGAAGCTACGTGGGAGCCCGCTGGCAACCTATGTGATGAGTCTGGTCGGAATATTAAACCGCTGCAGAACTATCTAGCCTCACAACGACAGCAGCCTTGATCTAACTGGGCTGAGCCATATGCATCTCTTACTGAGATAGTAAAATAATTATGTTATAGACTGATATAGTTTTGCGTCATCTCCTTGTGAGAGTGATGAAGTTGAGTTGGATTACACTTCAATGTGGTTATGCATGTGCATGAGTGATTATTTAATATTCCCCTTTCCACAATTGCATCTCCTAACTGGATTGTGTTATCTAATAGAACCTTGGGCTTCCTATGGGGCCGGGAGAGTGTAATAGTTTTACCTTGACACTTCTTGCTTGTCTTATGGTAACACCTTGTGTTCCTACTATTCTCACTCCTGCGGTTCTCACCTTTCTTTTGCTTTATAACCTCTGGTTTGAACATCATTCGACGAATTCTCCAATCAATCAAGTCTATACTGTTACAGATAGTCGTCACAGACTGGAAATAGATCACAACCATGTCGAGCTAAGCAGGAGTGTTTGCGATAGACCCAAGAACGCGACAGAGGAGAACAAGCCACGGAATGTGAGTTCTATATAAGGACGATTATTCCTGAGACTCCGTCAGGCAGAGTTTTCGCATCCACCCGAGTGTCAAAACTCTCCAGGATCAAGCCGCAGATCAGACCGACCATCAATGATCGAAAATCCCATTTGCTGCATCCATGTTTTTCTTGTGCCAGGCTACGAGTTACCAAATAACTGTATGGTGAACCACACTTCCCCCCTCCGATATACATGTACTTGTACTTGTATGTTTTCATTGCCTATACGTTTCATTCAGTATTTTAACGGTCCTTTGAAAGGAAAAGAAAGGACATCACGCCAGTGTCTAGGAAGAGTAGATAACGTAGAAGGTAAGTGAAACGGTCTCCCTCTGCAGTAGAGATGTAAGGGGAATGAAATTCGGAAAACTTGGCCTGTGGTGCTTTTTGGTTTTGTTGATGTCGTTTCTTTTCCTTTCAAGGAATCCTGATCCTGGCGTACTTTGTGTGTGCAGACGCCAATAACATCAAGCTGGCCTGAGTAGCACGGCCCCTCCACCACTACCCGCATTTGTTAGGGAGTATAGTGGACGTAACTCTGCTAACTTAGAAACATTGTTGAGTCACACCTACTTGGTCCGACTTATTAAAATGTGCGCTTCGCTTCAAACCTCAAGCCTATGTCCAAAGGAGCACCTGTACTATAATATCGACCAAGAGACGATAGATAGATTACTACTGTGTCGTTTCTTGGCCTGACCTTGTAGTTTTCATCTCTGCTGGTGTCTCATGGCGCTTCTTCAAGTGCGTCAGCCTGCAAAATGTCGACATTTTTTCATCTCCTCCAAGCTACACTGCGCTTCCTTGATTTTTCACTCCATAGGCACGATTTAGACGATCGACTTCGCCTCCTCCTCGTGCAGTACGACTGCCAGAATGGTGGCTGTAGGTGTTTTCGCCTGACGCTCCCACGACACTTTCAAATGAGGCGAACAAGTAAACCATCACGCATAAAAAATCGCTTCTCATCAGGGAGTAGTACAATACCATACTGGTATTGTACTACTCCCTGCTTCTCATCACCGTGTGTTGCGCGCGTAGAAGAAGATACTAGAACTACTGAGTCTGATCTGTGTCGACATGACTGTCGACACAGTCAGCTGCATCAGACCATGCGTGCTCTTCCCTGCCTGTTTCACGAATCCACTGGCCCCGGAGACTGGCGATCTTGTGACGCATCGCGATCGCGGCTCCGAGGAGTCGGCGGGGACTCCGCACCATTCACGTATTCACCCTTTTTGCGCTTCAGTTTTCCAGCCAGGTTGTCGTCTGAAAGTCAACCTCAAGGGCGGTTGTTTATATCGATCAACTTCTCGACTATCTCTTCTGTACTCTTGATTCGTCGGCCGCCACATCGTTAACGAATGCGAGAGAGATCAGCACAAACTGGACGGAGCGATGCAGGTGCTTTCTGCACGAGTTTCTGGATGACGCGTTTGCTGTTACTTGATTCTTCCAAGGAAACAGCGACTGCACTCGGCGATTTCAATCCGCCAGGAAGCACTCGAGAACGATCACCCAGGAGTTTCTGGTACTCCGTGACAATTCCCCATCGCAGTGGGGTGTTGATTTCAGCACCAGGCCTTCTCTGTGTTGCGCAAGAAGCAACAGGAGTCCTCTGACGACAAAATTTGCACGCAAAATACTCGAGTCAACTAGGATCCTGAGACGCTGCCTCCTTTGGGGTTGGAGCCATTTCTTCTTCAACATCACAAATCGACAACTGAAGGATAGTGTTAGGTAGCTGGAAAGTTTGTTCCGTCCTGAGATTATTTGAATTTGTTTGGCTGACGTTCGAAGCGAAACGCACATTTTAATAAGTCGGACCAAGTACATTACGGCGTCACTTACCTTAAACTGAAGCACCATAGTGCTCGTCTCTACTGGTTGCAACACTGTTGAAAACCAGCACTGGGAAATGTTCTCAATTACAATGGTAAATTCAAATCCGGCCAACAAAACCCTATCGGAGACAACAGAAGGATAGGAACCATCGAGTTACCTTGAATCAATCACCATTCACCAAACAAAACTAACCAAATGTTTCCACATACCAGCTGTTGGTGTATATTCCAAGATCAATCGGGTGTAGCACAAGGATCACGATAAGGTTCGTTTGCCTTGCGAAAATGAGCGCTGCATTCTGAAGCTAAGCCCTCAATGAAACAAATAAATTACTATTTGCTCGCTTTCTGCTTTGACTCTCTGTAGGCATATGCAAAACACGCACGAGGAGTGCCGTGATATCAGTCTATGGTACTCCGTAGCAGCTCGGTTGGCTGCTGCACGTAGATATCCTTTGTTGACTTACTAACACAAGCCTAAAACAGTGGCGGATACAGGAGGGGTTCCAGGGGTTCCACGGAATCCCCCAAATGTTGTAAATGTACAACTGGTAACCAGATGCGTATATAATAACACCACGTCCTATACTAGCCTAGCCCAAGGTGTTGGTGAGAAATATTTCCATCGTCGCAGTGGCGGATCCAGGAGGGGTTCCAGGGTTTCCACGGGACCCCTGAATTTCGTAAAAGTACAACTGGTAACCAGATGCGTGTCCATGTACATGTATCAGCTATTCAGTTTTGACTGTACTGGACCCCCCCCCCCCCCCTTTATACCTCACTCCATGTTAACCCACATATAATTGGCCGTCTACATAAGTGGTGAATATGTATAGAATAAACACCGATGTCGTAGTGTTTATGGGAATATAAACCCTGCTATAAAAACCGAGGCGTAGCCGAGGTTTTTATAGACAGTGTTTATATTCCCATAAACACAAGACAGAGGTGTTTAATCTATTTATACCTAGCTTCGTTTTTGGCCTGAAATTATTATTATTATTATTATTTTCACTAGTTTGAGGGAAAGAGACAAACGGGAAAAGTCTGAAGAAAAAATTGACTGTCACCACCAGAACTCGAACCAGGGACCCTCGCTTGTAGCTAGCGATGCTCTAACCACTGAGCTATGGTGTAGTCGTCATCCCAGCAGAGACTGTTCAACATTTTCTTCAGGCTTCGTAGCTCACACTTCCTGTGAATCCACACAGGCGGGTGGGACGCAGCCCTCACTGTACCCACACACTTCACGTGCACTCTAGCACGGAATCACTTTCCCTCTCGAAGCACCATGGAGTTGTGACTCTGCATTCGGATTCAGCCCGTACCGTGTAATGGTCACAGGTGCCACGGCGGTGTCCAGACCGTACACGCGTGATGGGAGACGATGTCGATATCCAATCTGTATGGGCGCAGGAAGCGTCAAGACGTGAAATAGACGCGCTGCGCAGCTGTGTACGCCAGCGGGAGCGAGCGAAGGGCCACAGCGGGCAGGTGGGGTGCTGTCGCTGCGCTGCAAACGGCGACCTGTGCAGAGACTGTAGATGCTGCGGCCTCAAGCAGCCCTGTACAAACTGCAGGCCAATGACGGATGGGAAATGTCGCAATCCGTATCCACCTCGAGCTGATGATAGAGGTATTGTGCCGATGGCGGCGCACTCCAATGCACCAAGCGACTTTACCACAGTGGTTCATGGTTCCTTGGGAGGTGCTGACTCCAGCTTGGCACAGCCATGGGGTATTCCTGCTTGCCCAGTGCCGGTTCTACCTGGACATGAACCGGTGTCGGGCGATCTCATTCTCTCTTCTGCTGGCCGGCTGGTAGCTGACAATGGTGAAATGGACAATACTAGAAATGACAAACAAATTGAACCCTTTAAAACTGGAGCTGATACCAACTTACCTGATGGACAGGAAGCGGTTGATCCGCATTCCGCTGTCGACACTTTTGCTCCAGTATGCTCGCCAGACGTGTATGACACCGGGTCCTTGCCTGGGGGACTTGTGCGTGGTAATTCGGTACCAGCCACAAGTGACTTACACTCTGCTTCCCAGGAGACCACGGGGCACACGTCCGGGGATGCTGTTGAAGTGAATACTGCTATGTCGACCTTGCGTGTGCAGGGCTCAGCTGATGTCCGGACCGGCTTGGATCTGCCCGAGCCGGAACCCATAGCTAGCTCCGACCCGTCGTTCAGGCTTGGTGATTTGTCTGCAGCGGAGACAGCTGGAGCCATAGAGGCTGCATATAACAAATGTGTTCACTTTCGCCCGAATGCTTTCTCGGTGCCGTCTGGAAATATTGGAAGACTATTTATCACTACCTTGACATCGTTCTATTCCTGCTTCGGAGATGGGGGATCGTATGAAATGATCGCACTCAAGATTGCAGCCGTCTACCAGATGCTAATGCTGCAGAAGCCGGACTGTGACAATAATAAATATGGTAAAATACTTGAGCGCCGCATGGACCAGTGGTCGAAGGGAGATTTTGCAGAGCTGCAACGGGAAGCGGACACCATACAGACCTCTCTTCTATCGTCCAAGAACAAACATAAACGTGATTCAGTGGGTCCGTCGGTTGACCCTGGTAGGCGTTTTGCAGATTATGTCACCGCGGGCAAAGTGGGCAAGGCGCTCCGTCACGGCTGTTTTTTTGTGCGATTTCACGCCACTTAACAATATGGCCGCCGAAAGTCTCGATTGGGCTTCAATGGCAAGAAAATTTGAATTTTCAAATCGTCAGAACACGAGTAGGCCATGGTTTCCCCTGGATTTTGGAGACTAGTCAGCCCGGACAGCCCGGGGAACACGCTGATCATCTGCGTCTTGTTTCAAGCTTTCCGCTCGTACCTCACATGACTGCCTTTCCTTCAAGAAACATTTGTTCTGTGTCGTGCGACTTTGGCTTCGTTCTGGAATACTCCTTGTGTCGTCGCTGACAAACTCGGCTCCGAGAAGCCCTTCCCGATTTTTTCCCAGCTTAGATCGATTTTTTCCCAGGTAGAGGACTATCCTCTGGTTGTCTTCCCCAAGTGTCATTAGAATACGCGCGTGAACTTCTAAATACGCGCGACGAGTCAGGAGCCTGTTTTCTCTTGATTTGGAAGACAAAATGGTGTGGCCCTTTAGTTGCTGTTGAGTGTAGAAGGCTGCTTCCTGCTGTAAATTGCTTAGTCGGCATGTGGGATATTGTAGAAGAAGACAGCAGGCGGCCAAGTGAGCTTGAAATTGTGATATCTACCCTATTGTGCGTTGAACGATTACGAAATGTCTAACTTGAATGTTGTACACGCGAGCACGCCAAGCAGAGGCTGACAATCACTGGCGAGATCAATCTCCAGACTGCCAGGAGTACTGCCAGGAGTACTTCGAGCAAGTTTGAAGCGGAAAGACAGCTAACTGGGCAGGCCAGGACGCCTTTCCACCCTCTTTCTCTCTCAAATTGCCGAAAAGTCGAGTATCTCGCTCGAGCGCTTTCAAAACGTTTCTCTTGGTTTCGCGTCCCAAATCGTGGAACCACGCGAGGATCGACATGAGTTTCTTGCAAAAACGCAAACTCATCGCGTATTTGTACTATTCGCACAATGTTACATAAATCGCACCGAACGACGCCATATTGATAAGTGCCTGCACGTGAACAGCCGTGCCGTGGCTAGACAAGCGGTGATGATGGAGGCGTGCATCAGTTGGACGACGAGATTGACGGACGCACTGTCCGGGATATACTGAAAGACAAACATCCACCTGCAGAGCCGATGAGCGAGGACGCCGTTATTGGTGGTGATCCACCTGCTCCACCTCATCCGATCTATTTCAGCAGCCTTGGACGTCAGTCGATTAAGAGTGCAGCGCTCGGTACGCAGGGTGCTGCGGGGCCGAGTGGTGTTGACGCCGAGAACTGGAGGCATTTTTGCGCTAGTTTCTCTGACGCCTCCCAGGGCCTTTGCGATGCACTAGCATCGTGTGTAACAGTATAGACTTGATTGATTGGAGAATTCCTCGAATGATGTTCAAACCAGAGGTTATAAAGCAAAAGAAAGGTGAGAACCGCAGGAGTGAGAATAGTAGGAACACAAGGTGTTACCATAAGACAAGCAAGAAGTGTCAAGGTAAAACTATTACACTCTCCCGGCCCCATAGGAAGCCCAAGGTTCTATTAGATAACACAATCCAGTTAGGAGATGCAATTGTGGAAAGGGGAATATTAAATAATCACTCATGCACATGCATAACCACATTGAAGTGTAATCCAACTCAACTTCATCACTCTCACAAGGAGATGACGCAAAACTATATCAGTCTATAACATAATTATTAACTATCTCAGTAAGAGATGCATATGGCTCAGCCCAGTTAGATCAAGGCTGCTGTCGTTGTGAGGCTAGATAGTTCTGCAGCGGTTTAATATTCCGACCAGACTCATCACATAGGTTGCCAGCGGGCTCCCACGTAGCTTCGCTGCTGGGGTAACCCTTCCAATGCACCAGGAAGTGTTGCTCACCACTGCGGTGTCGGTGATTCAAAACGGCTTCGACAACATAGCGTGTGTGTCCATCTAGATCTGTGAAGGGCGGAGGCGGGGGTTGGTGTCTTCCAGGAATCGTGTTCTCTTCGTAGCGTTTAAGAGCAGTGACATTAAACACGGGATGGCAGCGAAGTTCACGGGGTAGTTCCAAGCGAAAAGCATTCGCTCCAATCTTAGCCTGGATACGATACGGACCAAACCACTTGGGTTGCAACTTCCGAGAGGGCTGGCCACGAGCTTCCGGGGTCAGTAGAAAGTCTCTGTAGACAAGAACGCTATCACCAACCTTCAAATCACTGGGCGTTCTCGTCTGGTCTGCGTATAGAGCTTGCCTTGCCTGGGCGTCGAGCATAGCATCTCGAGCTATCCTTAGTGCGGCTTCCTGCTCATGAAGCCAATCGACCGAATCACTCCTTTCCCCTCCCGTAAGAATGAATTCGGGCGGGGACTTAGGGTCAAACCCATAGTTCAGATAGAACGGTGTATTAGCTACAGATGACTGTTGTGAACTATTTATTGCAAACTCGCAGAGTGGTAGAAGCGAATCCCAATTGTCCTGTCTCAAGTTCACAAATGCTCTTAGAACATCTCCCACTTGCCGGTTAACTCTCTCTGTCAAACCATCCGTTTGAGGGTGGTTAGCAGTGCTGAATGCCAATTTAGTTCCTAGCTGAGAGAATACTTCTTTGAAAAAAGCTGCAGTGAATCGTGGATCGCGATCGGAAACAATGGTTGAGCTCAGCCCGTGCAGACGAAACACGTTTTGAATGTACAGTTGAGCGCTGCCCTTAGCATCAATCTTCGAGTTTGTTGGAACAAGATGTACGCATTTCGTAAGTCGGTCCACAAAGGTGTAAATTGCGTCGAAGCCACGAGAAGTAAGGGGCAATCCAACAATAAAATCCATTGAGATATCCTGCCAAGGACTATTAGGTATTGGAAGTGACTGGAGAAGCCCTGTTCGTGGCTGACCTCCCTTCGTTCGCTGGCAGAGATCACAGGTTTTGACAAATCTCTTGATATCGAGACCCATTCGGGGCCAGTAGAAAAAACGTGCTAGGCGGAAGTACGTTCGATCACGACCCGGGTGGCCAGCCGTTGCACACTCATGGTGTTCTTGAATGAGCTTTAACCGGACACCGCACTGTGGTATGCACAACCGGTTATTGGGGGATGCCTTGAGGTACAAGCGATCAGTGGATTCGTCCCAATAATAGCGATCATGCAAATTATCTCGGAGAGAATGCTTCAATCTTTCTATGATGGGAGTTAGCTCTTTGTCTCTCTGGTAGGCATCTGATATTGTATTGGACACGTCATCATTCATTGCTAAAGCATACTCAATAGCATTCAAACGTGGTACTGCATTCTCCACGAGGTTATTCTCATGGAGATCTGGGCGACGCGAAAGGGGATCTGCAGGGTTCTCTCTGCCGGGTCTGTGACGGACTGTGTAGTTATAGTCAGCTAGGAATTCAACCCATCGCGCCTCTCTCTTTGTAATGCTTGGTTTTGTTTTCGGATAAACTACCGCCATGTTGTCTGTAATGACCTCAAAGTGTTGAAAGAGGTAGATGCGCCAGGTCTTTAGCGCAAACACTACGGCCAATGTTTCTCTTTCTGTAGCTGTATAATTCTGTTCCGCAGCAGACAATTTTCGGCTAGCATAAGCCACTGGATGCCAGGCATCTTCCTCTAGTTCTTGGAGAAGAACACATCCCAAGGCGAAATCGCTTGCATCTGTTACCACTCTGAATGGTCGTTTCACATCAGCCAGCCGCAATAGGGGCGCATTCAACAAGGCATGCTTTAGCGATTCAAAGGCATGTTGCCGAGAGCTGTTCCACTCGAATCGTGCATGTTTTCCCGTTATCTCCTCTAAGTTCTTAGAGAGCGATGAGTATTGATCTATGAATCGCCTAAAATAATTCGTAAATCCAAGAAATTGCCTCACCTCTGTGACGGAAGTCGGAGCGGGCCAGACCTTTACTGCGGCAATCTTGTCTGGGTCAGGGGCGATGTGCAGTCCATCGATGCAATGTCCCAGGAACCGCACACTCTCCACGCCAAATTCACATTTTGACCGTTTGCAAAATAACTGGTTGTCCCGGAGCACGCTCGATACCGACCGGACATGCTGCATATGCTCCGACCACGTTTTGCTGAAGATGAGTATGTCATCTAGGAACACGACTACGAACTCCCTCAGATATGGTTGAAGAATCGTATTCATCATGGATTGAAATGTTGCCGGTGCATTGGTGAGACCAAATCCCATGACCCTAAATTGGTAATGCCCAAAGGGAGTGTTAATCGCGGTTTTGGGCACGTCCTCAGCTTGAATGCGAATCTGATTATACCCTGATCGGAGGTCTAGTTTCGTGAAGTACCTAGCGCCCTGTACGGTATCGAATAAATCATCCACATTGGGCAAGCACGCCTTGTTCTTAACAGTTATCTTGTTTAGCTCCCTCCAATCGCAGACCATGCGTAACGAACCATCAGCTTTCTTGACAAAAAACACCGGTGCACCAAAGGGGGACTTACTTGGTTCTACGAAACCCTTTTTCAAGAGTTCTGTGAGCTGTTTCTTCAATTCCTCCATTTCTGGCCTGGGCAGGCGATAGGCAGGTCGCGATGGGGGTGATGAGCCTTCCTCCAGGCGGATTTCGTGGTCTACAGACCTCTCTGGTGGGAGTCTAGCTGGCAGATCATCCGGGAAAAGATCGTCATAGTCACGGAACATGGCCTTGAGATCTGGGTGCTCGTTCTGAGTGGATTTGTCGGGAGGTTCCTTGCCAATGCCGTCTTCTACGCTGACCCACGCCAGAACACCTTCGTCTCCACTCCTAAGGGCATGCCTAGCCTGACGACCAGATATGAACATCGCCTCCACAGGAGCGGTCGGTTCGCTTTGACTGGACGACGCACAAGGCAAACCATTCGAGTTCAACCTGACTTCATTCGTCCGGAAGTTTATGTCTGGATTGTTACGCGTTAACCAAGGTTTCCCCAATATAGCGTCATAGCGATGAAGGGGGAACACCGTGAAGGTTTGGTTATCGCTGAAGTCGCCTACGATAACCTTCAATTCATGGGTCGTCTCCATGGGAAACGAGCTTGATGCTCCATCAGCCAGCGTGACATTCAGGTTTTCCGAGCCAATTTCGGTTGGCAGGTTAACTCTCCTGGCAAACTGTTCGGCAATGAAATCATGGGTCGAGCCCGAATATATTAACATAAGCGCGCGACGACCGTTGATTTTGCCTTCTACACGCAGGAGCTCATGTTCCGTTTCCACATTGACGCTGGTAACCTGGGCCTCAATAGTTGGTGTAACATCTCGCTTGAAATTGGCTTCGGAGCATTCAGCATCATCGTCAACATCCTCCACAGCGAGGCTACTGAATCGGTTACGGGTAGAGACGGAGCACACACTACACGCAGGTGATGCCTTTTCTTGCTGCGTCAGTAATCGCATCGGCCTTACTGACGTCCACCGTTTGGGTGATCTCGATGCTGCGGGCAATTCTGGGCCATATGGCCTGGTCGACGACATGCGAAGCAGCCCCCCTGGGCTCGTAATGTCTCACGTTCCTCGGGGCTTAGTTTTGTTAGCTTTTTGCTACCTGATGGTGGTGCGAATCCCGGCGCGGTCGCCAGTGGTGGTCTGCGCTGAAATCGGCTGTCTGAGGCGACTGCTAGCGCTGACTGAACGGCGGCTGACAGTGTAGTGGGGTGTTCCTTCACTACCAAGGTCCGCATGTTACCGTGCAGGCCGTTGACAAATAGCAAGGCTCTGGAGAGTTCGTCAAGTTCCGGCACCTGTAAACTTAGCCGAGAAAACTCCGTTACGTACGATTCAATTGACCCACGCTGTTGGATAGAGAACATATCCAACCGCACTCTTTCCCCATCATAGTGCGGGCCATACACTCGCGCTAGGGCGCTTTTCAAAGAATGCCAATCCGAAAATTGCTCACCTGCTTCCAGGGAAGAAATTAGCCAAAGACGCGCATTCCCAGCGAGGTAGCTAGCCGCAAAGTTAACTTGGCTCTCCGGGTCACCTTGAGGTGAGCACTTCAAGGCTAACTCGACCGTAAATACCCATTCTTTGAACTCGGAAGGGTTGCCATGGAAAACATTCGGTTCTCTGGTAACGCGTTTGACGCTCGGGCTTGTCTGGGAGAGAGAACGCGATCGACACGGGGCTAGATCCGGAGGACTTGAGCTTGATGTAGCAGGTAATTGATGTCGTCCAACTGTAGCAGCCACGTTGTCCCGAGCGCGGCGGATCTCACGGAAAGCGGCGTATAGCAGAGCAGTAGCGGCCAGGAGCACAAGGCACGTCAAAGGGCAAACGATGATCTCAACCATCCTCAAGCTACCAGTGTAACAGTATAGACTTGATTGATTGGAGAATTCGTCGAATGATGTTCAAACCAGAGGTTATAAAGCAAAAGAAAGGTGAGAACCGCAGGAGTGAGAATAGTAGGAACACAAGGTGTTACCATAAGACAAGCAAGAAGTGTCAAGGTAAAACTATTACATCGTGTGCAAGGCGTTTAGCCTCCACGTACGTGCACCCAGCATCGTTGTCGGCTTTCACTGCGTGCAGATTGATAGCGTTTTTCTTCTTCAGACTTTTCCCGTTTGTCTCTTTCCCTCAAACTAGTGAAGATTTTATGACTTGGGACTCCCCGCGTGCTAGAGTTTTTTTCCCAATGCTATTAATTTTTTTTCCTTGTTAGACTGTACTATGACGTTTTTGGTGAATATCAGTTGAGGAAAATGTGATTAACTCCAAAGCACGAAAAAGGCCAAAAACTAAACCAAGAACATGATTAGTAAATGAAGATCGACGTACGTGTATATTTATCAAGCTTAAAAATGCATTGAGGGTGTTGCTGGACTTTAATTGCTGAGGAAGAGAATCCCATAATTGGTATGCTAGGAATACAGGCGATTTGCTCATGGAATTGTTTCTTGGAATCGGGAAACGAAGCGAGTTCCGGCTTGTTGAGGATTCATTGAACCAGTCTAAGGAATGCTGCACATGCTGAGGGGCAGTGATTAGTTTGATTTTGTGAATGTATACGCAGGAGGATCGGTCAATGTAATATTTCAGAGGAAATGCACAGCAATTTTCATAGAGAACGGCTATGTTGGTCTCGGGTGGCAAACGAAGTATTGCCCGGAGAATCCACACCACACAGCAATACAAGAAAATAGGCAAAACGTATGTATGATAAAAGGTCTTTCCGCATTCTGGTGAAATTTGGGGGAGATGGCCATAAAGAATACCGACGACTGAGCTTGCCCGCTTTTCCAGATTCAGCACTGAGTGCTGCTGAACATTTGCATGGCCATGAGCAATGGTGAAGCTTGCTATTGCAGTCTCAGCATGTGCTAGTATTGTGCTGACTACTGCACTATGTTACTCTCTTACACTACTACATGTACATGTATGTAAACGTGCGTGCATCCGCCCACGTATGCATTCGTTTCGTATACTTATTTGTTATCCCTCTTGACTTTACGCGTAAATGGGTGGATGTTTGCATGGCTGTTGGAGTTGCGTGTGTATTGTGTCTCTACTCTTTTCTTGGTGTTTTCTTGGTGTTGTATAAGTTTGTGTGTGTGTGTGTGTGTGTGCGCGCGCGCCCGCACAATAATTTGAAAACAAATAATTAATCCTTGGCTCTCCATTATTATCTTTCGATTCTTGGTTTTTTTTCTAGGTATTTTCTTGGCATTGTGTGGGTGTGTGCATGTGTGTGTGTGCGTGCACAATAATTTGGCAACACTACATGATTGAGATATTGTAATTTTCAGCGTCTGCGAAGAGACCACTTGATTTGAGGATGGTGTTTGTAGGGTTTTTCATGTACTGAAGTGGCTGCAGTGGCGCCTCAATACTTATTTTTTATCTTGAGAAGTGAATGATGTAAAGGATTAAAGGGAGAGGCCGTTTTCTGGTTAATATTCACTGCTTACAGCATATCCTATGTCTAATTTCGAACTCTGGATAGGGGATGCCTAATTGGCTGGACTGTATAAAGGAAGTGTTGTCCACATAAAGACTCGTTATAGTTGATTTCAAAGTTTGGACTCCGTACTGTTGTTTTTGGACCAATGGACACTATATAGGGGTGAAGCCAATTGGCTGGACTCTATACAGGGAGTGATGTTCATCTAAACTTTGAGCTCACAGTTGATTCCAAGTTTGGACTCTGTACAGTGGATTTTGGACCAATGGACTCTATATAGGGGTTGGACATCATATAGGGGCTGGACGCTCTACTGAGTCCAACATATATCCGAGCAATTAGCTGCTTACTGCGCCCGCAGCGAGACCACAGGCCCATTTTTGTCACCTCCATTTCAGTTCATGCGCCGCTCTGGTATTGGTGCCATCCCCAAAAAGAACGGCAAGCTGCGAATGATCCACCATCTGTCTAGTCCGGAAGGCACCGGCGCGAACGACAGCAATCCTGCCGAGCCGCTCTCTCTGCACTACGCGAGCATTGACAACGCGATCAACATCATCATGTCATGCCCACAGCCTGTGTATTTGTCCAAGCTCGATGTACGCAGTGCAATTTGGCAGATCCCAGTCCGCCGTCAGGACTTTGCTGGGAAGGCTCCTACTACTACGAGCGCTTTCTGCCTTTCGGCCTTCGCTCCAGCCTAGCCATGCATTGACTCAGTAGCCACAGCAGTCAACTGGATCATGCAGCACGAGTTTGCTATAGATCACCGGCTTCATTACCTCGATGACTTTCTCGATATCTCCTCTAGGTTGGCTGCAGCCAACCAGCAACTCACCATCCCCCTCCGGGCATTCACGTATCTCGGCACTCCTCTTTGCTCTATCCCAGCTCGAAGGGCCATCACCATCATTGACCTTCCTTGGTATTGTCCTAGACTGCGAGCGCCACGAAGCTCGGCTACCAGAGGACAAGCTGTCCGAGATCTGTGCGCCACTCATGGCCACTATCAGCGAGCGCAGCATCGGCCAGCGTCAACTCGAGTCCCTCCTGGGAAGCTCACTTTTGCTGCCCGAGTCATCGTTCCTGGACACACATTCATGCGTGAACTATGACCAGCGCGCCCCGAACTGTATCTGTGTATGCGAGTGGGGTGCATAAAGCCCACTTTGAGAATGGGTTTGCCGGCCCCTTAGTAGATGCGTGGCTTCTGAAGAGGGTGTTGAAGGGCATCCAGCGATGCCATGGTACGGCTGTACTCACCCTCGCCTTCCTACAA
Organism: Sycon ciliatum; assembly: GCF_964019385.1. Classification (NCBI taxonomy): domain Eukaryota; kingdom Metazoa; phylum Porifera; class Calcarea; order Leucosolenida; family Sycettidae; genus Sycon; species Sycon ciliatum. The sequence goes on from NC_088644.1 coordinate 46,176,947, forward strand.
CTATGCCAATCCTACGACACCTGACGGATGCACGCCTGAAAAGTAGTATCGTGAATGGCCATGACAAGCTGCTCTAACGTTACCAAGCCGCCATGCTGCTTCTTTGGATTTCTTCGGTGTGCTGAATTCACTAATGGCATCACACGGGGCTGGACTAGCTCCCCTGATGACGGACGCCTGCAACTCTTCCTGCTTTCATCCAAGACGGACCCATTCGGTAAAGGCGTTACTGGTGACATTGGCCCGTCTGTACCACCGTACTGCCCGGTCCGTGCCATTGCTAGCTACCCATTTGTCACTCGTCGCGAGGGACCGGAGCAACTCTTGTTCGTACTCTCGAACAGACAGCAGCTGACCAGGCAGTCATTCACAGTAACAGTATGGTCTCTTGTCGCTGCGGCCGGTGAACCATCCCAGTCAAACTACTCCGGGCATTCGGTCCACATTGGTGCAGCTACCACCGCTGCTATGGCTAGTGCCCCCGACTCCTTCTTCCGAGTGGCAGGTCAGTGGAAAGAGCGATGCGTGTCTTCGCTACATCCGGACTACAACAAGCGCTAAGCGCCAGCTATCGTCCCGGTTTGCTGCCGTGCCATGGATGCCATGATCCCCAACTCGGGTGAGTAATGAGTTGCTGAGCTCTAGCTGCGCAATGCTTGCCTGAGCTGACATTAATTGACCCTTGCTGTGCGTCAATAGTGCTTAGCTAACGGAGTGCTGGTTTCATGGGTCCACCCTCACAACTGGTGTTATCTAGCTATTTGCTGCGGCTCTGCCTTGCGCTGTATTACATTCATTTAGCATTGCAGCTCTACGTTGAGCTAACAGCAGCTCTACTTTGAGCTAACAGAGCTAACAGCAGCTCTACTTTGAGCTAACCGCAGCTCTACTTTGAGCTAACAGCAGCTCATCTTTGAGCTAACAGCAGCTCTTCTTTGAGCTAACAGCAGCTCTACTTTGAGCTAACCGCAGCTCTACTTTGAGCTAACAGCAGCTCTACTTTGAGCTAACAGCAGCTCTACCTTGAACTAACAGCAGCTCTACTTTGAGCTAACAGCAGCTCTACTTTGAGCTAACAGCAGCTCTACTTTGAGCTAACAGCAGCTCTACTTTGAGCTTACCGCAGCTCTACTTTGAGCTAACCGCAGCTCTACTTTGAGCTAACAGCAGCTCTGCTCTTAGCTAACAGCAGCTCTGCTCTGAGCTAACAGCAGCTCTACTTTGAGCTTCAAACCAGTTGTTTCGAAGCCAGCACTCCTCAATCCAAAGATGCCTCTTTGTTGACTTGTTTGTGTGAGGGATGGGGCTAATGGTGTACTAGCTGTGCTAGTACTTGTAAGCAACCATCTGAACTAGCGCACACACTGCACTGCATTGCTTTGTACTGCATTCAAGACTGACGTCATGCGCTTTGTTTTGCTGCGTAATCCCAAATGGCACCATCTCATTTTGCGGAAAAGAAAAACAAATCTTGCTTGCCCTGTTATGCTCTTCCAGGCAACGGATCGTGCTTCAGCAGTGTTTCTTTTCCCACCATCCCTCCCTTACCAAAGTCTGCGGGGTCTATGGGCAGAGATCGCCCATGGCGCCATAGCTGGCTGATGGCCACTGACGCCTTCTGCACAACACTGGAGACATGTGGCTGCCAGGATAGCTGGTCATCAATGGTTACGCCAAGGTATTTGGCAGTGGAGGTAACAGTTAAGGCTTGATCCTTACATTTCACGACTGGTATGTCGCCATTGAGTCCCCGAGGTTGAATTCCCATGACTTGGGTTTTGCCGGTATTCAGCAGAAGCCCAATTTCGGAGAGCCAGTCAGACAGACGTGTCACAACCGTAGTCAACGTCTTGCAAACAGTGTCCAGATCCGAATCAGAATAATCTAGGATGATGTCGTCGGCGAACTTCTGATGAACAACAGTGCAAGGTATGACGTCGGAAATGTCACTCTTTTAAAGGACAAAGAGAAGCGGCCCAAGAACACTCACTGCCTTGGGGCACACATCTTGAGCATGGGACTGCATCAGAGAGAGCCTCACACACCTTGACACGCTGAGTACAACCAGACAGATAGCTAGCCAACCATAACAATACTCTGCTATTGACTCCCAGGGTGAATAGTTTATCAATCAGACGTTGATGTTGGACACGGTCAAACGCTTTTGACATGTCAACCATCACACTACCTGTGTTTCTTTTTTACTCTCTTTCTCACTCCTGTGTGCAGCCACACCATACGTGCCCCACCCCTAACACACCTCAGTCACATGCACACCCACATACACACGCACACAGCAACAACAAACAGCCTCTGCGGGGACAGCGGCAACAGCAAGAGCTGCAAAGCATAGCTAATGGATGGCCAGTGCCCTTGACACTGAGAGCATTGCTGAGAGTGACTCCTTGAAGTACATCCGCATGGATATTTCGCTTCTCCAGCCGCCATGACGTTGGATCAGTCTATCCGGGACTCCTGCTGCTGCGGCCACTGATGCTCCCCCAGAACGCAGGCTATGCAGCCCAAATGCGCTTGGGTTGAAGTTCGCTTGGCACAGCGCGTCCTGGATCAGCTCTAGGGCACGGCTGTAAGCCATCTGGTCCCGGACAACTTGACTAGCGTTTCCTCGCCGAATACGGCCGAACAACTTCTGATGGCCTTCGTAGCCACCTCTAGACAGCAGTCGCTCTGTCAGAGCCACTGGGCATACTGCTCCATGCCATCTTGACAGCGCTGAAATGTCGACAAATACTTGGTCACTGTTCCCGTTGCCCTACTCACCAACATGACTTCTGGAATCTTCCTGGATAGGTTCACGAGTTCCTGGGTTGGCTCCACTTGAACCGCCCTCAGCTCTAGGCATGAACACAAGATCATAACGTGAGGCGCCTGTCAACAGAGTCATCAGCATTAGCGTCGGCTTCAGCATCTGCAGCAGCTATCAGCATCACTTGAAGAGCATTATACAACGGCATCAGCAGCAGCGTCTGCCAGCCCTGTGGGCTACAACATCGTCATCGGCATCACCAGCAGCAGCATCCGTCCGCCCTGCGGATTATGACATTATCAGCAGCATCTGCCTCCTGCCCTGCAGGCAATGGTGTTCCCTGAACACCAACATAGGACAATGCCTCGTGCACCGTGCACTCACATGTGCTCGCGCCACAAAACCACAGCAATCGTGTCAGTACGCAATCAGCAACAGTTAGTCTTCATGCACACTCTTAAAGCCAGCATTTCTGAATAAGATTGCTTGCCCCCCAGCAAGTTGTAAGGGCAGGTACCTTCCAGAAATGTGTTTTCATCATGGGGTAGCACCAAAACTCCTTTTACAAATGGTTTCTAGCTTTGCCTCCCATGTAATTTTGGCAAACCAATCCGCTGACACCCACTTAGGCACAACCAGTGTGCCATGGCCGCAGCACATTTTTAACATACTCAAAACCCTGGGTATTAGGTGGAACGGAGGTGTAAGCCACACCGTTTCCATTGACCAATCAACCGTAAAGGTATCGATCGCATAACATCCCGGATTCCAACACCTTGAACAGAAACGCTCTAAGAGAGCATGTCTGAGAAAACCAGAACATATGTGCAAGTCGATCTCTCAGATTTCGCTCAAATTTTGCAGGTAGGTTTGCTTTAGGGTGTAGATCGACATTCTAAAGCCCGCGCAAAATCTCTTGAAGGAAACCATGAAATTGGTATACCCCTCAATATTGGCCCAATATTGGCACGATTTATAAGTCTACAAACGAGCCACGTCACAGCGTACAAGAAGAAGCTACGAACAAAACTCCATCAAGCCAACATTACCTCACCTTAGAAGAGTTCTTGGGGCAGCACCACTTAGCCACGCCAGCATCCCAGAAGACGAGGGCAATCATCCCTTGACGCCACAAATGATTGTCTTGAAAATAGCCAAATTACAAGCGCTGATAAAACAGCAAGCTACGTCCTCAATTAGCAAACACTATACACCGGCAGATAGTAGAACACCTCTTCTAGCACTGAGGACATGTCCCCCATCATCCTTTTTGGGTTTTCTTGAAATACACAATTTTGAATTTTTCCACTCGACCATTCTGAAATACGTCCAAACTCATACCTGCGCAGGAAAGCTCGCCCCTCCGCGACGTCTAGTCAGTAATTTCTACTCCAACAGCACTCCCAACGCTGCAGAACAAAGTGTATTGTTGTCTCTGACAAGGAAAAGCAGCGGTGATCACTTGTCACTCCAAACGACAAGCTTCTCCTTTCGCCACCAACATTTTTCGGTGCAACAGTTGATGCAAAAGTGACTGAATTTTTGGATTTTACAGCAAGAGGAATGATGAAATCACGTGAATCGTGACGTAGAATAATGCTTTCTGGTGCACGACACAATGCACACGATCACGATCGTTCCTGAGACGCTATTCGAAACGGACCATGAGGGAGGAGGTAAGATGCATTATATTTCTTGCATGCTCTGCTCAGAACATGCAGAAACTATCGTTATAGCGCTAGCAGTATTGCATTGGCAAGAATTCTCTGAGATATTTCCTCTTGCAGTAAGAACAGGGATGTATGCGTTCACACTTACCTCGCTCATCCCGACTGGCATGGTTCAACAGGAACTCCGGCTAGTTTACATGCTGATGATTCACGTAGATATGCAACAGTAAAGAATGAGCGTGGTCCATGCCATCAAGGTCGCTTGGAGTTGACCAGCGCGCGGCCTACACTGGTTGCATGGGGTATGTGGCGCGCCCACACATGACAGATTTCTTACGTCATGAACAACGTGATTTGACCCTACTCGCGCGCTGTGCTGCATGTCGAGGGAAAGTCCCGGCTGGAAGGCCTACAACACGACATGCGTGCTCTTGAGCTGGACATCGAGATGCACTTGATCCGATCTAGATCAACGGGTGATCCATGTAAATGCAGGTGCGCTTGATCAAGGTGACTCGGAACAACTGCTGAACCGTGAACTACGAGACCTGGCATTTTGTGTCACGAGGCACGTGATTTCATCATTCCTCTTGCAGTAAAATCCAAAAACTACACACAAAAATTCATTCACTTTTGCATCATTTGTTGCACCGAAAAATGTTGGTGGCGCAAGGAGAAGCTTGTCGCTTGGAGTGACAAGTGATCACCACTGCTTTTCCTTGTCAGAGTCAACAATACACTTTGTTCTGCAGCGTTGGGAGTGCTGTTGGAGTAGGAATTACTGACTAGACGTCGCGGAGGGGCGAGCTTTCCTGCGCAGGTATGAGTTTGGACGTATTTCAGAATGGTCGAGTGGAACAATTCAAAATAGTTTATTTCAAGAAAACCCAAAAAGGATGATGGGGGACATGTCCTCAGTGCTAGAAGAGGTGTTCTACTATCTGCCGGTGTATAGTGTTTGCTAATTGAGGACGTAGCTCGCTGTTTTATCAGCGCTTGTAATTTGGCTATTTTCAAGACGATCATTTGTGGCGGCAAGGGATGATTGCCCTCGTCTTCTTTGATGCTGGCGTGGCTAAGTGATGCTGCCCCAAGAACTCTTCTAAGGTGAGGTAATGTTGGCTTGATGGAGTTTTGTTCGTAGCTTGTTCTTGTACGCTGTACCGTGGCTCGTTTGTAGACCCATAAATCATGCCAATATTGGGCCAATATTGAGGGGTATGCCATATTCATGGTTCCCTTCAAAAGATTTTGCGCGGGCTTTTGAATGTCGATCTACACCCCAAAGCAAACCTACCTGCAAAATGTGAGCGAAATCCGAGAGATCGACTTGCACATATGTTCTGGTTTTCTCAGACATGCTCTCTGAACTGTTTCGTCCTCAGACTCGCAAAGCAATCTAGCGTATGGGGACCCCACAAACGCTCGATTTGTTCAAAAACAGCCGGGTTTAGCCGCCAATCATCTGTGTCAACTATTTTCGATTAGTAGTCCGCCAGTTCATTTTGTTCTCTGGGAACTCATTCGGCAATCAGGCGGATTCCGTGCTTCATGCACACCTGGAGGATTCGCATGGCCTTCCTTTGCAAATGCTCCCTTCTGCTGCCCACCTGGATAATGTGCACAGCTGCCTGGTTAACGCTTCTGTGAATGCAGATACCTCCTTCTAGTTTGTGTGCTAATGATTCAAGCACCAACGCGATTGCTCTCAATTCTCTCCACGTGGAGCTTCTTCGGTCATTCAAAATCTCATTGGACCACTCTCCTCTGGCTATCTCGACTGCACTGCCGTCTACTAAAAATCCGCCCCAGCCAGAGTCGCTCGCATCGGACCAGGTCAGGACCGTTGCCTTTGGGCAGTTTTTCCAAAATGGTTGGCCGTGCCAGTCTTCAAAAACCGTGCTCCAAAATTCCAAGTCGCACCTTGCCGCATCCGGCCATTTCACTGGGGAGTACCAAGAACTCCTAGACAATATCATGCTGTAGAATGCCCTGGTACGCAGACGGCAAATTGGCCCGAGCGCAAGCGACATAGACAACAGGAAGTCGGCTAGCCTCGCCACTTCCCTCGCGGGTGGCGCTGCTAGACCACTCAGCCGTGCTAGGCACTCGTTAAGCCTCGCCACTCTGCGCTCTGTCGCAAAAATTCGACCCTCTTTGAGGTCAATGCGCATGCCTAGCATTTCGACCGTTTGTGATGGCTCCCACTGGGATTTTTGTTCATTGGGCACAAACCCAGCTCTCAAGAGGTCAGCTTTCATCAGTTTTGCCACCACCTTTGCCCCCTTGACAGTAGAGTGCCCACCAGACCCGTCGTCCATGTAGAGCTGACATCTTATGCGCAACTCCCTCCAACGCCGCAGTAAAACACGTGTCACTTTTGTGAAAACATAAGGAGCCGTGGAGAGGCCAAACGGTAACACGCAAAATACATAGGTTGTGATAGTTCCCTCCGCATTAAACCAGTTAAACCCCAAGTACTTTTGATGCTCCTGTGCAATTTCAATGTGGTGGTACCCGCTTTTCAGGTCAAAAGTAATCACGTAGTTGCCCTTTTCGTAGACTCTTGCGATTGTTTTCAGGTCTTCCATTTTGAATTTAAATTTCGCCAGATAAGTATTGACGTACCTCAAATCCAAAATGAGTCTTAACTTTTTTCCATTATTTACCACGCCTAAAGGGCTGCAAATCACTGCCTACTCACTCTTGACCTCCTTTATGCACCCTCTTTCCATCAAGTCTCTAATTGAATCTGTGACAACATCAAATTGGCACTGAGCGCTACTGTGATTTTTTACAGTTTTCGGCCTTGGTAGCTGCACAAACGGGAGTAGATACCCTTCACAAATGATCCTTAGCACAAATTCGGATGCCCCCATAGATTCCCAAAATGGCTTGCACCTAGCTAAACTGCCCACCACCACCCCTTGCCCCTCTAGTTCCCCTTGATCGTCAGATTCACACAAGCCCGCCACGCACCCCTCGTCAACAACACTCAGCACCGAATACACTTCATCATCTATTACATCATGGGGGAGTCCGTCCGCACAGCCCTCAGAGCTATTTCTGAGCGGCTGGCTTCTGGCAGAAATTGATGAAGTGGCCTGGCTCGCCGCAACGGAAGCAGACTTTGGGGCCAGGCTGGATGGGGTTTCTCCCCGGTTGCGTCCTTGTTGCCTCGCTGGGCCCAGAAGGTGACTGCTGTTGTGGTGGCTGCTCAGCCCCTCGTGCGGCTGCTTTAGGGGTGACCACCCCGCCCCTGCGGAACCTGGATGGGATGCCCCCCCCCCGAAAGGGCCGCTGCATGGCCACGGACTGCACGGCCGCATTCAGTCTCTTGCTCTTTTCGGCGGAGGTCACAATGCTGAGGATTCCCCCTCCCTCCACAAATTTGTTCGCCACCTCTACCCCATGGGTATCGGCGACGGCGAGCCACTCTTGCCTGTCCTCTAGAATGTCCTCACCTTTCTTTAGGTTTTTCGTTGCGCTCCTCAGCCGGTCGGATTTTGGTGCCCTCCGCACTTTCTCCAGGCGCTCCTGGAGCCGGGCGTTGACTGCGTGCTGGTGTTCATACACCACGTTCCTCCATTTACTAGGGCCAGTTGACGTAGCACTCGAGCGATGGCGATGACGGCGAGCCTTCCTGCCGGAACTTTTTGATTTTTTGAATTTTTTGGACCTGCACTGCTGGCACTCGACGATGATCTAGATGATGATGACGACGACGGCGATGACGACGACGATGACGGAGAACGTCTCCGTCTGCGACCTCTGCCGCGTGGGGATTCTGGGGCCCTGGCCCTTTCGAGCTCGATTTGGGCCTCGAGCAGCCTGATGCGAGTTGCTTGCTCCTCCAGGGTGCCGCCGCCGCATCGTTTTGCTGCGCGTCAGCTTGCAGTCGTGCGGGTTCTGCGCTTGCAGCACGACGGGTCCTTTCTCGGGGAGGCATGTTCCTAAAAGGATCCTGAAAGTACGTTGAAAAAACGGGATGAGAAATACACTACACTTGCAAAGCAAGAAGAAAAAAGAATGCCGCAGCCGGAGCGCATGCTCCTAATATCTCGCATTTGCGAGCAGCAAATGTTATGTCATGCAAAAGAAAGACAAAAAAGAACTACATTTCTCGTTTCTTTCCTACGTCAGCCAACGAGAAATGAGGCATATTTTCGCTCTTGTTTAACCAGCAGCCAACGGTTGGCGGCTAGAACTAATGCATCTTCTGTAGAGTGCATTTTCCTGTAGGCAAACTGACTGCTAGGTAATATGCTATGTTGCGTGAGGTATGCTGTGAGATGATTCTTTACAAAGAACTCCAAAATCCGGGACAGAATAAGGAGGAATCGACAATGGTCTATAGTTAGCAGGGGATGTTGAATCGCCACTCTTGAACAGTGGACTAATGTGTGATGTTTTAAAACACACTGGCACAGTACCTGATGTCAAGGATGCATTGACTAGGGTGGTAAATGGTGCCAGGACGTCTGAACACTGCTGCAGTACAATTCCAGGATTGTTGTCACTCCCAGATGCTTTGTGAGGACTCAAAGTTTGCAAGCATTGTGCAACATCAGACACGCTTACCGGCTGAAATGTTGAGAAGCTAGATGCAGAGGCTGGACCATGTGGTATATGCAGCTCAGGTGGCCATTGTGATGCACCGACCTGCTCGTGGACGGATGCACATTTTCAAGCTCTGAAGTATGCCTTTATTTGAGTATTGTTACCCTAACGAAAGTTACAAATACGGAACAGTAATCCCAAATCAAGCCTTTAGAATGCCGTGCTTTGACCTCTCCCTGGATTCTGACGTCGACTCGACAGGAAACTGCGAACATTCTGCTGGCAGAATGGCGCATCCACAACATCAACGAATCGCTAGAAGGTGATTTCCGGATTATCTCCCCCGCCACGGAATCTGTCGTAAGTCTAGAGAATATTATCACTTCAGTTAAGACCGAGATTGTACGTACTATTAAATCAGAACTGGCGACGTTCAAACAAGCTATTTCAGAGATATCGAAATCATTGTCGGTTGTAAAGGAAGCAGTCCTAGTCCTCCAGATTCGAAAGCAACAAGGCCAGCAAGAGGACAAAATAAATACATGTACATGGTTAGGAGAGCATGTCTGAGAATACCAAAGTATGTGTGCAAGTGGATCTCTCCGATTTCGCTCAAACTTTGCAGGTAGGTTCCCTTTGGGGTGTGGATCGATTGTGCAAAGCCCTTGAAAAAGTTTCTGAAGGGAACCTTGAAATTTGCATACCCCTCAAAAATGGCCGAAATATCACATTATTTATGGGTCTAGAAACGAGTCACGCCACAGCGTATACGAACAAGCTATGAACAAAACTCCATCAAGCCAACATTGCCTCACCTTAGAAGAGTTCCTGGAGCAGTACCGCTTAGCCACGCCAGCATCCCAGAAGACGAGGTCCATCACCCCCTGACGCCACAAATGATCGTCTTGAAAATAGCCAATTTACAAGCGCTGGCAAAACAGCCAGCTACGTCCTCAATTGGCCAGAACTATACACCGGCAGATAGTAGAACACCTCTTCTAGCGCTGAGGACATGTCCGCCATCTTCCTTTTGGGGTTTTCTTGAAATAAACGATCGATGGCCGCGTATTGTGATGCAGGAAGCGTCATCCTACGTCACAGAGCACGCGATCTCACCGTGCATCTTGCAATAAAATTCAAAAGCTGCGCTCAGGCCTTCAGTCACTTTTGCATCAACAGTCGCACAAAAAATTATTGGTGGCGCAAGGAGAAGCTTGTCGTTTAGAGTGACAAGTGCTCACCGCTGCTTTTCCTTGTCAGAGTCAACACTACACTTTGTTCTGCGGCCTTGGGAGTAGTGTTGGAGTAGAAATTGCTGAGGAGACGTCGCGGAGGGGCGAGCTTTCCTGCGCAGGTATGACTTTGGCCGTATTTCAGCATGGTCGAGTGGAAAAATTCAAAAAAGTTTATTTCAAGAAACCCCTCAAAACCCTTCAATCAAAACCCTTCAATCCGTTCCACAATGCTCTGCAAGCAACATTGGGTGTGTATTTGCTGATGTTGTCAGTGATCAACAACGAGCACCTGAACTGTGTCTTCCACAGGGCCCGGTGGGACCTAAGGTTTTACATCCTTCAGTTCGGTGTCAATAGGTTGTGTGCGTAAACTGTTGGGTTCCTTGGACACCAGCAAAGCGACAGGCAGTGATGGAATACCCGCATTTCTTCTGAAGTCCTGCGCTGATTTGCTAGCTCCCTCTTTAGCATTGATATTTAATGCATCTCTTGCTGTTGGTTCTGTGCCGGACGGCATGAAGTTGGCACATGTCACGCCGGTATTCAAGGCTGGAAATCCTCAAGATCCGGGAAATTATCGCCCTGTGTCTCTCCTGCCAATTGTATCGAAACTGTTAGAACGAATTGTCCATAGACAACTATCCTCATTTCTGGACAAGGAGAATTTGTACCCTCCCTGTCAGGTTGGCTTTAGACGTCAACATTCAACGGAAGACGCTCTAGTTTTCGTCACGGACACGTTTGTTCGCGCTCGCGATGCCGGACAAATTACTGGTGCTGTGCTCGTGGATATGTCCAAAGCATTTGACAAGGTCAGGCACCAAGTGCTCATTAATGATTTGTTTGAGCTTGGCATATCTGGTTCAGCATTAGTTTGGTTTGCCGACTATTTGTCCAATCGTCGCCAAATAGTGCACATTGCTGAGAACTATAGCCCTCCTTTCCCCTGCATGTGTGGCGTTCCCCAGGGCTCTGTTCTCGGTCCGCTGCTTTTTGTACTCTATGTTCGTTCGATCCAGTCCATTGTCTCCGAGTTTTGTGTGAAAGTTATTCAATTTGCTGACGATATTCTATTGTATGTTTGCGGTACGCAGAAGAATGCGCTTAGCAACTCCCTGTCTGCAGCTGTCTCAGCCATTAGTACCTGGCTGTCAAACCGCAATTTAATTCTAAATGCCCGGAAGACACAAGTGCTCTTCCTGTCTACGCCACATATTACTGACCACCAATTTCCAGTCTACTGTCATGGAGTGCAGCTCAAGCAAGTGACATGTGCAAAGTACCTTGGAATACATTTGGACCAGGATCTTTCTTGGAGGACTCAAGTTGATTCTATGGTCACCAAACTTGCCAGTAAAATTGGTATTCTGTTCCGAAATCGACACAGTATTCCACTGACTTGCCGAGAAACCTTTGTAAAGTGCCTAGTGTTGCCAGATTTTCTATATGCATCAGATTGTTTTTCTGCTGGCCTTTCCTTAACCCAGTTAGGTAGGCTTGAACGAATGCTAAAGCGAGCTTTGCGTTCAGTGTACGATACTGGTTTTTGTAGCCCATCAAGCCCTTTATTTGCGAGACTTGGTCTAGATCGTTTGGCATCCATGTATTGCAAGAAATTACTGTATCTGACGTGGCGCTGTTTGGAAGGCCGCTGTAGTGTCACATTAAGTCAAATGTTCGAGCGTTTAAATAATGGTCTTGCAACGCGCAGCCTTTTATCACGCACTCTTAAGCTGCCCATGCTCAGAACTGCCTTTGCCCGTCATGGCGCTTCCTTCCAATGTGCTAAGCTGTGGAATGATTTGCACCCTCTAGCTCGCTGTGTGGATAACTCCGCCCGTTTTAAGAAGCTGTTACCCCAATGCCTTGCTTTTTCACGCTAGTAATTATGACTTTCAGCTATGCAAAATGCGAACATGATCACCTATCCAATACCGGTAGTCTATCATGTTAATTATTCATATCTTTTTGCATCTTTCCCTCGAGTGGGTCTATTGTTATTAGGCAATTGTCTGTTATAGTCACCACTATAAATAAAAATCCAATCCAAAATATCGCAAAGTTAGAGATCTACATGGTGGAGGGGTATGCATTTATGTCCATTCTGATAAGCACTCTATCAGAATTCCCATCACTGAGCCAGGAGTGGAGTGTGCCTCTGTTTGGCTTCGCCTGTGTACCAAACCTAAGGCTATTGAGCTGGCTGTGTGCAGTGTATATCGTCCACCGAGTACAACTGTCGACTTCTGGACCCTGTGCAGTCAGCATCTTGACGTCATCAGTCGTAAATTTAGCAGGATTATTGTACTAGGGGACTTTAACACTGATGTGCTACAGCAATCATCAAATAACCACCATTACAAGCACCTGCCCAATCTGTGTGAGGAGTTTCACCTCCGCAATTTCGTGACTTCACCAACGTGACTTGCCAAGACATGTCTGGACCTAATACTCGTTTCTGCTGCCGCACCACATGTTAACCCTAGGACAGCCACCACTTTCAGTACTCCTAGAACGGCCAAACGGTGTCATTTGACACCTGCATACATTTCCATGTCTAAAACCTATGATATAGGTTATTGTATTTTTTGTTTCCAGTGCTAGCTATCACTATCGGCATTTATGATGTACACAACAATTTAGGATTCACCCAGACACTATTGTTGGCTATACGCAACTAAAATACAATTTACGCGTAACGGCAATTGCGAAGGATGAACTCAATTACTGGCAAAACTTCAATTACTTGCAAACGAATTTCTTATAGTTACAGAGTTACAATAACAAGCAATGTGTCAACGTCACTGGGCACATGAGGAACTGTTTTTCGGGAATATGTGCTTTGGCATAATCGGATTACTCGAACGTCACGATGAATGACACACAGTAACAAATACAAACATCGACTGACTATGAGCATCATTTTTTCACCAAGCTGACACATATGCTGCTAGAGATGGTTTAAGCTAGTAACGATTGCATTTTAGACTCTTTCAAAGAGGTATATCCTTCTTTTCTCCTTGGCTGGCACTTAGCAACCAGATGCCATAACTATCTACAAGCTTATTGACCAGTGCAGGAATGAGCGTTTTCTGGATGCGCATGAACTAGCAAAGGTCTGGGATATTGTGAAGGCGTTGATTCCTGTCACATCTATTCATTTATGTAACCGCCTTGCAGGGGGACATCTTCTGGAATAGTCTTTGTTGAGTAGATCCACCACATTCCATCGAAACGGTCAAGGACATATCTCGTCTTTTACTAGAATTGGCCGATGTGGGGCTTCCTACTCTCACCATGTAAAACATATTGCTCTAGGTGGTCTACACTAGGCGGACCATTGATACTTCTGGCTACTTCTACCTTCTATGTCTACCATCTTTGCATCCTACAATGTAAACTTGAAAAACAAAATGCAATCCGCGATTTTTGGCAATGAAGTAAGATGGTAGTTCACTTCAATTTCCCAAAGTGGTTCATACTGCAACTCTTTATTCTCCAACAGTTTCTTGACCAGTACTGCACTGATGATGATGTTATCAGTTATGACTTAGCAATCACCTTCTGCAGCATCCGGGGCCAATAAAGAGAGAGGAGGCATCCCAGCGGTTGCCTACCCGTTTAGCCTGAAGCGGAGGAGGAAGAGGTTTGGTTCAAGAGCCTTATTAGCTCGTCAAGTAGTTAGAAAGGATTATCTACACAGCACCATCCTTGCGATAATGCGGTGTACCATCTCCAGGTTGCAGAGTTGCGATTCCTCTTCCTCGACACTATCCATTTCGGGGTCTCCACCACTCCTGCAACTGTTTCTGACAATTCCTTGTCTGGACTATCCCGCAATCCTCGTCCGCTCTCTGGAGGCTCGTAAACCTGAACACATTCTGAATCGACAGGTGGTACTCAGGTGTTGTGACCGTACGATTTGCCTTCATATGACAGAACAGATCCACCACTGCCAATGGTCACTACACTTGAACATTTATCAAATGAAGATAAAGTGAGCCAATTTCGCTGTCATGGTCATCAGATTCATGCATGGTAATAGGCTACATCCGTTCCAGTATTTCCTTGGCCGTCAGACCGCGATGGCTCCTCTGGGGCAATTTACAGGAAAATGAAAGGGAATGAGCAGTATCAAGGACATTAGCTGAAGAGTGCTTGTGTAATCTGTGAAGTAATGGTTACCCGCCCCAAATTCGCGATTCTCGCCCGACGGTTGTTGTGATCATATATTTCGTCCTGTATTCAACGATTTTCCTGCCCATGCACCTTTCTTTTGTCTGGTTGGCATACGAGCAACTCGATACGGCCGACACCTTCGAAGTGTGTTCATATTGTTTCCATCTAGCTGCAATATTGGCTTTTTATAGTGCAGGTGTCAAATGACACTGTTTGGCCGTTCTAGGTATACGTACTCGCCATTATGGTACCTCATCAATTACAAATCAAAGGTTTATGGCAGACGAAAGAAGAAGAAAAATTAGGAATAGTCACAAGATTTGAGCTTATTCTGATTAGCCATATTTCGGTAATTCCAAAAGTTTGACTCGCGCGGTGTCAAATGACACCGTTGGCTGTTCTAGGGTTAAGACAACTGTAGTATCTGTAGACGGCGTGAGCGACCATGATCTCGTTCTGACTCACTTATCCTACAAAGCCACGCATCAAGCTAACTCTCGCCTCAAATTCGTGCGCAAACCGCTCCCACATGCAATTGATCCCACTGCACTCTGTGATGATATCGACAGCACTCTGGAGCCTCTCCCTAAGTCAGCTGATGTCAATGCACAAGTCACCCAGCTTTCAGACTGTATTACTCGAGTCTTAGACAAACATTAACCGATCTGCCCCGTGGTCTCACCAGCTTTCAGTAAGCCGAAGCCTCAGCCATGGGTGACACCTCAGTTGAAACACCTCCTCCAGCAACGAATCCACCTACATAGAAAAGTACGCACTCACCCATCAGATCAACAGCTTCTGCAGAGGTATCGTGCAATACGGCGAGAAGGCACTCTCCTCAACAGGCAGCTGAAGTCACAGTATTACATGAGAGAGTTCAAAAATCGTCGCCATGACCCACGAGGCCAATGGGCCATTATCAATAGCTTGTCTGGTAGAACAGCAGCGAGGGCTGCCCCAGCAGCCACACTCGCCGATCTGACAACTACCTTCGCCGAGATCGTCCATGACCCTTCCAGACCAGTCGAGCTGCTTCTACCCGTTGCAGACCCCAATAGCACTACTCTTTTGATACCGTCAGCGTCGATACCATCTCCAAGTTGCTTGAATCTCTGGTATCCAACAAAGCCACCGGCTCTGATGATATTCCGTCCTGCATCCTGAAATCCTGCAGAGATTCAGTCTCGTATCCGCTAACTGTTATCGTCAACGAGTCCTTTCGCTCTGGCATCTTTCCTGCTGCCTACAAACATGCCCATGTCTGCCCTGTTTACAAATCTGGTGATAAGACCTCAGCTTCCAACTACAGGCCAATCTCACTGTTGCCTATCGCTGCCAAGATCCTAGAGAAGGTTGTCCACAAGCAAATCACTTCGTATTTCACCCAGAATCCAGACCTGTCAGCCATACCAGCTGAACAATTTGCGTACCGCTCACAACATAGCTGTGTGGATGCCCTGACACTTTGCATAGACAGATGGAACAGAGCACTTGACAACGGTGACCAATGCGGAGTAGTCTTTGCGTCTACATTCGCCGGGTACCCGATATATTTCACCAGAGTGTCGTGCAGTTGTACGCAGATGATATTGCGTTCTACGTATTCGGCTCTGATGTGGCTACAATTATGCTACGCTTGCAGGATAGTATGCGGTTGCTAGAGCAATACCTCGATGAGAAAGGCCTTCTGCTCAACCCCAATAAAACATAGTTCATGTTGATACGGCGTCCTGCCCTGCCTGCACTGAGCCCAGCCCTGTACCTGACCTGTAAAGGTATTGTCATTTCCCCTGTCTCTACTGTGAAATACCTCGGTATACTAATCGATGAGCATCTAACGTTCCGCCCACAAGTAGAAAATGTGTGTTCAGCGGTCTTCGCTAAACTACCCTGTTTTGGTCATGGCCGTCGCAATTTATCAGCTACAGCTCGGAAAACTTTCTACTTGTCAATTATAAAGTCTACTCTAGAATATGCAAGTAATGCGTATGTGCACTGTTTGAAAACTACCCTATATAACAGGCTTGTAACGGTCAGCCATATTACGATGAAGAAGGCATTTGGTTTAGATAGAATGACCCCAACTGCATTAGTTTTACAACGGTGTCATCTGTATTCGTTTGAGCAAAGAGTTAATTTGAAACTATACGTTTTGGTCTATCGCTGCTTGTCATCAATTGTTAGCCCCTCCTTCAGTCACTGTTTCTCCTGCGTTCAGTTGGCCCGCACACAAATGCTCGTACTCGTGGCCAGGATACAGCTGCCTTAGTATTACCTACTGTACATATTGGGTATGGACTGCGCTCAGTTTCTTTTCTGGCGGCAGGTCGGTGGAACACTCTTCCTCCAAACTGTCGTCAGGCACAATCTGCTGGTACCTTTGCTCACCACACGAAGATTCACCTAGGGTTCCCTGTAACAAGGCCATGCCTGTTGGGACTCCCCTAGTCCAATAATTAGTAGTACTACTATTACTACTACTACTACTACTACTACTACTACTGAACTTCGCCTTTATTTGAAAACAAACCGGGTATCAGAAAGAAGAAACTGAAAAGCGCAAGCAAGAAAAGCAATGGTGACAAAACCATTCAAGAAAAATCAAATCAAATAAATAGGAAAATCCAATCAGTCAGCGCGGCATATGAGCCAATGTACGGCACTCCGTTACAAAGCAATGTCGGCCAATGCCGGATCCACTGCGTAGGTATGATGCACGTGACCCCCGGAAGCAAGTAATCTGCCACCGCATCAGAAATAGACTGATTCTCGAGCGCAAGTGGCTGATGATGAGACGATACGGTATGTCCGAGTTCTTAGTGTAACAGGTTTAATCAAACTTGAAAAGTAAGAGGCCTGGTTGAGCGTGCCTCGACCAGTTATATGCAAAATGTGATAGTATACATGTGGCAATGGCGCCAATGAAGGTGCTAATAGACAGGCGTAAGACGCATGAGGTGCGAGGGAGTGTGAAGTTATAGAGAACAGGGGAAAACTGTTACATCATCCCCCTCCTATGGAGAGGAAGGAGCTTATAACCCAAATGCTCAAGTGGAATAGAGTACAATAAGCGCAAACACGTGCGAGACGAAAAAAGGCTTCGCGCTGAAGTAACACAATAAGACGACTGAAACTCCATGCAAATAAAGTGTAATAAGCTCAACAAATGTGTAAGGTGAAACTAGAAGTTCAACTGCAAAACTCAGCGGGCAGAAGCCAAGGTTTTGTACTTCTGAAGTGGAACAATGTCATTACCAGATTCATCCAACAAATAATGTTCAGGTTCCCAAGTGGCATCAGAGTAGCCTTGCCACTTGACTAGGTACTGAAGCTGATTCTGCCGGCGGCGGTGACTGAGAATGTTCTCCACCACATAGCGGGCATGACCATCAAGGTCCGTGATAGGCGGAGGCGTAGGCTGTCTCCTATTAGGAATAGCGTTCTTCTCGTAGGCACGGAGTGCCGACACATTAAATACCGGGTGACAGCGGCTGGTATGAGGCAACTTGAGCTTGTAGGCATTCGGGCCGACCACATGGGTTATAGGAAAGGGGCCAAACCACTTGGGGCGTAATTTATGGGATGGTCGGTCCCGAGCTTCAGGAGTCAGGAGGAAATCCCGGTAGACCATTACCAAATCTCCCACCTTCAGCTTTCCCTCGACCCTTGTCCGATCTGCATAGAAGGCCTGACGAGCTTGAGCTGCCACTAGCGCATCTTGTGAGATCTTGACCGCGTCTTGTCTTGCTTGCAACCAATCAGCTGAATCTCTGCCTCCCTGAATAGGGTTGAGGAAGTCGGGTGGCGCTCTGGGATTTAGACCGTAATTTAAGAAGAACGGTGTGTTTCCTGTAGATGATTGAGTAGCGCTGTTGATAGAAAACTCACAGAGAGGTAGGAGCATATCCCAGTTATCTTGTTTATGATTTACAAAAGCCCTCAGCACATCCTCTACTATTCTGTTTACTCGTTCAGTTAGGCCATCTGTCTGAGGGTGATTGGCAGTACTAAATGCTAGTTTCGTTCCTAAGCGATCAAACAATTCCTGAAAAAATGCTGCCGTAAATCTTGGATCACGATCACATACAATACTAGAACTCAAACCATGAAGTCGAAATACATGTTGAATATACAGATCAGCACTTCCTTTAGCGTCAATAGTAGAGGAAGTAGGTGCTAAATGTACACACTTTGTCAAGCGGTCTACAAATACATATATAGCATCATGACCTGTATCGGTTCTAGGCAAACCCATGATAAAATCCATCGAGATATCCGCCCACGGCTGACTGGGCACTGGTAAATTCTGCAAGAGACCAGTTTTTAGCTGGCCGCCTTTAACTCGTTGGCAGACGTCACATGACTTGACAAACGCCTTTACATCCAGTCCCATTCTGGGCCAATAGAAATATCTAGAGAGTCTGAAATAGGTGCGATCTCGACCGGGATGCCCCGCAGTCACACAGTCATGGTATTCTTGAAGCAGCGCGAGTCGGAGTTTGCTACTCTTTGGAATGCATAACCTGTTCTGTGGTGAAGATCTGAGATAAAGATAACCGGGTGTTTCATTTAGAAGGTAACGGTCGTGCAGATTGTCATGGCTTGAATTTTCCAGTCTCCTGATAATGGGAGCAAGATCCTTGTCGCACTTGTAACCGCTGACAATTAACTGCGCCAAGTCTGGATTAATCTCTAGGGTATGCTCTATGGCATTCAACTGAATGTTAGGAGGATAGGATGACCCGCCTATTTCAGAATCACTGAACAGATCTGGACGGCGTGAAAGCGGGTCGGCAATGTTTTTCTTTCCTGGTTTGTGAAAGACCGTAAAGTCATAGTCAGCTAAAAACTCTACCCATCTTGCCTCACGCTTGGTGAGAGTCGGTTTGGTTCGTAAATAGACAACACCCATATTATCAGTCATCAGGTCAAAGTGGCGGAATAGATAGATTCTCCAGCACTTTAATGCAAATACCACAGCCAACGTTTCCCTCTCGGCCGCAGTATAGTTGCGTTCTGCAGCTGACAGTTTCCGACTACAATAGGCTACGGGATGCAAATCCATATCTTCTCCCTGCTGCAGGAGCACACCCGCCACGGCAAAGTCACTTGCGTCAGTTTCTACCATGAAGCTTTTCTCAACATCGGCCAGTTGCAACACTGGCGCCTCGAGTAATGCTGATTTTAGAGACTCGAATGCCTTCTGTCTAGCAGCGCTCCATTCAAAGCGTGAATTTTTTCCGGTGATTTCTTCTAATGGACGAGAGATGGTCGAGTGTCGATCTATGAACCTTCGGAAATAGTTTGCAAAGCCAAGAAACTTCCTCACATCAGTTACTGACGACGGAGTTGGCCATGTTTCCACAGCACTTATCTTCTTGGGATCAGGGGAAATTGATGTGCCGTTGATTTTATGCCCCAAGAAGATAACTTCTCTCACGCCGAATTCGCATTTAGACTGTTTGCAATACAGCTCACTATTTCTAAGTGTTTCTAGAACTGTTTGAAGATGATGCTGATGATCTTCCCAGGTCTTGCTGAAAACTAGAATGTCATCCAAGAATACTACAACGAATTTTCGGAGATGCGGTTGCAGAATAGAGTTCATGAGTGACTGAAAGGTGGCCGGGGCATTAGTCAGCCCGAATCCCATGACTCTAAATTGGAAGTGGCCGAACGGCGTATTAATGGCCGTCTTAGAAACATCCGAGTCTTGAATTCTGATTTGATTGTAGCCTGACCGCAAGTCCAACTTGGAGAAATATGCACTGCCCTGGATCGTGTCGAATAAGTCATCAATATTAGGAAGACAAGCTTTGTTTTTGATCGTAATTCTATTCAATTCTCGCCAATCGCACACCATTCTCAGAGTACCATCCGACTTTTTCACAAAAAACACAGGTGCACCGTATGGCGACTTACTTGGCTCAATGAATCCCTTCTCAAGTAATTCTGATAGCTGTGACTGGAGCTCGTCCATCTCTGGTTTTGGCAGGCGGTAGGCGGGTCGAGACGGTGGTCTGGCTCCATCTTCTATCTGGATTTCATGGTCGACTGGTCTCTTCGGTGGAAGCTCATTCGGCAGCTCGTCTGGAAATAAATCCTGGTACCTCTTGAGCAGGTTCTGGATGTCTTGTTGCTCTGATTCCTGGAGTTGTGGCCCGGAACGATTCTCCTCGTTTGCAGCAGTGACCCATGCAAGAAACCCCTCGGCTCCACTCCTCAGGGCATGACGAGCTTGTCGGCCACTGATAAACATGCTTTCCACAGATGGCCGGTCGGCTGTCGGCGGGTTAGCTGAAGGCAATTTGGCAACAAAGGGCTCACCGTCCAACTGAACTTCGTTCGTACGGAAGTTGATGCTGGGGTTGTTCCTTGTAAGCCACGGCTTGCCAAGAATAGCGTCGTAGCGAGTCAGGGGATACACAGTAAAGTGCTGTTCCTCACTGAAGCCCCCGACTGTCACCCTTAGCGTGCTTGTGGAAATCTGCGGGACCTCGCTGGTCGAGCCGTCCGCCAATGTTACGCTCAGCACTGCTGAGCTTGCATCCGTGTCAAGATGATGCTTTCGAACAAAACTGTCTGCAATGAAGTCATGCGTCGAACCGGAATCTATCAGCATCACTGCACGGCGACCGCCGATCTTTCCCTGTATGCGCAGTAGGTCGTGTTCAGGTTCATTGCCGACGCTGACGTTGCTGACATGACACCTTTCTGCAACGGGACAATTATTTCCTACAGCTATGGGTGTCTCCGGCTCCGTAGGTTCCTGGAGAGCAACGTCTTCAACCTCCAGAGCTCCGAACCGGTTAGCGACTGGTACCGGCGTGGGCGCTTGGGTCGTCGCCAGTAAGCGCACCCCCTTTCTTACTGGCGACCAGCGTTTGGGTAGCGCTGTCCACCCTCAGTACAGTCTTTAGCGAGGTGGCCTGGCTTCCTGCAAGCAAAGCAGTGTCCCATTGCTCGCAGTTGGACACGCTCTTGGTCCGTCAGCTTGCGGAGGCCCTGACCACGGAAGCTGGGCACGGAACGCGACTCTCTACTGGCTGGTGGCCCCGACGCCGGTGGCCCTGACGACTGCTCCACGGTGTTTGCTGCCATGACAGCTTGCTCCAGGGTACGTGGATGCTCACGCATGACCTGTCGCTGGATGTGCGGCACTAGACCCCTGACGAACAGCAGCGCTCTGGTGTGGTGGTCGAT
This sequence comes from Sycon ciliatum, assembly GCF_964019385.1. Taxonomy (NCBI): domain Eukaryota; kingdom Metazoa; phylum Porifera; class Calcarea; order Leucosolenida; family Sycettidae; genus Sycon; species Sycon ciliatum. The sequence continues at coordinate 46,198,561 of NC_088644.1, forward strand.
TTCCGGCACTTGCAGGCTGAGGCGAGTGAAAGCAGCAATGTATGCGTCCAGCGACCCGCGCTGCGCTGCGGAAATTAGTCCCATACGCGATGTTTCCTCGTTGTGCCGTGGTCCGTACACATCGCCAAGTGCCGCTTTCAGAGCAGGCCAGTCGGAAAACACTTGGTTAGCTTCCAATGCCGCTATCAACCAAAGACGAGCGTTTCCAGTCAAAAATCCTGCCGCGTAGTCGACCCTCTGTGCCGCATTTGGGAGTGCCAACGACCGTAGGGCCATGTCCATTGCAAACGTCCATTCTTTGAATGTAGCGGAATCTCCTCCAAACACAGGCGGCTCTTTCGTAAGGCGGGGTGTTGGCTCCCACGGTTCCGAGTTCGGATGTATCGTTCGGTTTCCTTGGCTAACGCGCTGAGCGGTCTTGATATCGTTTATCAGCCGAACGACGAGTACGAGGAGCGTAAGCAGAGCGACCAGAACACCTGCCAAAAGCAGAGTAGTAACCATCCTCTGCTACCAGTGTAACAGGTTTAATCAAACTTGAAAAGTAAGAGGCCTGGTTGAGCGTGCCTCGACCAGTTATATGCAAAATGTGATAGTATACATGTGGCAATGGCGCCAATGAAGGTGCTAATAGACAGGCGTAAGACGCATGAGGTGCGAGGGAGTGTGAAGTTATAGAGAACAGGGGAAAACTGTTACACTTATGGTGCAGTTGTGTTGCGAGGGTCTTGAGGAAGATGCCACATTCGGGAGCACACTGTCCACTGGTGGCGAAAACAAGCGGAGTGAACGATCCTCGATCCACCTGGTTGATTCGATCGGAATACTGACGTTTCTTCTGACGCTCGTGTTGGGATAACTGCCTCGACACTTCTGGTCCAGACAGCAAAGACGGCCTTGGGTGCGTGACCCGTACATCAAAAAAGGCGTTTTGCTGCCTGGTCCAGAAGCCACGAGCCCGTATATCCACACGAGCACCGTCAGCTGAGCCCCCAGAGACGGCTTCACCACCCAGCGGCATCAGCGGTGGCTCAATCTCGACATCGCAAACAACACTAGCGAGTGCGTCCGCTAGGAGGTCGCGAAGTTCATTATGTCTCTGGGTAGGGTATCCCCCGCTTGGGCACGTGAGGGCGTGATGAACTGACATGTCTTGGCCACAAACACAGGATAATGATATGCCATCAAGCGGCAGGCCATACCTCAGGCACAATGCGTCTCGAAAATCAGACTTGTTGAATATAGTTAAAGGAAATGAAGCCGATGGAGGCGTAACCAGCCACGTTGACACACCGCCGTCACCCGCGACATCCACTAGTAGGCGCTGCTCATCCGTCAGAGCGGGCCTGATCTCCTCCAATGCAGCATTGTGCTGCGCACGGCGTTCCCGGCGAGCCTGCGTGGCCAAACCCCTGGAGGCAGCGATGATATCGGCAACAGGACCGTCGATAGCATCAGGACCATCGACAGCACCAGTCAGCACGCAATCCACCATGGGCATTATCGACGTCCGGCAAAGGAGGTACTCAGCCTCCGCACGCAAACTGCCAATGCGGATAGCCAGCCCTCCATTCCTCACAGGCATTGCAAAGAGCTGACGGAGTACACCATCAGCCGCAAGAGGATGGCCTGTCAAGGCTGGCAGCAGATGTTTGTTGATGACGTCATCCAGTGGCGTATACAGGACAGGGTCCACAAAGACTGCACGCTGCAGATAGGTCCAACGGGACTGCAGAGAGGCAGAGAAGACGCGAAAGGCCGCCTGAGGCTGGGTGACAGCCAGACCAGCAAGGCGCCTAACCAATGTGGACAGTTCCTCAACACGGCTCTTCACAAAATTCTCTCGGAACTGTTGGTCTCCAATGGCCCCGCCAAGGTAACGAACGCCGTCGCTCCGGATACGGACATCAGTGCCGGCAAATACTTCCTGGGCCCTTTCCATTAAATGTGGACGGACGAGTAAAACCGTCTTCATGGCATTGGGGTGGTAGCCATACCGGGGCCCCTCCTCCACGATGCAATCCCAATACCCACGCAGCGGCAGGAGCTCTCCGGCTGCGGCATCGTCATCCGCGTACCAAATCTGGCTGGTGCTTGGAAGTCGACGCGACAGCCGAGATGCCAGGGGCACAGTCGCGAGAGCGTAGAACGCCATGGCAAGAGGATCCCCTTGGCATGTACCCTCCCGGGAATAAATGACCTCTCCGCCATTGAGGTATAGAGGGATGTCGGCCTGGTAGGTGTTAATGAAAATTCGCCCAGCGGCAGGACAGATTCTTGGAATGTTGTGTAGCGCCGCGGCCCTGTTCAGAGAATTGAAGGCGTTGGACGCATCCACCAGCAGAATACCTTGAGTCGTCTCGCGGTCATAGAGGCCGGTCAAAGCCTGCACCCCGACCTCGCAAGCCGACGGGACGCCGACGCACAGCTGATGAGGAGCAGTAACCGCAGCCACATCCCTCTCGATAACCGACATGACCACTTTCCCGATCACGCGGCGAAACACCTCCCCGATGGCTATAGGCCTTACCCCAGGCTGCTTATCCAATGGAATGAGCCTTGCTGCCAGGAATGAGCGGAGATCCCGCGGCTCAATTGACTACTACTACTACTACTACTACTACTACTACTACTACTACTACTACTACTACTACTACTACTACTACTACTACTACTACTACTTGAGAACGGTTTTATTCACAACACCATGAAGTAAGAGTCCAAGCAAAAAGACAACCCAATTTCGGAATAAAATAGAACACTCAATTGAAATATAAAACTTTGAACTCAAAAGCTTCACACGAAATCATCACCTAATAACAATGCCTACGGGCGTGCAAAGGCGAACGGTCAGAGCTCTGGCCGTGTCAGCAGAGCCGGCGGCAATAAGCTGCAAAGGGGCTCCCGACCCTGCGGCGAATGTAAGAGGCCCTGCAGCCCCTGAAGCACGTGACTGCCCATCGCAGCAGGCAAAATGAAACTCGGGTGCGTAACTCACCCATCACAGCAGAATATACCAAGTCTTTGTTTTTGTCTACAACGAGAGCAGCTAGCGACTTCAGAAATATAGAAGTTTCCTTGCCCGCCACACCCGAGGTCGAAAACACCAGTGGGGTGAATGATGCCCTCTCGACCTGGTTGACTCTGGCACCATACGCCGCCTTCTTCATTCTCTCATGTGTTCTCAGGTGGCTAAGGATTTCCGGACGAGACAGCAAGGACGGCCCAAGGTCAGTGACCCTTACATCAAAATAGGCGTCCTGCTGCCGCGACCAGAAACCCCTAGCCCGTATGTCCAGGCGTGCCTCTGGCTGACGATTCGCGGAGACGGCAGAGATGCCCTCACCGTGTAGCGGGAGCAGATGTGGCTCAACCTCCACATCGGGCAGTACCTCCTGCAGCACTCCCGCCAGGAGGTCCCGAAGCTCGTTATGGCGAGCCGACGGATAGCCGCCGGTCGGGCACGTGAGGGCGTGGTGGGTGGTCATGGACTTCCCACAGACACAATGATCACTTACACCGTCCAGTGGGAGACCATATCGTATGCATAGCGCATCTCTAAAATCCGACTTTTTCAGCACGGTGCGGTTTGTCCAAGACGGCTGTGCTGTTAACCACTACTACTACTACTACTACTACTACTACTACTACTACTACTACTACTACTACTACTACTACTACTACTACTACTACTACTACTACTACTACTACTACTACTACTACTACTACTACTACTACTACTACTACTACTACTACTACTACTACTACTACTACTACTACTACTACTACTACTACTACTACTACTACTACTACTACTACTACTACTACTACTACTACTACTACTACTACTACTACTACTACTACTACTACTACTACTACTACTACTACTACTACTACTACTACTACTACTACTACTACTACTACTACTACTACTACTACTACTACTACTACTACTACTACTACTACTACTACTACTACTACTACTACTACTACTACTACTACTACTACTACTACTACTACTACTACTACTACTACTACTACTACTACTACTACTACTACTACTACTACTACTACTACTACTACTACTACTACTACTACTACTACTACTACTACTACTACTACTACTACTACTACTACTACTACTACTACTACTACTACTACTACTACTACTACTACTACTACTACTACTACTACTACTACTACTACTACTACTACTACTACTACTACTACTACTACTACTACTACTACTACTACTACTACTACTACTACTACTACTACTACTACTACTACTACTACTACTACTACTACTACTACTACTACTACTACTACTACTACTACTACTACTACTACTACTACTACTACTACTACTACTACTACTACTACTACTACTACTACTACTACTACTACTACTACTACTACTACTACTACTACTACTACTACTACTACTACTACTACTACTACTACTACTACTACTACTACTACTACTACTACTACTACTACTACTACTACTACTACTACTACTACTACTACTACTACTACTACTACTACTACTACTACTACTACTACTACTACTACTACTACTACTACTACTACTACTACTACTACTACTACTACTACTACTACTACTACTACTACTACTACTACTACTACTACTACTACTACTACTACTACTACTACTACTACTACTACTACTACTACTACTGACCAAACCACTTGTACGGGCAAAAAAATACCATGGTAAGCACACAAGTGATGGAAAAGAGTGAGTAAGAACGAAAGAGAGAAAGAAAGAGAGAATGCACTAGTATGTCAAGAGAAGTAATCAATTGTTAAGGTCTTTGAGCTATTGTTATATTGTCCAGATTGACGCATGGACACTGAATCTCAGCCGGCAGCCTGTCGACACTGCACCAACAACGACGAGCGGACGCGACGCTGGTAGGATGATCGGCAACCGCGAAAGCAGGTTATTGCCCACCGTACGAGGCAGAATGCCAGCCGAACACGCAATGCACTGACGATGCTTGAATACCGGATGTCTTTATTGCGCTCCGCGAGCCGACCGGCAAGTGTCGCCAGGAATCGTGAGCACTCCGGCCCCGCCATCCCATTCGTGGCGAACACAAGAGGGGTGAAAGAGCCTCTCTCGACTTCAGTGACCCTGGCACCGTAC